>NC_034183.2:19854707-20166582 GCF_002021735.2 Oncorhynchus kisutch | reverse complement strand
TCAAACCGCTGTTGGACAAGACGAGGTTAATCATGTGTAGTCAGGACCATACTAATCAAAGGATAGTTTGTGGCAAATTAGTGCTAAGACTTTTACATCAATACTTCATATCAAAATCAGATCATGATAATTATGCAATCATGATATCATATGACTTTAAAAATGAGAATCACTTCCGGACCTACCATGAAAATGGCCGCTTTAATGTGCACATCTCTCTCGCTCTTAGTTAAGGTGGCTCCAGTAAGCGGGCAAGTGAAATACACACCTGTTACTGAGAGAAATGCCAGATCCTTAACATTGGAGCCCTGTAAAAGATTACATATACTAGGGATAAATGACAGACAACTCAATGGCACAAATAATTTATTTGTGAGCAACAGTAAAGGAAAGTTAATTGATTTAATGTCTTCCTTGCCTCAACAGCAGTTGTCTTTTCCTTCTCAGCTACTGCTGCAGCTTCTGCCTCAAGCTCTCTTTTCACTGTGAAAAATGATTAAAGACCATTACCCACAACCCAATTCTTTATTTCTGACTGCTGCTGTGAAACACCTGCACAGTCTTGACAGTCATTTAGCAGCAGTTCTTGGATGCATACATGACCAGTCAAAAGTTTTAGAACACCTACTCATTCAGTTTCTTCATTTTACTATTTTCTACATTGTAGAATAATAGTGGACACAAACTATGAAATAACACATATGGAATCATGTAGTAAACAAAAAAAGTTTTAAACAATTCAAAATCCATTTTATATTTGAGATTCTTCAAACTAGCCACTCTTTGCCTTGATAGCTTTGCAGAAGCTTGGCATTCTCTCAACCAGCTTCATGGGGTAGTCACCTGGAATGCATTTCAATTAACAGGTGTGCCTTGTTAAAAGTTCATTTGTGGAATTTCTTTCCTTAATGCGTTTGAGCCAATCAGTTGTGTTGTGACAAGTTAGGGGTGGTACAGAAGATAGCCCTTTTGGTAAAATACCAGGTCCATATTACGGCAAGAACAGCTCAAATAAGCAAAGAGAAAAAAACAGTCCATCATTACTTTAAGACATGAAGGTCAGTCAATACGGAACATTTCAAGAACTTTGAAAGTTTCTTCAGGTGCAGTCACAAAATCCATCAAGCGATATGATGAACCTGGCTCTCATGAGGACCGCCACAGGAATAGAAGACAGAAGCAGAGTTACCTCTGCTGCAGAGGATAAGTTCATTAGAGTTACCAGCCTCAGAAATTGCAGCCCAAATAAATGCTTCACAGAGTTCAAGTAACAGACATCAACATCAACTGTTCAGAGGAGACTGAGTGAGTCAGGCCTTCAGGGTCAAATCGCTGCAAAGAAACCACTACTAAAGAACACCCTGCCTTTCTAAGGTCTTTGAAAGCCAAGTTAACAAAACAGATCACCGACCATTTCAAATCCCACCATACCTTCTCCGCTACGCAATCTGGCTTCTGAGCTGGTCATGGGTGCACCTCAGCCACACTCAAGGTCCTAAACAATATTATAACCGCCATCGATAAAAGACAGTACTGTGCAGCTGTATTCATCGACCTGGCCAAGGCTTTCGACTCTGTCAATCACTGCATTCTTAACGGCAGACTCAACAGCCTTGGTTTCTCAAATTACTGCCTCACCTGGTTCACCAACTACTTCTCTGATAAGAGTTCAGTGTGTCAAATCGGAGGGCATGTTGTCCGGACCTCTGGCAGTCTATGGGGGTGCCACAGGGTTCAATTCTTGGGCTGACTTTTCTCTGTATACATAAATGAGGTCGCTCTTGCTGCTGGTGATTCTCTAATCCACCTCTACGCAGACGACACCATTCTGTAAACTTCTGGCCCTTCTTTGGACACTTAACAAACCTCCAGACGAGCTTCAATGCGATACAAGTCTCCTTCCGTTGCCTCCAACTGCTCTTAAATGCAAATAAAACTAAATGCATGCTCTTCAGCTGATCACTGCCCACACCTGCCCGCCCTTCCAGCATCACTACTCTGGACGGTTATGACTTTGTATTTGTCCACATATTCTAATACCTAGGTGTCTGGTTAGACTGTAAACTCTCCTTCCAGACTCATTAAGCATCTCCAATCCAAAATTAAATCTAGAATCGGCTTCCTATTTCGTAAAAAAACATCCTTCACGCATGCTGCCAAACATACCCTTGTAAAACTGACTATCCTACCGATCCTCGACTTTGGCGGTGTCATTTACAAAATAACCTCCAACACTCTACTCAGCAATTTGAATGCAGCCTATCACAGTGCCATATACTACTCAACACTGCAACCTGTATGCTCTCGTTGGCTGGCCCTCGCTTCATATTCGTCGACAAACCCACTGGCTCCAGGTCATCTATAAGCCTTTGCTAGGTAAAGCCCGGTCGGATTTCAGCTCACTGGTCACCATAGCAGCACGCGCTCCAGCAGGTATATTTCACTGGTCCCACCCCCAACGCCAACTCCTCTGTGGGCCGCCTTTCCTTCCAGTTCTCTGCTGCCGATGACTGGAATGAACTGAATAAATCACTTAAGCTGGAGACTCATATCTCCCTCACGCACTTTAAGCATCAGCTGTCAGAGCAGCTTACAGATCATTACACCTGTAAATAGCCCATCTGTAAATAGCCCATCCAACTACCTCATCCCACATTGTTATTTATTTTGCTCCTTTGCACCCCAGTATCTGTACTTGCACATTCATCTTCTGCACTTCTATCACTCCAGTGTTTAATTGCTAAATTGTAATTATTTCACCACTATGGCCTATTTGCCTTACCTCCATAATCTTACTTAATTTGCACACACTGTATATAGACTTTTTCTATTGTGTTACTGACTATGTTTTTTTATTCCATGTGTAACTCAGCATTGTTTGTGTCGCACTGCTTTGCTTTATCTTGGCCAGGTCACAGTTGTAAATGAGAACTTGTTCTCAACTGGCCTACCTAGTTAAAAAACAGTTGAATAAAAAAATAAGAAGAGACTTGCTTGGGCCAAGAAACATGAGCAAAGGATTTTAGACTGGTGGAAATTGGTCCTTTGGTCTGGAGTCCAAATTTGAGATTTTTGGTTCCAACTGCTGTGTCTTTGTGAGATGCAGTGTTGGTGAAAGGATGATCTCCGCTTGTGTATTTCCCACCGTAAAGCATGGAGGAGGTGGTGTTATGGTGTGGGGGTGCTTTGCTGGTGACACTGATTTAGAATTTGAGGCACACAATCAACATGGCTGCCACAGCATTCTGGAGTGATATGCCATCGTATCTGGTTTGGGCTTAGTGGGACTATCATTTGTTTTTCAACAGGACAATGACCCCTCTCGGCTGTGTAAGGGCTATTTCATGAAGGAGAGTGATGGAGTGCTGAATCAAATTACCTGACTGCCACAATCCCCCAACCAAATTGAGATGTTTTGGAATGAGTTGGACCGCAGAGTGACAGAAAAGTAGCCAACAAGTGCTCAGCATATGTGGAAACTCCTTCAAGAACGTTTGAAAAGCATTCCAGGTGAATCTGGTTGAGAGAATGCCAAGAGTGTGCAAAACTGTCATCAAGGCAAAGGGTGGCTGCTTTGAAGAATCCAAAATATATTTTGATTTGTTTATCGCTTTTTTGGTTACTACATTATTCCATATGTGTTATTCATAGTTTTGATGTCTTCACTATTATTCTACACTGTAGAAAATACTAAAAAATAAAGAAAGATCCTTGAATGAGTAGGTGTTCTAAAACTTTTGACCGGTAGTGTAGGTATCTAGCTCACCCTGGAGCCGGATGACATCCTGTGAGGTTTGTACCCGTGGGCGTGGCTGCCCCTCGATCCTGGCCAAGGCTGCAGCCCCTGCCTTCTGAGCTCCTTCAGTAGGAGCAGCATAACATGGCTTGGCAGGGCCACTGCTCTGCACCACTTGGGTCTTGGCGCTGCAGGGGACAGATTCAACATTTAACTGCAAGATGTGACGTATAAAGTCATATAGCCATCTGTACTCACAAGGGGTAGCACCCTAGTCTTTGATCATGACTCTCAGTTCCATTACATTAGACAAAAGAGTCATTGGACGAAGATGTCTTCTATATGGGCCCCTTTGCTCAGTCTGAACATTAACACCCGACGCTTGCTGTACGGTTTTGTAAACATAACACTTACATTTTTCATATAAGCAACAAATAATTTAAGAAAAAGTTCAAATAAGAGTTTCCCAACTCGTTTGACGGTTTGGTTTTTGCCCTAACACTACACAGCTGATTCAAGTAATCAACTAATCATGAAGCTTTGATAATTTGTTTCAGCTGTGTAGTGTTAGGGCAAAAACCAAAACGTGCACTGAGTTTGGGAATCGCTGTTGATTATTGACCAGTCTTAACTTGAAACTGTCGGGAAAACTAGGGAGAAGGCAGAATGCCGACTGGAATTTGAGAACTAGGTTCACCCTGTCCTGAACATTAGAAAAGTAAACAACGGAGCCCATCCATGTAACGGGTGAGGCCAAGGCCCGGTGAAGGCAACTCTACGAATTAGACATACCATATAACTGTGAATTATATTAACTAAACTGGCAACAGCATAGCAGCTATCTTTAGCTCGCAAAGTTTGTTTACCTAGAGTCTTCTGTGAGTTTCTTTCCTGGCCCAGCTGACTTGAATTTTAAATCTTTCTTCATATCCTCGAAAAATTTCTTCATTGTTTACTGTTTATCACAGTAAAATAGCCTGGGAATACAGCACAGGTGCTGAGGTGAGAAAGCTTAGTAAATTGTTGCCATCAAAATGCAAGGGAGGAAGTGGACCGGAAACGGGTGTGTCATTTATTAGTGGTAAATTGTGTACATCAGCCTCTGGTGGTCTGGAGGATGTACAATCATGATGCTGTGTTCCAACGAAATACATTAATCCTGAAATTAATAATTGACAAAAATAAGTATCATAAAATAAATGAACTAGTATTAAGAGTTAGCTTAGCACAAAGTAAAACGTATTTTGTAAACGTTTTAGATGCTTATTTTAAACCTACATGAACTGGAGGTAGACATTTTTAAATGGTCTCCAATACCAGTGTAACATTCAATTAAACGCGTGTTAGAACTGGAAAAATAAACTTGGAGGCCGAACACTTACCGTGAGCATTTCTGATATCGTTCATTACGATATCCCAAGTGGCGACGTGGTCTAACACACTTCATCTCTGGTTCGATCCCGAGCTGTATCACAACCGGCGTGATCGGGAGTCCCATAGGGCGGCACACAATTGTCCCAGCGTCGTCCAGGTTTGGCCGGGGTAGGCCGTCATTGTAAATAAGAATTTGTTTTCAATTGATTTGCTTTGTTAAAAAAATAACTAGCCTATACTAGAGAAATTTAAGTACATTTTTGTAACCTTTATTTGACTAGGCAAATCAGTTAACTGGTCAACATAGCAGTACCGACCTGTAGCAGGTGCTCCAGCAGGTATATTTCACTGGTCCCACCCCCAAAGCCAATTCCTCCTTGGGCTGCCTTTCCTTCCAGTTCTCTGCTGCCAATGACTGGAACAAACTGCAAAAATCACTGAAGCTGGAGACTCATATCTCCCTCATTAGCTTTAAGCACCAGCTGTCCGAGCATCTCACAGATCACTGCACCTGTACATAGCCCATCTGTAAATAGCCAATCCAACTACCTCATCCCCATACTGTTATTTATTTGGCTCCTTTGCACCCCAGTATCTCTACTTGCACATTCATCTTCTGCACATCTGTCACTCCAGTGTTTAATTGCTATATTGTAATGATGATTGTGGACTTCAGGAAACAGCAGAGGGAACACCCCCCCCATCCACATCGATGGAACAGTAGTGGAGAGGGTAGCAAGTTTTAAGTTCCTCGGCATACACATCACAGACAAACTGAATTGGTCCACTCACACAGACAGCATCGTGAGGAAGGCGCAGCAGCGCCTCTTCAACCTCAGGAGGCTGAAGAAATTTGGCTTGTCACCAAAAGCACTCACAAACTTCTACAGATGCACAATTGAGAGCATCCTGGCGGGCTGTATCACCGCCTGGTATGGCAACTGCACCGCCCTCAACCGTAAGGCTCTCCAGAGGGTAGTGAGGTCTGCACAACGCATCACCGGGGGCAAACTACCTGCCCTCCAGGACACCTACACCACCCGATGCTACAGGAAGGCCATAAAGATCATCAAGGACATCAACCACCCGAGCCACTGCCTGTTCACCCCGCTGTCATCCAGAAGGCGAGGTCAGTACAGGTGCATCAAAGCTGGGACCGAGAGACTGAAAAACAGCTTCTATCTCAAGGCCATCAGACTGTTAAACAGCCACCACTAACATTGAGTGGCTACTGCCAACACACTGTCAATGACACTGACTCTACTCCAGCCACTTTAATAATGGGAATTGATGGGAAATTATGTAAATATATCACTAGCCACTTTAAACAATGCTACCTTATATAATGTTACTTACCCTACATTATTCATCTCATAGGCATACGTAGATACTGTACTCTATATCATCGACTGCATCCTTATGTAATACATGTATCACTAGCCACTTTAACTATGCCACTTGGTTTACATACTCATCTCATATGTATATACTGTACTCGATATCATCTACTGTATCTTGCCTATGCTGCTCTGTACCATCACTCATTCATATATCCTTATGTACATATTCTTTATCCCCTTACACTGTGTATAAGACAGTCGTTTTTTGGAATTGTTAGTTAGATTACTTGTTCGTTATTACTGCATTGTCGGAACTAGAAGCACAAGCATTTCGCTACACTCGCATTAACATCTGCTAACCATGTGTATGTGACAAATAACATTTGATTTGATTTATGTCGCCACTATGGCCTATTTTTTTTGCCTTCCCTCCCTTATCCTTCCTCATTTGCACTCACTACTGTATATAGACTTTTTCTATTGTATTATTGACTTTGTTTGTTTATTCCATGTGTAACTCTGTGTTGTTGTTTGTGTCGCACTGCTTTGCTTTATCTTGGCCAGATCGCAGTTGTAAACGAGAACTTGTTCTCAACTAGCCTACCTAGTTAAATAAAGGTTCAATTAAAAAAATTCAGCTAAGAACAAATTCTTAATTTACAATGACGACCTACCCTAACCCGGACGACACTGGGACAATTGTGTGCCACCCTATGGGACTTCAGATCATGCCGCTTGTGATACAGCCCGGGATTGGACCAGGGTCTGTAGTGACACCTCTAGCACTGAGGATGTCGCAGATGGGGCAGTGAAACCCCCTCCTAATAAAATCCCTTCTTTGGGACCCATGAAACAAATAAATACAAAATATCATCCAGCTCTGTGCGCTTAGGGGTGGCATGTATTCGCTGAATGACTGCGGACGATTGTTATTTTTATATTTTTGTCAATCTGTTGGTAAAGACACGCTAAAGAAAGGTTTGGTTTCTGTTCTAAACTTTTGTATTGATGTTAGTACGAATTTCCTAATTAGTAGCCAGTCAATTTAGAAAAACGATATCGAATTTATAGTGTACATATAGTAGAATATGATTGGTTTGAAGAATGGATTGACAAGAAATTAAACCAATTACAGTGGCTAGTAGGAGGGATTTCCGCTCTGAAGATCACGGTTAGCGGAAGCTAATTCTTGTGAAGCTAACCGCCTCATCTCGCGCTATTGAGAAGCTAGCTTGCTATCTAGCTAACTTTATCGTTTTGCAGGTTTTGTGTCGGCCTGAAAACGGCCAAGACGCGACGCACAAAGACCTCCAGTGTTAGCTAAAGAAGAAAGAAAAGGCTGCACAGAGGGGCAGTACAATGCCGCACAATTTTCAACCCGGAGACCTGGTCTTCGCCAAAATGAAGGGGTACCCCCACTGGCCAGCCAGGGTAAACTAGCAGCAGCCAGAGAGAAGCGGGTGGGCGGAGGGGACGCTGGAGTTTTCCCTGTGCATCCTTGGCAATGACTGACATAGCTAATATTATAGCCAGCTAGCCTTGCCTCGTGCTTGGAAATATATAACTGCTTTGTTGTCCTACCAATCTGTTTGCAAAATGTTTGTTGCTGGATCTTTTTTTATGCAAAGTATAACCAGGCAACTTGTGGAATGGCGTTCATGTTTGTGTTGTGTACATGTATTTTGACCAACCAGGCAGTGCTAAGTAGCTAGCTGTTACTGTGCTTTTTGGTCTGCGTTGATTGAAGATGAAATGTTTGATTTGCAGACTCGCTGGCCTGTAAAATAAAATCCTAGCTATAGTTAACTAATCTGGTGATGTTTGGTACAGTAAACACATATTTAGTTTTCTGGAAATTCCTTTGATGTGTTCCCCTCTTCCCAGGATTTTTTACTGTGATTTGAAAAATGTACAGATTATACCAATCAAGGTGTCTGTCTGGAGTGAAGGGTTCAGACAAGGCCACAATATTGTCTACTTATTTCCAACCTACCTTTCCTCATTTTCACAACATGACTTGAGGATCAGATTACAAAGAGCAGTGAATATATATTCTCTCCTGTACCTAGTTTGGATGTCTCTCACACTTGTTTTTGTTTTGTGGTTCTCGTTCTTCTAGATTGAGGATGTCGCAGATGGGGCAGTGAAACCCCCTCCTAATAAAATCCCTATCTTCTTCTTTGGGACCCATGAAACGTAAGTGCTGTGTCTGTTTGATTTAGAATAGCAGGATGGGAATCTCTGGATGGATGTGAAACTGGTATACTACATTCACCACCTTTATTTGATATGTTTTTTTATTTATATATAGAGATTGATGCTAAAATACATGTTGATTTGTATTTATTTTCCAGCTGGTTCCTGTTTATCTTGTTGTCCCCAGCTACCTAATGTGTTGTATGTTTACTTGAAGTATCGTCACTCATATTTCTGTGGAGATGTCTCCTCCATGTTTGTTGATGCACTATATTTTCTTTAACTTATTTTAAACTTTTGAAACCCATTCATGAGTTTTTCATTACTGGTTTATGTCGTAAGGGATCTAGGTCCATTTGTGTGTGTGTGTGAAAAGTTTAGTGTTTTGGTCGTACAACAGTAGTTTTGCAAGATGGCAGATGGACTATTCTTAAACCACCACTAGGTGGCAAAATAACTATCAGTACTGTAGTTTGTTGCCAGTTCATGGCTTTAACATCATGCAGAAACTCTGTCATATACCCGGTAAGCATGGTGTTTGTCTGTGCCAGGTATTGGCTTTTTAATTTAGTGACTCAGAATTAAAGTCTTGTAAATACTGTCGCAATATAAAGTAATGTGTTATCAAATCATGCTCTCTCTTCCTCAGAGCATTCCTTGCGCCAAAGGACCTTTTTGCCTATGAGAAGCACAGTGAGCGCTTTGGGAAACCTAATAAAAGAAAGGGCTTCAACGAGGGCTTGTGGGAAATCCAGAACAACCCTCATGCCTCCTACAGTGCACCTGCAGTAAGTACATCTTATCAGAAGTCCAACTCAATACCGTTTCTCTAATACTGACCAGTTACAACTGAGTGCTGTTACCCCTGGTTTCTCTTTTGCTGTGCACTTTGGATCCATTTAGATCACACTCATTCCCCTAAAAAGTGCCTTAGGCCTCAGTTTAGGATGTGATAGAGTGGCCAAGTTACAGTACTATGCAGCTCCCTGTTGGTGGTATTATCTGCTCGGTCAGCACTCGGTATCACATGTTCTTCAACAATCACTTATAAGCGGTAACGGAGCATTAGGTCTCAGACCAACCGGGTCCGAGGCAGCTTCTTCCTCCAAGCAATACGACTGATGAACAACTAATCACCCATAGACTATCTGAACTGACTCTATATACACACACGCTGACCAGGGTAGCAGACTCGTCACTTTTTGGAGATATTCGCCATTTTGTTCTCAAAATAGGCCATCTGTGTGGATCTAAAGGTTGTTTCTCATAGATACCATTTTTAGAAGAATACAGGCATAGAAGTTGCCCGGATTTACCAGAAAGTCTACTAAAGTGTGACTTTGACCTTGTTTTGTATCAAATGTATTTATAAAGCCCTTCTTACATCAGCTGATGTCACAAAATGCTGTACAGAAACCCAGCCTAAAACCCCAAACAGCAAGGAATACAGGTGTAGAAGCACGGTGGCTAGGTGAAAGTCCCTAGAAAGGCCAGAACCTAGGAAGAAACCTAGAGAGGAACCAGGCTGTGAGGGGTGACCGGTCCTCTTCTGGCTGTGCCAGGTGGAGATTATAACAGAACATGGCCAAGATGTTCACATGTTCATAGATGACCAGCAGGGTCGAATAATAATAGTTGTTGAGGGTGCAACAGGTCAGCACCTCAGGAGTAAATGTCAGTTGGCTTTTCATAGCCGATCATTCAGAGTATCTCTACCGCTCCTGCTGTCTCTAGATAGTTGAAAAGAACAGGTCTGGGACAGGTAGCACGTCTGGTGAACAGGTCAGGGTTCCATAGCCGCAGGCAAAACAGTTGAAACTGGAGCAGCAGCACGGCCAGGTGGACTGGGGACAGCAAGGAGTCATCCGGCCATGTAGTCCTGAGGCATGGTCCTAGGGCTCAGGTCCTCCGAGAGAGAATTAGAGAGAGCATACTTAAATTCACAGAGGACACCAGATATGACAGGAGAAATTCTCCAGATATGACCCTAGCCCCCCGACACAAACTATTGCAGCATAAATACTGAAGGTTTTCTTGCCTATTTACATCCGCCTATTTACATCCTTTCGTTCACAGGCTAGGTTATTTTTCAATGTCAGTTTGCATTTGATGCAACCACGAGAACCTCCAGCCCTTAAAGGGGCAGCTGAACATTTGTCTCACCTAAGTGACTCCTATTTGAGTGTACAGTTGCAAGAAAAAGTATGTGAACCCTTTGGAATTACCTGGATTTCTACAAAAATTGGTCAAAAAATGTGATCTGATCTTCAGTCACAACAATTGACAAACAGTGTGCTTAAACTAATAACACTAATTATTGTATTTTTCTTGTCTATATTGAATGTCATTTAAACATTCCATGTAGGTTGGAAAAAGTATTTGAAAGCTAATTGGAGTCAGGAGTCTGCTAACGTCAGTGTCCAATCAATGAGATGAGATTGGAGACTTTGGTTAGAGCTGCCCTGCAATATAAAAAACACTTTCAAAATATGAGTTTGCTATTCACAAGAAGCATTTCCTGATGGTTATTACTGCATTGTCGGAACTAGAAGCACAAGCATTTCGTTACACTCGCACTAACATCTGCTAACCATGTGTATGTGACAAATAAGATTTGATTTGATGTGAACCATGCCTCGAACAAAAGAGATCTTAGAAGACTTAAGAATTGTTGACTTGCACAAAGCTGGAAAGGGTTACAAAAGTATCTCTAAAAGCTGTGATGTCCGTCAGTCCACAGTAAGACAAATTGTCTATAAATGTAAAGTTCAGCACTGTTGCTACTCTCCCTAGGAGTGGCCGTCCTGCGAAGATGACTGAAAGAGCACAGCGCAGAATGTTCAATGAGGTTATGAAGAATCCTAGATTGTCAGCTAAAGACTAAATCTCTGGAACATGCTAACCTCTCTGTTGACGAGTCTACGATACGTAAAACACTAAACAAGAAGGGTGTTCATGGGAGGACACCACAGAAGAAGCCACTGCTGTCCAAAAAACATTGCTGCATGTCTGAAGTTCGCAAAAGTGCACCTGGATTTTCCACAGTGCTACTGTCAAAATGTTCCGTGGACAGATAAAACTACAGTTGAGTTGTTTGGAGGGAACACACAACACTATGTGTGGAGAAAAAAATGCACAGCACACCAACATCAAAACCTCATCCCAACTGTAAAGTATGGTGGAGGGAGCATCATGGTTTGGGCTGCTTTACTGCCTCAGGGCCTGGACAGCTTGCTGTCATCGACAGAAAAATGAATTCCCAAGTTTATCAAGACATTTTGCAGGAGAATGTTAGGCTGTCTGCCAAATGAAGCTCAACAGAAGTTGTGTGATGCAACAGGACAACGACCCAAAACACAGAAGTAAATCAACAGAATGGCTTCAACAGAAGAAAATACACCTTCTGGAGTGGCCCAGTCAGAGCCATGACATCAACCCGATTGAGATGCTGTGGCCTGACCTCAAGCATTTCACACCAGACATCCCAGGAATATTGCTGAACTGAAAGAGATTTGTAATGAGGAAGGGTCCAAAATTCCTCCTGACCGTTGTGCAGGTCTGATCCGTAACTACAGAAAATGTTTGGTTGAGGTTATTGCTGCCAACTGAAGGTCAACCAGTTATTAAATCCAAAGGTTCAGTTTTTCTACCCTGCACTGCAAATATTTACACTGTTCAATAAAGTCATGAACATTTATAATGGTTTGTTATTAGTTTAAACAGACTGTGTCTTGTTGTGACTGAGATGATCAGAACATTTTATGACCAATTTATGTAGAAATCCAGGTAATTCCAACGGGTTCATACTTTTTCTTGCCACTGTACAGTATGCCTAATTGAGCTTAGAACATACCAAAAACCTTTTTATTTAGTAACTTTTAGTAATTTCTTATTAAAATACTCTTCATACTTTCATTGTGCTCAAGTACTCCTTGTAAACAATGTCAGATTAGAGCCCTGTGTAATTGTGTTTATGTATATAAGTTAGTGTATTGCACCTTGCAATATATTAGATGTGAGACAGGATTTGTGTTTTATGTTTCTTTATGTTTTACTTTTCTTTCTATAGAACAACTTTTCAGGTGCATTGAAGACTGTCTGGGGAGACTAAGATTATCATTACATGTCATGACAACCTTAAACCTAGACCAAAGAGCCTAACTACCCCAGAACACTATTTTCAAATGTGTATCATGTACTTGTTGTTCTCTGAAAATAAGCAAAGGTTCTTGCGCTTCACATGGATGTTTTTGCGTGTTTCCGTGCAAACACTATTTGTCACCCTTTTGGGCCCTCACCAGTTTGCATCCCTGACTGACATTTGAAACTACACACAACCACACATACAGTCACCATACTCACTGCTACTGTTCTTTTTATATTATTTTCTGCTTAGTCCCTTTAACCTGTTTACACATACAATGTTTTATTCTTTACCTCATTTTATATAGCTTTACCTCAACTGACACCAGTACTCCTGACATTGATATCAGTACTGGTACCAACCGTGTGTGTTTCAAGCTTATTCATAATGGTTTATTTTTTTAATATGTCTTAGTATTTCTGCATTGAAGAGGGCTTGCAATTAAGCTTTTCACTGTCTGTCCTGTTTACACATGCTGTATCCTATGCATGTGATAAACATTGATTTGATTCATCTCTCCATTCACACCCTAGCCTGCCAGCTCGTCTGGCAGTGAAGCTAATGATGATGCAGCAGGAAGTGATGCAGAGGATGACAAGGAAGCAGTGGTGCCCAGTAAGGCAGATTCAGGAAGTGAGGTAGATTCTGACTCGGGAAGTGAGGATCGAGGAGGAGGTGGTGGCGGCAGTGGTGGAGGAGGGGTCAAGAGGAAGGCCCCTGCTGCCAAGGTGAGTGCGAAATTATACTTTTAGTGTTTTGGGATTTTAATGGCCTCCGAACAAAACTGTTGTTGCTTAGATGTGCCTCTGTTTATAATATAACATCTCTGTTCTATCTCTCATTCAGCGCCCCCCTGTGAAGAAGGCCCGGGGTTCGTCCAGTGACCGGGATGGAGAGGAGAGTGGCTCACCCTCTGAGCCAGAACCTTCCCCTTCTGACTCGGACTCTGGAAAGAACAGTGACCAGGTCAGTTGACACATGCACACGTTGTACACTAGCATGAGAATATTAATTGATGGGGTCTTGTTTGTTTGCCCCTGTAGGACTTCACCCCAGAGAAGAAGGCGGCAGCAGGCCGTGGAAGTGGGAAGAAGGCTGGAGGTGGCAAAGGGAAGAAGGTGAGGAAAGGGATGCCCTTCAGGTGTCAAACAGTCCTGGGAGTTGAGTAGATAAAGCACTGTTTGTGGTTTCACAGTGACTGCTGGCTCTCTCATTGTTTTTTCTCTCTCTGTTTCTCTCTGTGGGCTGGTGTAGAAGGCGGTGTCTGACTCAGACTCTGACTCTGGGTCTCAGTCAGACAAGAAGAAAGGGGGCAGTGACTCAGAAGATGAGAAGCCACGGCCTGCTCTGTCTGGATCTGAATCTCAGTCTGGCTCCAAATCCGACTCTGACTCAGAGCCACAGCCACCTCCACGGAAGGCCCCTCAAGCCCGCAAGAAAGGTGAGAGCTATAATGTTTGGTATTACACAGTGTAAGATTACTATATTTGTCACTGCATAACCCTCTTTGCCATTTGTCCCAATCAGAGAAGCCTCTGCCAAAGCCTCGTGGTGGACGGAAACCCAAAGCTGCCCAGGCCAGAGCACCGGCATCTTCCTCTGACAGCGACAGGTCAGCATGGCTCTAGTCTGTTCCACATTGGTTGTGTGCTATGTTAATACATTTATAAATTACTTGTATCAATAAATTTGTCCATTATGAACGATATCGTATACTGTGTACTATAGCGACAGTGAGCCTGACCGCGTCAGTGACTGGAAAAAGAGAGATGAGGAGCGTCGGAAAGAGCTAGAGGAACGCCGGAAGAAGGAGCAGGCAGAGGAGATCCTCAAGTATCGGGAGAGGGAGAAGGAAGAAGATGAGCAGAGAAAGAAGGACAAGGAGAAGGGAAAGAGCAGTGGTGAAAACAGCTCAGATGAGGGTGTAGATGATCACCCACTGAAGAAGTCCAAGAAACCCCCACCGCCACCCATTCCTGCCCCCTCTGACTCTGACTCTGGACCTGAGGTAACTAGCATGGAAGACTGTGTAAAGAGTGGACATTTGTTTGTTTTTGTATCTAGAATAGATTTGTTGAACATTGTATTTGAACCATAATCAGGTGAAAAAATCTGCAAAGCGTTCAGACAACCAGAAGAAAGGGAGAACAAAGAAAGAGAGGGATCATGGTAAAGGCAAAAAGGAGAAAGAAGTGAAGGAAAAGCGAGCCCAGCGGTCAGAAGAGAGGCCCAGAGGGAGGTAAATGCACATGGCTGAACCAGACAAAAGATTAGAGTACAGATCACATTAGATATCGTCATAAAATATAAATGCACACAGATCACTGAGCTCTCTCCCTCAGGTCCAAGCCTGACAAGCCCAAACGCAAACCCGAGAGACCTCCCGAGAGGAAAGTAGAGAAGAAAAAAGGTCAAAGCTCAATGTTACTCCCAATTTACGGTGTCCATTTGGAAAGCATGCATATGGGAAACTCATTTGCATGTTGTGACAAACGGTTGGTCCAATATAGTGCCAGAGCCAGATAATATCAACTTTTCATGTCCTCACTCCTTGTCTTTTTGTGTCTGCACACAGAGCCAACCCCAGACGAAAAGCTGCAGAAGCTGCACACGGACATCAAGTTTGCGCTGAAAGTAGACAACCCAGTGAGTAAACGGGGCTCCATTCATTGCCAACAGAAAAGTTATCACATAGTTGGGATTTTACAAGCAGCATGACAAGTGGCATGAGGTATATAATTTTTTTGTTTACCAATTAAGGGTTACTTGCACATTGTGGTATTCTATCATGTTATGTCTGCAGGACATAGAGCGCTGTCTACTGGCCCTGGCAGAGCTCGAGGCTGTGCCGGTCACCAGCCACATCCTGCAGAAGAACTCTGATGTTATCGCCACACTTAAAAAGGTGCCTTTCCGTCTGAACCCCTTAATGAAAGTGAACTTTATAGAGCCGCTGTGTACATTTCATTATCGCTCTTGTTTTCTGGCCCTTGTGAACCACGCTGTTGTTCTGATTGTTTGTCTTACTGTAGATCCGTCGATACAAGGCAAGCAGTGCCGTTATGGAAAAGGCCAGCCAGGTCTACAACAAGTTAAAGGGTCAGTTTGTGGTCAAGTCTGAAATGCCAAGTAAACACAAAGCTGAGGGAAAAGAGCAGGAAGAGGATGGGAAGGAGAGACAAAATTCTGGTAATTTTCTCAACCCATACTTTTACGATCACAACTGATGGACTTCTTTAATGTTCTCACATTCTCCTTAATTTTCCTCCTATATTAATTCAGACTTATTTTGCCGTGTGTAGCTAACAATGAAATCAAAGGTCCATCATTTGTAGCCAGTAGCCAGTATATTGATTTTGCATGACTTGTTATCAGATGTCATGCCTGTGAATGGGGAATCAGAAGTCCAGAAAAAGGAATGTACTGAGTTAGAGGATACCCCAAAGTCACCGGTCCAGGAAGAGAAGGATGAGCGTATGGCTTCAAGCCCCAACAGGTAAATAATATTCTCCTATGTCACATCTTGGTGTACTTCCTTTATTTAGGATAATATTTGTTCAATGTGTCCATAGTAATATTGCTCTTCTAATTGGTAACATGCCACCATCACAAAGATATGTAGCTCTAGTTCTGAAGTCTTGTCTCTCCTCCATGGTAGGCCCAGTCCTGATAGTCCTGCTGAGCAGCAGACGCACACTGATGATGAAACGCACCACGCTCTCTCAGAAGAGACTGAACCGCCAGCAATAGAGAGCTGAAGAAAATGGAGCACAATTGTTTAACACAGCTAACAGGTCATTAGTCTCGTCCTGGATACATGACGCTGTGCTGACCCCTTTGTTGTTCACAATTGTATTTTTCCTTTTATACAACACCTTGGCCTGTCCCCAATCCCCCCCAAAAGCTACTTTGCTTTATTATTCTCCCACGTGAACTCTAACTTTGGTCTTTCATATTGTATGTATATTGAGAGATTCCATTTTTAGCACTTCTAACAGGAAATTTAGGGGGAAAAGAGGAGCCTTGTGATGTGTTCTGCAGTAATTGCATGTCATGTGATTCAAGGCATCTGTTGGCTTTGAGAAAAATATTGGAGCTGATAGAGAACATAGAAAATGCTAATGTGTGTTGGACAAGTATGGGTGTCTTGGCCGTTGGTTATGAATATTTTTCTTTTTATCTGGTCATTTCTTATTAATTCAGTCTCACCATGAAAATCTAAAGCCATTGAACATAATCACATTACATGTTTTCCAACTAAGGTCCACCTACTTTTTTATAACAAGTATGTTTTCTGATATTGCAACAACTTTTGACTTGTGGAAATATTTGCCCTGTCATCGTGTCTTCTCCATCTGCTTTCAATAACTTGCCTATTGAATGGGATAATATTACATTGTGTACAGAGTGAACAATATGATCTTAATCACAAGTTTGTCCATATCCCATGTAGCTGGAGCCCATTTGGCATTTGCTTGTCATACATACTTTGGAAGTGTTTTTAGTGCTATGTAAATTGGTAAAATCATTTGTATCGTTGAATAAAAATCTCAGCATGGTGGTCCAAATCTGAACACTTCTGTTATCGAAGGCAGCATGTCATCACATGGTACTTCATGGAAGTCCCATATTCCCATAATAAAAATCCAGTTGGGTTGGGGTGTGACTGGTGTAATAACTACACATTACAACCCTTGTAACCAGGCTTGGGATGAGGAATTGCAGTGAATAAGAGTGCATTTGGAAAGTATTCAGACCCTTCTCCTTTTTTCACATTTTGTTACATTACAGCCTTATTCTAAAATTGATTGAATATACTTCATCTACACACAATACCCCATTAAAAACAAAGTGGAAACTGATTTTTAGAAATAAAATAACCTTATTTACCTAGGTTTTCAGACCCTAGCTATGAAATTCAAATTGAGCTCAGGTGCATCCTGTTTCGATTGATCATCCTTGATGTTTCTACTACTCGATTGGAGTCCACCTTTGGTAAATTCAATCGATTGGACATGATTTGGAGAGGTAAACACCTGTTTATAGAAGATCCCACAGTTGACAGTGCATGTCAGAGTGAAAACCATGCCATAAGGTCAAAGGAATTGTCCATAGAGCGTTGAGGCAGGATTGTTTCGAGGAACAGAGATGTGAGAACCGTCCAGAAGGGCAACCATCTCTGCAGCACTCCGCCAATCAAGCCTTTATGGTGGAGTGGCCCGACGGAAGCCACTCTTCAGTAAAAGGCACATGCCAGCCCACTTGGAGTTTTCCAAAAGGACTCTGACCATGAGAAACAATATTCTCTGGTCTGATGAAACCAAGATTGAACTCTTTGGCCTGAATACAAAGTGTCATGTCTGGAGGAAACCTGGCACCATCCCTATGTTAAAGCATGGTGGTGGCAGCATCATGCTGTGGGGATGCTTTTCAGCGGCAGAGAATGGGACACTAGTCAAGATCGAGGGAAAGATGAATGGAGCAAAGTACAGAGAGCTCTTGATGAAAACCTGCTCAGACTGGGCGAAGGTTCACCTTCCAACAGGGCAACAACCATAAGCACACAGCCAAAACAATGCAGGAGTGGCTTCAGGACAAGACTGAATGTCCTTGAGTGGCCCAGCCAGAGTCCGGGCTTGAACCCAGTTGAACATCTCTGGAGAGGCCTGAAAATAGCTGTGCAGCGACGCTCCCCATCCAGCCTGACAGAACTTGAGGATCTACAGAGAAGAATGGGAGAAACTCCCCAAATACAGGTGTGCCAAGCTTGTAGCGTCATACCCAAGAAGACTTGAGGTTGTAATCACTGCCAAAGGTGCTTCAACAAAGTACTGAAGAACGGTCTGAATACTTATGTAAATATTTGTAGTTTATTTGTGTGTGTGTGTGTGTGTATAAATTTGCAAAAAAAATCTTTACTTGTTTTGGTTATTGTGTGTAGATTGATGAGGGGGGAAAACGGTATAATCCATTTTAGAATAAAGGTTGTAAAGTAACACAATTTGGAAAAAGTCGAGGGGTCTGAATACTTTCCGAATGTATATGGGCCTATGCTTGCTCGTGCATTTTTAGACTGGTCAGCAGTGTGAAATAGTTTTTTATGAGGTAATATATATTTATGCAAGTTAAATAACAAATGAATTGCCATATTTTAACATGTGTTTGTGCTGTCATGCATAATGCTCATTGAGTTGGCTGTGGCAAAAAAAAAGTCAGGAAGGTCAAAGGCTACATACTGTGCAAAAATTGGACATAGACACACTGACAGACTTGGTGAATAATTGCATTTTGCATAGAGAATATGACTGGAAAATAATTATCATCCATTCACATTAAACTGCGTACTAGATGTATATATCTTTAATTTAATTGATTTCCATAATGAGAATTCCACATGAATACAACCAGTCAGCTGACTTTAGACGCCATTTTGTCAGCGGAGTACAGGACGCCCCATCTGGCCTCGCCTTCTCTGGCCGGGATTAATAAACAGTTACGAATCACCGAAAGACCGTACCCGGGTGGATGAGAGACTGTCTTGCGGACCGGTTCGCACCCAAAAGACGTCTACTTTGTCCCCGAGGACAGAAGCGACAAAAGTTAGCCAACAGCCATGGCTTTGAAGATTGTTAAAGGGAGCATCGATCGGATGTTCGATAAAAACCTTCAAGATTTAGTACGTGGCATTAGGAATCACAAGGAAGATGAGGTAAAACGATGAGTTGTGTTTTCGTTCATGTCTGATTTCACACTGTCAGTAAGTAAACATTCGTGTAACACGTCTCATTGCAAAATAGCTAACGTTAGCCAGATCACCTACAATACTATTTGATGGCCTTGCCAACGTTCGCTTTCTGCACGGCTGTAATATGCTATTCCTAGCAAGCTGCTATTCACATATGCAGATAAACTACAATAAATATATGTAACGTTATATAACAAGTTAACCAAGACTGAGTTGTAAATGCACGAATAACGACTAGCTGTCTAATTCGTCAACTCGTTAACTGTCATTACTCCATAATAATCGTCATATGACTAGCTACGTTAGCTTGATAACGGTAGGTTTCATCGCCCCTTCGAATCGGGTTGTCCGGTCTTGCACGAGTCTACTTCTTACCGGTGGTGAAGCGCTACCTTGTTACGCCTCGTGGCAGTTGGTTTCAGGTGATCACCTTGACCGATAATGTGCCGAACAACCATTCAAACTTTAGTTAGTTAGTTTCCTAGCTGTTACTTGCTATCACCTCAGCTGGTGATGATGCGCGGAATGATAACGCATCTGTCTTGTTCAGCACTATATTGTTCTCTTAATTTATTTGCTAACGGGCAGTAGTTAAAAAGTTACTTTTGCGTATAATGGCCTTCTATTGCACTAATACAAATAACAGAGACATGCAAACAAGATCTAGAAGGCTATTTTATTTTGTAGGCCTCTACAGCTTCAGTCAGTGACGTTGCATAGGTGGACGAAAGGATGCTTCTTCCACACACCTCTGTGAAAAAAGTTCCAATTTAATTTACCCTTAAGCTACCACACTTTTTCCAACTTTAATTAATTTTGTTTGTACAGGTATGCAGATAAAGTGAACTGATATTCAACAAGTCAGACAGATCACCTGATGATGGGTTTATATAAATTCACACACTGTCATGATAATGCTTTAGTAATATGGTGGTTGTAGATTATACTAGTCATCTATACTGAATAGCAACGTCAGAAGATATTCAATGTGGTTTGGAAAACTTGAATATTCATACAAGAAAATGTTTACACAAATATATCCTTAATGGGCACAGCCTCAATAACCACTGATACAGTTGAAGTCAGAGGTTTACATACACCGTAGCCAGTTATTTACTACGTTTTTCACAATTCCTGATAATTAATCCTAGTAAAAATTCAGTGTTTTAGGTTAGTTAGGATCACCACTTTATTTTAAGAATGTGAAATGTTAGAATAATAGCAGAAAGAATGATTTATTTCAGCTTTTATTTCTTTCATCACATTCCCAGTGGGTCAGAAGTGTACATACTAATTGAGTGTATTTGGTAGCATTACCTTTAAATTGTTTAACTTGGGTCAAATGTTTCGGGTAGCCTTCCACAATCTTCCCACAATATATTGGGTGAATTTTGGCCCATTTCTCCTGACAGAGCTGGTGTAATTGAGTCAGGTTTGTAAGCCTCCTTGCTCGGAACACACTTTTTCAGTTCAAATTTTCTATAGGATTTAGGTCAAGGCTTTGTGATGGCCACTCCAATACCTTGACTTTGTTGTCCTTAAGCCATTTTGCCACAACTTTGGAAGTATGCTTTGGGTCATTGTTCATTTGGAAGACCCATTTGCAACCAAGCTTGACTGATGTCTTGAGATGTTGCTTCAATATATCCACATAATTTTCCTTCGTCATGATGCCATCTATTTTGTGAAGTGCACCAGTACCTCCTGCAGCAAAGCACCCCCACAACATGATGCTGCCACCCCCGTGCTTCACGGTTGGGATGGTGTTCTTTGGCTTGCAAGCCTCCCCCTTTTTCCTCCAAACATAACAATGGTCATTATGGCCAAACAGTTATATTTTTGTTTCATCAGACCAGAGGACATTTCTCCAAAAAGTACAATCTTTGTCCCCATGTGCAGTTGCAAACCGTAGTCTGGCTTTTTATGTCGGTTTTGGAGCAGTGGCTTCTTCCTGGCTGAGCAGCCTTTCAGGTTATGTCAATATAGGTCTCATTTTACTGTGGATATAGATACTTTTGTACCCGTTTCCTCCAGCATCTTCACAAGGTTCTTTGCTGTTGTTCTGGAATTGATTTGCACTTTTTGCACCAAAGTACGTTCATCTCTAGGAGATAGAACGCGTCTCCAGTGTTTTCAGAATGTCAGTGAAGGTGTTTGGCTAATTAGGTCAGATCATCACAGAATCAACATCCATACAGAGTGGGTCGACAGCGTTTTACCTTGTAGTCCAATAGAGTGCACTGTTGTTAGGATAAGGTTTTGGTGGAAGAAGTTACTCCAGAATGAATTCCTTAGGTTTAAGAAATTATGTCACTTAGCAGAGACCATTATGCTCTTAGGCTGAATATATTGCCACCATTCAATAAAATGATGCCAGTCAGTAGCTAGGACATAGGGAGTATTTTATTGCTGAATGCTCTTAAGCAGCAGAGTGAACATGACCAAGCCTACTAAGAAATGTTGAATTGGGAATGAGATTTAGGCCTAGGTGCGATATCTAGAGTTTACCTGTTCTAACATTTCAAGTTGTCTATCTTGGGTTATTTTTATACACACTTTGACTGGTCACTGCTGCTGCTTTCAGCAGAGTTGTGGTGGCCACTGAGTGCTAATATGCCCTGGCAGTTATCTGGCAAAAGAAAGTTCATGTTTTGTCATGATTTTGTCCATTGCTTAGACAGACATAGAAAGCATAATAACTTTGATTGTATTTGACCACTGTACTAAGCCATGATCTTTTGATTCGGGTCCTAATGCATTCCCCTTTGTGTAACCCAACCCCGCATACCTAGATACGATGGTTACCCAGCCAACAGTGGACAACTCACTAAAATATTTATTGTGTGTTCTCTCCTGGCCTGCCCAAGGTTTCTCATGGACACTCTCGATTTACTTTACACATATGCTGACGGAAATAACACAGATCCATCTATTCTGTCACTCCCTCATTTTGAAGGCAAGCACATCTAGGAAGGTGTGAAGGCACACTGAATGCAATTGACATTCAATCCCAGATTTTAGAAGACAATATGTAACACTAACAAGTATGGCAGGTATTTTATTTGCCTATTCATGTCCCCTGATTAAAAATAGTGTCTCTCCACTTACTCCCCATACCTCCTTTGGAACCTGTTGTGCTGTAGAATTGTAGGTCTTGGCTCTAGAACAACTATTACAAATATATCAATTGGATCTGATTCAGGGCCTAAATTCTACACCTGCCAAATGTGGGTATATTTTGGCATTGGCGTGTATTTCACCACCCACGTTGTCGGGTGGTCAGAGTTCCACAGTGTGACAATTTCACTGGCATTTGTGAATAAAAATAGTCAAGTATGATCACATTTATTGTAAAATAGATGCTTCAGTAGCTGTTTTCAAAGTATTTCACAGCCAACATAATCTCACACTCCAATTTGTGCAAATATGTACAAAAAGTATTTCAGCAGATTTTGTGTGTTTGTGTGGTTTAATTTGTGTGATAATACACACATTTTTGTGCGACATCATTCATAACAAATGTGTTAACAACCCAATATTTTAATCAACCAAGGTTGTCACCAAAATAAGAATAATATTTGATGTATTATTCTTTTTTTTTATTAATGCCACTGCTGTTTTTGTTTAATACTTTGGGATACTGGTGCTGTGTCGGGTTTTATGAGGGTTGCCAGATTGGAGTAAAACTATGTATTTGTTTTGTGGTATCGATGAAGGTATTTGATATCTCTAGTGAACAATGGATAAGCAGCAACTGATACAAGTAGTCACTACAGGTGTGATCAAGCCTTACATCAAAGTTGCCTGAAGGTTCAATGACCTGACGAGTTACTCAGAAGAAAATCCTCTGTGACTGTATAATTTGAATAGGTTAACTTACCAGTGTGGACCCAAAACAAACCCATTAAAAACAGGTCGTTTGTAAATGTGTATGAAGTGTTATTACAACCATGGTGTCCTTTTTGTTACGCAAGCTTTTTTTAAAAACATTTTTATTTAACCTTTATTTAACTCTTCAAGTTAGTTAAGAACGATTTCTTATTTACAATGACGGCCAAACCCTAACCCGGACAACGCTGGGCCAATTGTATGCTGCCCTATGGAACTCCCAATCACGTCCGGTTGTGATACAGCCTGGAATCGAACTACGGTCTGTAGTGAAGCCTCTAGCACTGAGATGCAGTGCCTTAGACAGCTGCGCCACTCAGGAGCTTGTACAGTGCATTTGGAAAGCATTCAGACCACTTCCCCTTTTCCACATTTTGTTACGTTACAGACTTATTCTAAAATGTTTACCACATTTTTTTTTAAATCCCTCAATCTATACACAATACCCCATAATGCCAAAAGAAAAACAGGTAGACTTTTTATAGACTTTTGCTATTTTTTAAAATATTTTTAATTAAACATCACATTTTACACAAGTATTCAGACCCTTTACTCAGTACTTAGTTGAAGCACCTTTGGCAGTGATTACCGCCTCAAGTCTTCTTGGGTATGACGCTACAAGCTTGGCACACCCATTCAATCATAGACTGAAAACCATCACAAGCCTAAAACATATGTGTGATTAGAAGCTTGGGTTTATAACCTTTTATTTTATACATGTGTAAATTTAATGACATTTCAATTGCTGTAAGACTCCTCCCCTGTAGCCTGTATTTTAGCTGGTTCACTGAGGTAAATCAGTGGTGAAAAGTAATCCGTGAGTATCATGTGGAGGTTGTCATTCGGTCTGATGTCCTGTCTGGTTTCTGTGTCTCCGCTCAGGCTAAATATATCTCCACCTGCATCGACGAGATCAAGCAGGAGCTCAAGCAGGACAATATTGCTGTCAAGTCCAATGCCGTCTGCAAGCTCACCTACGTAAGATCACAGATCAGCACCCCTCACTGAAACTGCCCTCACTGTGAACAACAACACAGAGATGCACAACCAAAAACACTTCAGCTATATCCTAGGCCTGCTATGCATTATTTTTTGCTAGATAACAGCTACTTTGAATACTGCCCATACTCAGTAAAAGCTATTTGAGAATGCATTTAGCCTGTGTGCTCTCACTGTCCACAGGGACAATGTAGTGGATGTCCAGTGCTCTGACTCCCTCTGTCTCTCTCCTTGTGTGTTAACAGTTGCAGATGCTGGGCTATGACGTCAGCTGGGCTGCATTCAACATTGTGGAAGTCATGAGCTCCTCCAAATTCACATACAAGGCAAGATAATCTGTATGTGTGGTATATATTTAAAAATGTGGGATATTCGAGAGTGTTTGAGGTTAAATATGGTGCTTCCTCTCTTCAGAGAATTGGTTACCTGGCCGCCTCCCAGTGCTTTCATGAGAGCACTGATGTAATCATGCTGACAACCAATCAGATCCGAAAGGTCAGTGATACTTTTTTTTATCTTGCACCTTTGGCCTACCTGTCTATGATGTATTAAAGACCATCTCTGATACCGGCTACACTATATATACAAAATGAGTAGATTCAGCTATTTCAACCACACCTGTTGGTGTATAAAATCAAGAATACAGCCATGCAATCTCTATAGACAAGCATTGCCAGTAGAATGGCTTTACTGAAGAGTTCAGTGACTTTCAACGTGGCACCGTCATAGGATGTCACCTTTCCAACAAGTCAGTTGTCAAATTTCTGCCCTGCTAGAGCTGCCCCTATCAACTGTAAGTGCTGTTATTGTGAAGTGGAAACATCTAGGAGCAACAACTGCTCAGCCACGAAGTGCTCGGCGACACAAGCTCGCAGAACAGGGCGACCGAGTGCTGTAACACGTAAAAAATAATCTGCAACACTCACTACTGACTTCCCAAACTGCCTCTGGAAGCAATGTCCGCACAATAACTATTCGTCAGGATATGAAATGGGCTTCCATGGCTGAGTAGACGCACACAAGCGTAAGATCACCATGCGCAATGCCAAGTGTCAGCTGGAGAGGTGTAAAGCTCACCGCCATTGGACTCTGGAGCGGTGGACATGCTTTCTCTGGAGTGATGAATCACGCTTCATCTGGCATTAGTTCCAGTGAAGGGAAATCTTAACGCTACAGCATACAATGACATTCTAGACGATTCTGTGCTTCTAACTTTGTGGTAACAGTTTGGGGAAAGCCCTTTCCTGTTTCAGCATGACAATGCCCCTGTGCACAAAGCAAGGCCAATACAGAAATAGTTGTCAAGATCGGTGTGTAAGAACTTGACTGGCCTGCACCGAGCCCCGACTCAACCCCATCAAACACCTTTGGGATGAATTGGAACGCCGACTGCGAGCCAGGCCTAAATGCCCAACATCAGTGCCTGACCTCACTAATGCTCCTGTGGCTGAATGGAAGCAAGTCCCCGCAGCAATGTTCCAGCATCTAGTGGAAAGCTTTCCCAGAACAGTAGAAGCTGTTATAGCAGCAAAGGGGGGATCAACTCCATTTTAATGTCCATGATTTTGGAATGCGATGTTACATACTTTTGGTCATGTAGTGAATGTCCTCCCCTCCCCTATCCTTTTTCCCCCCTCTTTCACTTTCCCTACCTCTTTCACATCCATTTCTTTTTTTCAGGATCTGAGCAGTCCTAACCAGTACGACACCGGCGTGGCTCTCACTGGCCTCTCCTGCTTCGTGACCCCTGACCTGGCTCGGGATCTAGCCAATGACATCATGACTCTGGTGAGTTACATTCTCCAGCTCAAAAGTTCTTGCTGCACATTTTTGTCTGTGGTTTCATGCTTCTCTGACCTCTTTCTCTCTCTCTCTCTCTCTCGGTCTGTGCTGCAGATGTCCCACACAAAGCCTTATATCAGGAAGAAGGCAGTCCTGATCATGTACAAGGTGTTCCTGAAGTACCCTGAGTCTCTGCGCCCAGCTTTCCCCAGGATGAAGGAGAAACTGGAAGATCCTGACCCTGGTGAGAGAGACTAGTACATACCTGCCTACTCTGTTGGTTGGGGCCAGACACATTTTATCACCTAGAATCCTAAAGTATGCAGTAACTAAGGAAATTATTGTCTTAACTGGATGGAAGCTATTTGAAGTATTTTGGATGTATTTTATCTCATTCGTGTCCTAATGATTCCTTCAACATGGATGTTATTGATCTCATCTGTGTGATGCCTCTTTCCTGCAGGGGTCCAGTCAGCGGCTGTTAATGTCATCTGTGAGCTGGCCAGGAGGAACCCTAAGAACTACCTTTCTCTGGCCCCGCTTTTCTTCAAGCTCATGACCTCCTCCACCAACAACTGGGTCCTCATCAAGATCATCAAGCTGGTGAGTGAACAGGAAGGGAGCTGTGAAAATCACTGTCAGTAGCTAGGTTGCCATCCTATTGGTGATTTATATTTTCTTGTGAGCATTTTTTACATCAGCCTAAAAAATATGCACTTAGGCTTACTTCGGTTGTCAGTCGAATGGTGTTTCCTCCGACAAATTGGTGCGGCTGGCTTCCGGGTTAACCGGGCGGGTGTTAAGAAGCGTGGTTTGGCTGGTAATGTTTCGAAGGACGCATGACTTGACCTTCCCCTCTCCGGAGCCCGTTGGGAAGTTTTAGCGATGAGACAAGATCGTAATTACAAAAAAATTACTAAATATGCACATTTTCCCACCAGTGTTGTGTTTCCACCAAACTGACTGTTTGTGGATAGAAAGCTATGCGTTATGATATAGAAGTTTACATGTACCGAATAAATTTAAAAAATGTCAACACTACCGGTAGTTCTATCACAAACTATTGCACTAAATTGTTAATGTGCCTACTTGTGTCTTGGCACAAGCACTCTAGCCAACAGCTCACAGATACAGTGTGGGTAGGCTAGCCTACATTATGAGATTATGGATAAGAGCAAGATTATTTGTCAAGCTGCAGCTAGGGATCGATCATAATGTCACCAGAATAAGACCCTCAATATTAAATTGGAAAGGAGCATCAAACTCATCACCTTGCACTTTCACTACTCTGTGAAGTTCATTCGCTGGAGACTCCTATCTCCCTCACTAACTTCAAGCACCAGCTGTCAGAGCAGCTCACAGATCACTGCACCTGTACATAGCCCATCTGTAAATAGCCCATCCAATCTACCTCATCCCCATACTGTATTTATTTATTTATCTTGCTCCTTTGCACCCCAGTATCTCTACTTGAACATTCATCTTCTGCAGATCTATCACTCCAGTGTTTAATTGCTATATCGTAATTACTTCCCCACCATGGCCTTACCTCCCTCATCTTACCTCATTTGCACACAATGTATATAGACTTTTTCTGCTGTATTATTGACTGTGTTTGTTTACTCCATGTGTAACTCTGTGTTGTTTGTATCAAACTGCTTTGCTTAATCTTGGCCAGGTCGCAGTTGTAAATGAACTAGTTCTCAACTAGCCTACCTGGTGAAATAAAAAAAATAACAGTGAGCTACAAAGAAATTGTCACTGTCCCAATACTTGTTGTTTTGGCTCTGTACTCCAGCACTTTGGATTTGAAATGATACAATAACTACGAGGTTAAAGGGAAGACTGTCCGCTTTAATTACAGCATAGTCCCCCCATTTCTTTAGGGGACCAAAAGTATACAAATTCACTTATCTGTATTAAAGTAGTCCCCCAAGTAATTACTCCCAAGTAATGCTAACCTCTCACCATTACAATAACAGGGGAGGTTTGCATTTTTTGGAGGGTATGATATTTATGCCTCTAACTTTCTCCCTTGTCTTTATTTACAATTCATTCAGGATTATCCGTAATCATGGTAGCATCCACATAAACGTAGAAGTGTTTAGAAAAATCTGATATTCTTATTTACAATAAGTGTGTCCAAAATGACTACATGATTTACAATTCACTTCTATTAAATCCAAAGTGCTGGAGTACAGAGCCAAAACATACAAAAATGTGTCACTCTTCCAATACTTTTGGAGCTAACTGTATATTAATATGTAGCCTAATAATCAGCATGCTTTCTTGGGTCGTAGTGGGAGGACCATACAACATCATCGCGTTCGATAGGATGGTTATCGTATTAATATTCGCTCATTATTCATTTTATCGACACACAAAGATCTCTCCTTTTCTAGCGTATATTGTTTTGTCGACATTTGGAATGTTTACCAACATTTGCTGTTTACATCAGGCCTGAATTGACTTTCTTATCCGACATACTTTGCCCACATAAAGGTTGGATGGAAACCTGGTTAGTGAGTCAATGGAAGTTACAAATGATTGTCCTTATCACAACATGGAGAGGTGTTGTTCCTTTAGTGTGTGTAATGGTGACGTGTGTTTTTCAGTTTGGTGCCCTCACACCCCTGGAACCTCGCTTGGGGAAGAAGCTGATAGAACCCTTAACAAACCTCATCCACAGGTGAGACACCTACAGAGATTCCACAACCAATATGGGTTTTGTTGAATCACAAAAAGTTGTATGAGGAAAATATTGACCTTCTGTCTTTCTCTACCCCTTACCCTTTCTTCCTCTCACAGTACCTCTGCTATGTCACTTCTATATGAATGTGTCAACACTGTGATAGCAGGTCAGTATTCCTCTTTTCACTTGTTCTTCTTGTATCTCTGTTTAGTCGTCTGGTTATCTGTGTGCTGGGTAGCCGTACATCTTTGTGAAGCTTGTGTATAAACTGAAGATGTGCGCAGTTGAACCAAGCTATTTTCTCAACATAATTTTTCATAAAAAATGTAGATTATATTATACACCTTGCCATGTCTTCAGTGTGGGCAGTTTTGTTTGCGCCTTTGATGTGCTACTGAGGAGGTTGTTAACTCAATGCAGTTTGTTTTATGTTAAGTGAAAAACATCACTGAGCTTTCAAGATCACTGCTCTAACAGTGAACATTTAGTTTTTGACATGTATGTAAAGTTGTTGGCACAGCAGGATCTTGTTTGTCCTCTGTTTCAGTGTTGATTTCCCTGTCCTCTGGGATGCCAAATCACAGTGCTAGTATTCAGGTAAGTCCCAGACACCATGTCCACTTTTTCTCTTTTGTAGCTAATGATGTGAACGCTTTCCACTCCAGTTTGATAACAATGCATGTTTACATCTTCTTTGTTTTTATCATCACAAGTCTATCAGTAGATGAACACCAAAAGATTGCGCAGGCTAGTGAAATTGTGATTTAAAAGCATTCATTTCTGAGCTCCTAAAATGTATATAAATTCAAACTGTTCAAATGACTAGCTGGGTTCTATGGCTAGTGGGTTTCACCCACTTTCTGTGAATGTGCAGAATTGCTGTGCGCATGTGCCAATACTGGAGCTTGATTGGAAAGGTTTATATTGATAGTAATGGCATGTTTCTCTCTCTCTCAGCTCTGTGTCCAGAAACTGCGAATCCTGATTGAAGACTCGGACCAGAACTGTGAGCCCTCTGTCAATGTCTGCAGTGTGTCATTCTCTCATTGTCTGCGTGTTTCTGAGTAGCCACCCATCTAGTTTACAGCGATCTAGATCTCAAAACTCTGGATAACAACATTTTGACCACTCCCCCGAAATGCGGGCCGTTTGAAATGTCACTGTGCATAGTTGCAATTGCGACTGTCACAAGGTAGGGTTTTGTCTTTATACCTTTATTATACACCTCTACTTCAACAGGCTATTTAGTTTCTAAACATTGAGTATATTTGAGCAGTAATTCATCAGTCTTAGCAGGTTAGAGCTAACAGTAAGTTAACACATCTACGATCATTATGATGCATCTGGTGATTCGAGTTATCTGGGCAACTTGGTTGTGTGTAGATTAGATATACGTGGGCAGCTATGTTTAAAAATAATGATAATAATTGAGTTCTCTATACTGATCCTCAAGGCCGTTTTGCTAGTTAGGATCATAACATCAACAAACTCTTGCCGTCTTTTGCTCTCATCGACACCTTTAAACTATTAGTCTCAAACATAGTACTGTTTACAGGGCTGCTCCTGACCTGCTCTGATGAAACCAAACCTGTATCTGCACAGCGATAGCACTTTACCTCAAGGTTGCATTCACACACATTGATCCAGAAACCTGATATACAGCTATCTTTTCCGGAGGTATCAACCGCTCCGATAAGAATCTGTTTAGTGGATGTTATATATTGCCTGATTCCCCCCAAAAAATGGTGTCTGTTATCAGATTAGTACATCTACCCATGACTCAAGTTGGTGGCAAAAAAACAAAACTTCCATGTGTATATGTTGTCTCGTGTGAATGTCGCCATCGTTCTGTTTGTTTGTATTTTCCTTTTCTTTGTGTTTTTAATTTCATGTTTTGTAGAGAAAATCTAATAGATGTGAAAATATCAGGTTAGTCAGTATGTTATGTATGGGCTATTCCATGCTAACCGAATTATGTGGAGACTCAGATTTTTCACTTTAGAATGCATGCCAAACAAAAAACATTGATTTCAAAGTTTAATAAACCGTACAACTCTATGCACTGACTACTTTGAAAAATGTACACTGGTAACAGAATTACGGCAAACCATTCCTCTGTTTTATTCTGTTACCAAACTTGTATCTGTACAGTTCTTCCTATAAATGTGTTTGTAAAATGTTCGGTGGGATTGTTAAAAGTAGTCCTTGTGCATAGAGTTCTACGGTTTGTTAAATGTTGAAATTAATGTTTTATGTTTGGTATATATTTTCAATTGGGGCTGAACTTCCTAATTTAGCCTCTGTTTCAATTGTCCTCATTAGAAAATGTGACTGACAACACGATCTGGGTCTTGGGAGGCGTGCTTTGATGTCAGTGTACTGTGTGTTTGAACTTGGGAAACGTTTGTACTTTCACTCTGCCAAAACAGTACACAGCTAGTCACTTGAAACAGTAATCTAGAAGGAAGTAGCCTAGACTTAAAGTCTAAGCTACTTTCAGGTCTTGTGTTTGGAAGTAGCCTAGACTAGCAAGCTAGCCAACTTCTTTCGCCAATTAGCTTCAGCTGGCCGTTGTGCGACTGTGGCAAAGTTGATCTGACTTTGGATAGCTTATCGCTGGGGCTAGTTGGGGACTGTCAATAAATTACTCAATCTATGGGACAATATTTTCATGTTGCACATCTTTGTTGTCTTATTAAATGCTTTCAATATTTCTATTTGAATTTCTACAATTTGTAGTTGGAGGTTAAGTAATTGAAATTTGCAGCTATAGAAATGTTAAATATTGTCCCATATACTGTACATTGTGTAATTTACTTATGGTCCCTAACTAGCCACATATTGAATGTCAAACCAGATTTACCATTGGTATTATGATCGGGATGCGTGCAGCTGTGCTTTGAATTGAGGATTACTTGGGTGCTGTGGGCAGGATTGAAATAAACCCAAGGAAAACGTATGGTCCCATTAATTCCGTGACGTACCATTTCTTTCGTAATTATCTCGTAAATCTCTTTTGGATGAGAGTGACTATGACATGTATTCTATTTACACTTTGTAGTCAATTTTGACAGAATAAATATTTTGGAACAATATCGATGCCACATAGGTAACGGCCTATCAGAGAAGTTGTTTACTGCCTTCAAAGTGAAAAATCTGATTCTCAGTGTAATTATATACTATATAAAACAGGCATTCAGAATAGTGACATGGGCCTACAGTAATGAGTCTAATGTAATCCGTGAGGTTTCAGTGGATGAGAGTGGAAATTTGGAAAGTATTCAGGCCCCTTGACTTTTTCCACACTTTGTTAGTCTTAATCTAAAATGGATTAAATAGTCCCCCCCCCCCCCCCCCCCCCAAATCTACACATAATACCCCATAATGACAAAGCAAAAACAGGCTTAAACATTTTCTGTGGGGGGGGGGGACTTTACATTTACATAACTATTCAGACCCTTTACTCAGTACTTTGTTGAAGCACCTTTGGCAGCCATTACAGCCTTGAGTCTTCTTGGGTATGACGCTACAAGCTTGGCGCACCTGTATTTGGGGAGTTTCTGTCATTCTTCTCTGCAGAGCTTCTCAAGCTCTGTCAGGTTGGATGGGGAGCGTCACTTCATAGCTATTTTCAGGTCTCGCCAGAGATGTTCGATCAGGTTCAAGTGTGCGCTCTGGCTGGGCCACTCAAGGACATTCAAAGACCTGTCCCAAAGCCACTCCTGAGTTGTCTTGGCTGTGTGCTTAAGGTCATTGTCCTGTTGTAAGGTGAACCAACCTGCTCAGGACCTCAGACTGGGGTGATTATCATCTTTCCCTCTATCCTGACTTGTCTCCAAGTCCCTGCCGCTTAAAAACATCCCCACAGCATGATGCTGCCACCACCATGCTTCTACGTAGGGATGGTGCCAGGTTTCCTACAGACGTGACGCTTGGCATTCAGGCCAAAGAGTTCAATCTTGGTTTCATCAGACCAGAGAATCTTGTTTCTCATGATCTGAGAGTCTTTCGGTGCCTTTTGACGAACTCCAAGCAGACTGTCGTGCCTTTTACAGAGGAGTGGCTTCCGTCTGGCCACTACCATAAAGACCTGATTGGTGGAGTGCTGCCGAGATGGTTGTCCTTCTGGAAGGTTCTTTCATCTCCATTGGAGCTCTAGCTCTGTTAGCGACCAAGGCCATTCTCCCCCGATTGTTCAATTTGGCCAGGCGGCCAACTCTAGGAAGAGTCTTGGTGGTTCCCAATTTCTTCCATTTAAGAATGATGGAGGCCACTGTGTTCTTGGGGACCTTCAATGCTGCAGAAATTTTTTGGCACCCTTCGCCAGATCTGTGGCTGACACAATCCTGTCTCAGAGCTCTACGGACAATTCCTTCGACCTCCTGGCTTGGTTTTTGCTCTGACATGCACTGTCAACTGTGGGAGCTTACAAAGACAGGTGTGTGCCTTTCCAAATCATGTCCAATCAATTTAATTTATCACAGGTGGACTCCAATCTAGTTGTAGAAACATCTCAAGGATGATCAATGGAAACAGGATGCACCTGAGCTCAATGTTGAGTCTCATAGCAAAGGGTCTGAATACTTATATAAATAAGGTATTTCTGTAAAAAAAAAATTGCATAAATGTCTATAAAACCTGTTTTTGCATTGTCATTATGGGGTGTTGTGTGTAGATTGAGAATTTTTAACATTTATTTAATAAATTTTAGAATAAGGCTGTAATTTAACCATGTGTAAAAAGTCAAGGGCCCTGAGTACTGGGAGGCAGGCTATAGCCATAAGGTAATGTATAGTACAAAGTGTAAAGGCATGATGTATTGCTCGTGGACCAGTCTCCATAGTGCAGAACCGCTACTCTAGTGCATGTGGAAGTAGAATAGAAGGCCCTGTGTATAGTGTCCAGGCCACTGAGTGTGTTGTCTCTGTTCGTAGTGAAGTACCTGGGCCTGCTGGCCATGTCCAAGATACTGAAGACTCATCCCAAGTCTGTCCAGTCCCACAAGGACCTCATCCTCCAATGTCTGGATGACAAGGACGAGTCCATCCGCCTGAGGGCTCTAGACCTGCTCTACGGCATGGTGCTTGTCACTGTCATAACACACGGTCATTGAATACACACTGACCCTACCCCCATGTCTTCACCACCTATATCTACTCATGAGGAAATGCCCTAAGCTCAAAAACTGAATTTCATTGATATCTACAGTACCAGTAAAATGTTTGGACACTCCTACTCATTCCAGGGTTTATCTTTATTTTTACTAATAATGAAGAGATCAAAACTATGAAATAACACATGGAATGATGTAGTAACCAGAAAAGTGTTTAATATATCAAAATATATTTGAGATTTGATATTCTTCAAAGTAGCCACCCTTTGCCTTGACCACAGCTTTGCCCACTTGGCATTCTCTCAACCAGCTTCATGAGGTAGTCACCTGGAATACATTTCAATTAACAGGTGTGCCTTGTTAAAAGTTAATTTGTGGAATTTATTTCCATCTTAGTGCATTTGAGCCAATCAGTTGTGTTGTGACAGGGTAGGGGTGGTATACAGAAGATAGCCCTATTTAGTAAAATACCAAGTCCATATTATGGCAAGAACAGCTCAAATAAGCAAAGAGAAACGACTGTCCATCATTACTTTAAGACATGAAGATCAGTCAATACGGAACATTTCAAGAACTTTTAAAGTTTCTTCAAGTGCAGTCGCAAAAACCATCAAGCGCTATGATCAAGTTACCTCTGCTACCCAAATAAATGCTTCACAGAGTTCAAGTATCAGACACATCAACTTTTCAGAGGAGACTGTGAATCAGGCTTTCAGGGTTGATTGCTGCAAAGAAACCACTACTAAAGGACACCAATAATAAGAAGAGACTTGCTTGGGCCAAGAAACACGAGCGATGGGCATTGGACCGGTGGAAATCTGTCCTTTGGTCTGAGTCCACATTTTTGGTTCCAACCGCCGTGTCTTCATGAGACGCAGAGTAGGTGAATGGATGATCTCCGCATGTGTGGTCCCCACCTTGAAGCATGGAGGAGAATGTGATGGTGATGGTGCTTTGCTGGTGACACTCAGTGATTTATTTAGAATTCAAGGCACACTTAACCAGCATGGCTACCAGCAGTCCCACTAAGCCTAATGGGATGGTATCATTTGTTTTTCAACAGGACAATGACCCAAAACACACCTCCAGGCTTTGTAAGGGCTATTTGATCAAGAAGTAAAGTGATGGAGTGCTGCATCAGATGACCTGACCTCCACAATCAACTGACCTCCAACCCAATTTGAGATGGTTTGGGATGAGTTGGACCGCAGAGTGAAGGAAAAGCATTCAACAAGTGCTCAACATATGTGGGATCTCCTTAAAGACTGTTGGAAATGCATTCCAGGTGAAGCTGGTTGAGAGAATGCCAAGAGTGTGCAAATCTGTCATCAAGGCAAATGGTGGCTATTTGAAGAATCTGAAATATAAAATATTTTTATTTGTTTAACACTTTTGGGGTTACTACATGATTCCATGTGTTTTTTCATAGTTTTGATGTCTTAACTATTATTCTACAATGTAGAAAATAGTAAAAATAAAGCAAAACTCTTGAATGAGTAGGTGTGTCCAAACCTTTGACTGGTACTGTGTGTGTATAGCCTAATGCCTCCCTGATCACAGTACAGTTTCTGATGTCCCCATTGCTTTGTTTCTCATCGACTACTCATTGGTGTGTTCCCAGGTGTCCAAGAAGAACCTGATGGAGATAGTGAAGAAGCTGATGCTGCACGTGGACAAAGCTGAGGGAACCACTTACAGAGATGAGCTTCTCACCAAGATCATTGACATCTGCAGCCAGAGCAACTACCAGTACATCACCAACTTTGAATGGTCAGCACAACTTACTGGCAGGGAAAATATATTGGTCTCTGATTCTTTTAGATTCATACTTTCTGTGAGTTTGAGTCTCCGTGTCTCTCAAATAGAGTTGAAATGCTCACGAGTCAAAACGCATTGCAGTAATGTGTCTTGCTGTAAATAATTCACAAAAGTTTTTGCATCGTACTGGCCCAGTACTTATCTTCTTTTTGGGGGTTTACCTGCCATTTAGGGGCCTACCTTCCACTGACTTTCTCAGTCTGACCGCCTGTCTCTGTTTCCGTCTCTCAGGTACATCAGTATCCTGGTGGAGCTGACCCGTCTAGAGGGCACGCGGCACGGCCACCTCATCGCCTCCCAGATGCTGGATGTTGCCATCCGGGTGAAAGCCATCCGAGCCTTCGCCGTGGCCCAGATGGCTACTCTGCTGGACAACGCCCACCTGCTGACCGGCAACACACAGCACAGCGGCATCTGTGAGGTGCTCTACGCCGCCGCCTGGATCTGTGGAGAGTTCTCAGAGTATGTATTCATCCAATCCTCCTCTACAAGAACACATGCAGACACATACAGTTATTAGCAAGAATGTTTTCCACTAAGTCAAACTAGCTAAAATCATGCCAGTTCAGCCCTGTATCATTGGCTCATCCTGTGCCATCCTCCTATCTTCCCCAGACACCTGGAGGACCCCATGGCGACTCTGGAGGCCATGCTGCGTCCCAAGGTGGCCACCCTGCCGGGCCACATCCAGGCCGTGTACGTGCAGAACGCTGCCAAGCTGTTTTCTACGGTGCTGTGCGGCCAGGAGGGGGCGCCAGCGGACAGCAAGGTGGCCCAGGAGACCAGCCAGCTGCTCATTGACAGGCTGCCTGTGTTTGTCCAGAGTGACAACCTGGAGGTGCAGGAGAGGGTGAGTCACATGGTTAACCTCGGGGCTATTGGCCGTTTGAAAGGAGAATACCTTTTCCAGTACACTTCTCTCTCTGTGCTCCCCTCCCCAGGCCTCCTGCATCCTGCAACTGGTGAAGTACATCCAGAAGCTGCAGCAGAAGGACGTGGAGGTGGCTGAGGAGGTGACAGCTCTGTTTGCTGGAGAGCTCAACCCTGTGGCCCCCAAGGCACAGAAGAAAGTGCCTGTTCCTGAAGGGTCAGTCTGCCTGCCGCTCTCCCCTACTCACAATTAAGCTTATAGTAATACACAACATCAGAAATATATTTTATAGTACTACACTGAACAAAAATCTAAACACAACAGTTTTGTCACACAATGCCACAGATGTCTCAAGTTTTGAGGGAGCATGCAATTGGAATGCTGACTGCATGAATGTCCACCAGAGCTGTTGCCAGATAATTTAATGTTCATCTTCTACCATAAGCCGCCTCCAATGTCGTTTTAGAGAATACAGGCAGTACATCCAACCTGCCTCACATCCTTATACCACGTGTGACCACGCCAGCCCAGGACCTCCACATCCGGCTTATTCACCTGTGGGATCATCTGAGACCAGCCCCCCTGGACTTTTAATTATTTTTATTTCATTGGACAGCTGATAAAACTGTGTTTGAGTGTTTGAACAACCAAAGAATTTCTGCACAAACTGTCAAACCGTCTCAGTGAAGCTCATCTGCGTGCTTGTCGTCCTCACCAGGGTCTTGACCTGACTGCGGTTTGGCATCATAACCGACTTCAGTGGGCAAATGCTCACCTTCGATGGCCACTGGTATGCTGGAGAAGTGTGCACCTCACTGATTTATCTTGGTTTCAACTGTACCGGGCAGATGACAGACAGCGTGTATGGCGTCATGTGGGCGAGCGGATTGCTGATGTCAACGCTGTGAACAGAGTGCCCCATGGTGGGGTTATGGTATGGGCAGCCATAAGCCACAGACACCAAACACAATTGCATTGTGTCGATGGCCATTTCTATGCACAGAGATACCGTGACTAGATCCTGAGGCTCATTGTCGTGCCATTCATCCACCACCATCACCTCATTTTCAGCATGATAATGCACGGCACCATGACGCAAGGATCTGTACACAATTCCTGGAAGCTGAAAATGTCCCAGTTCTTCCATACTCACCAGACATGTCACTTATTGAGCATGTTTGGGATGCTCTGGATCGACATGTACGACAGCGTGTTCCCGTTCCCGCCAATATCCAGCAACTTCGCACAGCCATTGAAGATGAGTGGGACAACATTCCAGTAGGCCACAATCAACAGTCTGATCAACTCTATGCGAAGGACATGTGTCGCACTGCATGAGGCAAATGGTGATCACACAAGATACTGACTGGTTTTCTGATCCACACCCCTACCTTTTTTTTAAGGTTTTCATAGATAAGGACCTAATGAATTTATTTAAATTGACTGACTTCCTTTATACGGTACATTCAGAAAGTATTCAGACCCATTGACCTTTTCCCCCTTTTGTTACGTTACAGGCTTATTCTAAAATGGATGAAATCATTTTTTCCCTCCTCAATCTACACACAATACCCCATAAGGACAAAGCAAAAACAGGTTTTCAGATATGTTTGCAAATGTATTCAAAATAAGAAACTGAGAACGCGTTGAAATAAGTATTCAGAAACTTTACTCAGTACTTTGTTGAAGCATCTTTGGCAGCGATTATAGCCTTGAGTTATCTTGGGTATTACGCTACAAGCTTGGCACACCTGTATTTGGGGAGTTTCTCTCATTCTTCTCTGCAGATCCTCTCAAGCTCTGTCAGGTTGGATGGGGAGCGTCTCTGCATAGCTATTTTCAGGTCTCTCCAGAGATGTTCGATCGGGTTCAAGTCTGGACTCTGGTTGGGCCACTCAAGGACATTCAGTCTTGTCCTGAAGCCACTCCTGCATGGTCTTCAAATCTATTTTTTGGGGTCACATACACATTGTTAGCAGATGTTAATGCAAGTGTAGCGAAATGCTTGTGCTTCTAGTTCCAACAGTGCAGTAATATCTAACAATTCCCCAACAACTACCTAATACACACATCTAAAGGGGTGAATGAGAATATGTACATATAAGTATATGGATGAGCAATGGCCGAGCTGTGTAGGCAAGGTGCAATAGATGGTATAAAATACAGTATATACATGTGATATGGGTAATGTAATATATGTAAACATTGTTTAAAGTGACAAGTGATCCATTTATAAAGTGGCCAATGATTGGGTCTCAATGTAGGCAGCAGCCTCTGAGTTAGTAATTGCTGTTTAGCAGTCTGATGGCCTTGAGGTGCTGTTTTTCAGTCTCTTGGTCCCAGCTTTGATGAACCTGTACTGACCTTGCCTTCTGGATGATAGCGGGGTGGACGGGCAATGGCTCAGGCGGTTGTCCTTGATGATCTTTTTGGCCTTCCTGTGTCATCGGGTGCTGTACGTGTCCTGGAGGGAAGGTAGTTTGGCCCCGGTGATGCGTTGTTCAGATCGCACCACCCTCTGGAGAGCCTTGCGGTTGAGGGCGGTGCAATTGCCGTACCAGGCTGTGATACAGCCTGACAGGATGCTCTCAATTGTGCATCTGTAAAAGTTAGTCCGAGCTTTGGGTGACAAGCCAGATTTCTCCAGCCTCCTGAGGTTGAATAGACGCTGTTGCGCCTTCACCACACTGTCTGTGTGGGTGGACCATTTCAGTTTGTCTGTGACGTGTACGCAGAGGAACTTAAAATGTTCCACTTTCTCCACTGCTGTCCCTTTGATGTGGATAGGGGGTGCTCCCTCTGCTGTTTCCTGAAGTCCACGATCATCTCCTTTGTTTTGTTGACGTTGAGTGAGAGGTTATTTTCCTGGCAACACACTCCGAGGGCCCTCACCTCCTCCCTGTATGCTGTCTCGTTGTTGTTGGTAATCAAGCCCACTACTGTTGTGTCATCTGCAAAGTTGATGAGTGAGTTGGAGGCGTGCATGGCCACGCTGTCGTGGATGAACAGGGAGTACAGGAGAGGGCTGAGCACGCACCCTTGTGCGGCCCCAGTGTTGAGGGTCAGCGAAATGGAGTTGTTTCCTACCTTCACCACCTGGGGGCGGCCCGTCAGAAAGTCCAGGACACGTTTGCACAGGGTGGGGTTGAGACCCAGGGCCTCCAGCTTGATGACTAGCTTGGAGGGTACTATGGTGTTGAATGCTGAGCTGTAGTCAATGAACAGCATTCTTAGATAGGCATTATTTTTGTCCAGATGGGATAGGGCTGTGTGCTTAGGGTTGTTGTCCTGTTGGAAGGTGAACCTTCACCCCAGTCTGAGGTCCTGTGCACTCTGGAGCAGGTTTAAATCAAACATCTCTTTCTACTTTGCTCCGTTCATCTTTCCCTCAATCCTGACTAGTTTCCCAGTCCCTGCCGCTGAAAATCATCCCACAGCATGATGCTTCCACTAGGGTTGCACATTTTGGGGAATATTCAGAGGTGGAAACTTTCTGTGGAAATTAACGGGAATATATATGAATTAGGGGAAATATATGCATATTAATACCATTTTAAATGTAGATGTTTTTGGCATTGGATATATTTACCATATGGAGACAGAAACATAAACCTTTTACCTTATCATAAGTAAACATAATTGCAAATTATTAAATCCTTCCAATAGAAATATTTAAACAATTTAGTTACGAATTGAACTTTAATTAAATGAGTTGACTATTCACATGGGATGATGTCCCTGAACAACAACAGAAAGGGAATACTGAATGATCCATAGCATCTCCCACAAACGTTTTCAACATACATCTGTAAAATGATAGTCTAGAAACAAAATCTTTGGTTGTCTTCCTCTCAGGCTTCCGTGTCTTCTCCCTGGACCTCCTCAATGTACACCTCTTGAACATCAGACTCTGAGGCCTCATCTTCACCTTCACCTTATTTTTCAAGCCTGTTGCGTGCTTTGGTGTGTGTGTTCCCAAACGAGGACCAGTTGCGCTCTGAGGCGTCTGATGTTGTTGGGATTTGGAGGATGATGGAGGCAACAGGGGAATGAGCTTTAGATCCCCAAAGTCCCTTCCACCAGGTGGCTGATGAGATATATGTTGGCACGACTGCCATATTGCATCTCCATCCCAAAGCCCTTGCTTGGAAGTGTACTTTGCCAGACTGCCAAGAATCTTGCCCTTATCCAGGCCAAGGTGGTGAGACCCGGTAGTGATGACACCATAGGCCTTGTTGATCTCTGCACCACAGGATGCTCTTGCAAGCATACTTGGGGTCCAACATGTACACTGCGGCGTGTATGGGCTTCAGGCAGAAATCTTCACGCTTTTTGATGTATTTCAGAACTGCAGTTTCCTCTGCTTGGAGCAACAGTGAAGTGGGTAGGGCAGTACGGATTTCTTCTCTTACATCTGCAAGCCGAGTCTGAACATCAGACAGGATGGCATTGTCTCCCTCAATCCGTGCAATGGCAAATGCTATAGGTTTCAGGAGTTTCAGGCTGCTTACCACCTTCTCCCAAAATAAATCCTCCAGGAGGATCCTCTTGATGGGGCTGTCCGTATTGGCAGACTGTGATATGGCCATTTCTTGGAGAGACTCCTTCCCCTCCAGGAGACTGTCAAACATGATGACAACACCACCCCAATGGGTGTTGCTGGGCAGCTTCAATGTGGTGCTCTTATTCTTATCACTTTGCTTAGTGAGGTAGATTGCTGCAATAACTTGATGACCCTTCACATACCTAACCATTTCCTTGGTTCTCTTGTAGAGGGTATGCATTGTCTTCAGTGCCATGATGTCCTTGAGGAGCAGATTCAATGCATGAGCAGCAAAGCCAATGGGTGTTATGTGAGGGTAGGACTCCTCCACTTTAGCCCAAGCAGCCTTCATGTTCACAGCATTGTCTGTCACCAGTGCAAATACCTTCTGTGGTCGAAGGTCATTGACTACTGCCTTCAGCTCATCTGCAATGTAGAGACCGGTGTGTCTATTTTCCCTTGTGTCTGTGCTCTTGTAGAATACTGGTTGAGGGGGGGGGAGGATATAGTTAATTATTCCTTGCCCACAAACATTCCATGTCTTATTGGAGGGGTGTATGCTGGGGGAAGAAACATACAGAAATGTCTTCCAATACACATTGCCTGTGAGCATCAGAGGTGAACCAGTTGCATACACAGCTCGAGCAAATCATTATCAGCATTTCTGACTTCATTCCCCCATTGAGTCCCAAAAAATATTCCAGCAGAACCATAAGCTTTTGCTATCGATAAGGTTTCTGATTCATAATTTTCACCTCGAATAGAAGTAGATGGACTTTTGTCAGAGGTTGCTTGTTGTGAGCACTGAGGGAACGTTATGCACTTGGCCAGATGAACGATGAATTATGTCTATGCTGTCTGACTATGTGTGTTATTTGCTATTAAAGGAACTCAGCTGCAATGTGTGAGGGGCTCTCAGAGAATTCATTGAGAGACACTGAATTTATCTGAGAGTCACAGGATTGTGATAGAGCTGATATAATTAAAGATAGACTTTGATAACTAACTCTGACTTGTGTGTGGTTTGCGCTCATGATTTGGTAAATAGAGGAAATTTCCACGACCCTCCCATCACCACAGAGGAACTCTGTCAGAGTGAACATCAGGTTATTGGTCACCTCCCTGATCATAGCCCTTCTCCCCCGATTGTTCAGTTTGGCCAGGCAGCCAACTCTAGGAAGAGTCTTGGTGGTTCCAAATTTCTTCCATTTAAGACTGATGGAGGCCACTGTGTTCTTGGGGACCTTCAATGCTGCAGACATTTTTGGTACCCTTTCCCAGATCTGTGCCTCAATACAATCCTGTCTCGGAGCTCTACGGACAATTCCTTCGACCTCATGACATGGTTTTTGCTCCGACATGCACTGTCAAATGTGGGACCTTTTATATAGACAGGTGTGTGCCTTTCCAAATCATGTCCAATCAATTGAATTTACCACAGGTGGACTCCAAGTTGTAGAAACATCTCAAGGATTATCACTTGAAAAAGGATACACCGAAGCTCAATTTTGAGTCTCGTAGCAAAGGGTCTTAATACAGTTGAAGTCAGAAGTTTGCATACACCTTAGCCAAATACATTTAAACTCCGTTTTTTTTTACAATTCCAGACATTTAATCCTAGTAAAACTCCCCTGTCTTAGGTCAGTTAGGATCACCACTTTATTTTAAGAATGTGAAATGTCAGAATGATAATATTTGAGCTTTTATTTATTTCATCACATTTCCAGTGGGTCAGAAGTTTACATACACTTACATAAAATGTACATACAATTAGTATTTGGTAGCATTGCCTTTAAATTGTTTAACTTGGGTCAAATGTTTTGGGTAGCCTTCCACAAGCTTCCCACAATAATTTGGGTGAATTTTGGCCCATTCCTCCTGACAGAACTGGTGTAACTGAGTCAGGTTTGTTGGCCTCCTTGCTCACACACGCCTTTTCAGTTCTGCTCACAAATCTTCTATAGAATTGAAGTCAGGGCTTTGTGATGGTCACTCAATACCTGGACTTTGTTGTCCTTAAGCAATTTTTTTCCACAACTTTGGAAGTATGCTTGGGGTGATTGTCCATTTGGAAGACCCATTTGTGAGCAAGCTTGAACTTCCTGACTGATGTCTTGATGTTGCTTCAATATATCCATATAATTATCCTCCCTCGTGATTCCATCTATTTTGTGAAGTGCACCAGTCCCTCATGCAGCAAAGCACCCCCACAACATGATGCTGCCACCCCCGTGCTTCATGGTTGGGAAGGTGCTCTTCGGCTTGCAAGCATTCCCCTTTTTCCTCCAAACATAACAATGGTCATTATGGCTAAACAGTTCTATTTTTGTTTCATCAGACCAGAGGACATTTCTCCAAAAAGTACGATCTTTGTCCCCATGTGCAGTTGCAAACCGTAGTCTGGCTAATTTATGGCGGTTTTGGAGCAGTGGCTTCTTCCTTGCTGAGCAGCCTTTCAGATTATGTCGATATAGGACTCGTTTTACTGTGGATATAGATACTTTTGTACCTGTTTTCTTTTGATTTTCCCATGATGTCAAGCAAAGACCCACTGTGTTTGAAGGTAGACCTTGAAATACATCCACAGGTACACCTCCAATTGACTCAAATGATGTCAATTAGCCAATCAGAAGCTTCTACAGCCATGATGTAATTTTCTGGAATCTTCCAAGCTGTTTAAAGTCACAGTCAACTTAGTGTACAGTCGTGGCCAAAGGTTTTGAGAAGGACACAAATATTAATTTCCACAAAGTTTGCTGCTTCAGTGTCTTTAGATATTTTTGTCAGATGTTACTATGGAATACTGAAGTATAATTACAAGCATTTCATAAGTGTCAAAATCTTTTATTGACAATTACATGAAGTTGATGCAAAGAGTCAATATTTGCAGTGTTGACCCTTCTTTTTCAAGACCTCTGCAATCCACCCTGGCATGCTGTCAATTATCTTCTGGGCCACATCCTGACTGATGGCAGCCCATTCTTGCATAATCCATGCTTGGAGTTTGTCATTAAGTTCTGGTGAGTTTCCTGGCCATGAACCCAAAATATCGATGTTTTGTTCCCCGAGCCACTTAGTTATCACTTTTGCCTTATGGCAAGGTGCTCCATCATGCTGGAAAAGGCATTGTTCGTCACCAAACTGTTCCTGGATGGTTGTGAGAAGTTGCTCTCGAAGGAAGTGTTGGTACCATTCTTTATTCATGGCTGTGTTCTTAGGCAAAATTGTGAGTGAGCCCCACTCCCTTGGCTGAGAAGCAAACCCACACACGAATGGTCTCAGGGTGCTTTACTGTTGGCATGACACAGGACTGATGGTAGCACTCACCTTGTCTTCTCCAGGCAAGCTTTTTTTCGGATGCTCCAAACAATCAGAAAGGGAATTCATCAGAGAAAATGACTTTACCCCAGTCCTCAGCAGTCCAATCCCTGTACCTTTTGCAGAATATCAGTCTGTCCCTAATGTTTTTCCTGGAGAGAAGTGGCTTCTTTGCTGCCCTTCTTGACACCAGGCCATCCTCTAAAAGTCTTCGCCTCACTGTGCGTGCAGATGCCCTCACACCTGCCTGCTGCCATTCCTGAGCAAGCTCTGTACTGGTGGTGCCCCGATCCTGCAGCTGAATCAACTTTAGAAGATGGACCTGGCGCTTGCTGGACTTTCTTGGGCACCCTGAAGCCGCCTTCACAACATTTGAACCACTCTCCTTGAAGTTCTTGATGATCTGATAAATAGTTGATTCAGGTGCAATCTTACTGGCAGCAATGTCCTTGCCTGTGAAGCCCTTTTTGTGCAAAGCAATGATGACGGCACGTGTTTCCTTGCAGGTAACCAGAGGAAGAACAATGATTCTAAGCACCACCCTCCTTTTGAAGCTTCCAGTTTGTTATTCGAATTCAATCACCATGACAGAGTGATCTCCAGCCTTGTCCTCGTCAACACTCACACCTGTGTTAACGTGAGAATCACTGACATGTCAGCTGGTCCTTTTGTGGCAGGACTGAAATGCAGTGGAAATGTTTTTGGGGGATTCAGTTCATTTGCATGGCAAAGAGGGATTTTGCAATTAATTGCAATTCATCTGATCACTCTTCATAACATTCTGGAGTATATGCAAATTGCCATCATACAAACTGAGGCAGCAGACTTTGAAAATTAATATTTCTGTCATTCTCAAAACTTTTGGCCACGACTGTATGTAAACTTCTGACCCACTGGAATTGTGATACAGTGAATTATAAGTGAAATAATCTGTCTGTAAACAATTGTTGGAAAAATTACTTGTGCATGCACAAAGTAGATATCCTAACCTACTTGCCAAAACTATAGTTTGTTAACAAGAAATTTGTTGAGTGGTTGAAACACTTATGTGGGAGTCATTAAAACTAGTTTATGTAAACTTCTGGCTTCAACTGTACTTATTTAAATAAGGTATTTCTGTTTTAGATTTTTATTTTGTTTTTATAATCATTATGGGATTGTGTGTAGAATGATGAGGGGAAAAAATGTATTCAACGTAACTGTGGAAAAACTCAAGGGGTCTGAATACTTTCCAAATGCACGGTAATGAACTGTAATTCAGTAAAATCTTTGAAATTGTTGTATGTTGCATTTTACATTTTTGTTCAGTGTACTTTATGCAGCCCGTTGGACAATTTTAGGTAATGCAAAGTAGCTTTTTATGCGAGTAAAGTCATACCGTATAAAAAAACTGGATGATTCGGTACAATTTTATAAACGCGGACAGACAATTTATTGTCTTTGGTTTTGTCTCCAGTCTGGACCTGGATGCGTGGATCAACGAGCCTCCGTCTGGGAGTGAGTCTGAGGATGAGGGTAGGAAGACCAAGGGCAAGGCTGTGTTTGCCAGGGAGGAGTCCAGACACACCAAGCCACGCTACACTGAAGTGGACGAGAAGGAACTGGCTATGGTAAGATGGGAATTTACAAGCCAATAATCTGTGCTGTGTATACATTGAGATACGAGCTCCTCAATTCTTTCAACAGTTGATCTGTTGTTAAATCTTTGGTGATACTATAACAGTCAGACACTGAAGAGGTACACCGGTAAACACCACGGCATTTTCATATGACTGACTTGATACCGTTTCTCCCTCCCAACAGAGGAGAGAAGTAAGGAAGGCAGAGCAGGCCAACAACCCCTTCTACATCAAGGCCTCCCCGTCCTCTCAGAAGGTACGCACTGCATCATCACCCAATCGGCAGCTCGTCTTGTGTTAACCTGACTCTTACAGAAATGTAATTCATTACACATTTCAAACCACTTAAATATACAGTACCAGTCAAAAGTTGACACACCTACTCATTTCATGGTTTTTATTTATGCTATTTTCTACATTGTACAATAGTGAAATGTCAAAACTATTAAATAACACATATGGAATCATGTACTTTACAAAAAAGTGTATTTATTTATTTTTATTTCACCTTTATTTAACCAGGTAGGCTAGTTGAGAACAAGTTCTCATTTGCAACTGCGACCTGGCCAAGATAAAGCATAGCAGTGTGAGCAGACAACAAAGAGTTACACATGGAGTAAACAATTAACAAGTCAATAACACAGTAGAAACCAAAGGGGGAGTCTATATACAATGTGTGCAAAAGGCATGAGGAGGTAGGCAAATAATTACAATTTTGCAGATTAACACTGGAGTGATGAATGATCAGATGGTCATGTACAGGTAGAGATATTGGTGTGCAAAAGAGCAGAAAAGTAAATAAATAAAAACAGTATGGGGATGAGGTAGGTGAGAAAGGGTGGGCTATTTACCAATAGACTATGTACAGCTGCAGCGATCGGTTAGCCGCTCAGATAGCTGATGTTTGAAGTTGGTGAGGGAGATAAAAGTCTCCAACTTCAGCGATTTTTGCAATTCGTTCCAGTCACAGGCAGCAGAGTACTGGAACGAAAGGCGGCCAAATGAGGTGTTGGCTTTAGGGATGATCAGTGAGATACACCCTTTGCCAAGTGTGTGCAAAGCTGTCATCAAGGCATTCTCACAACCTGCTCCATGAGGTAGTCACCTGGAATGCATTTCAATTAACAGGTGTGCCTTGTTAAAAGTTCACTTTGTGGGATTTCTTTCCTTCTTAATGTGTTTGAGCCAATCAGTTGTGTTGTGACAAGGTAGGGTGGTATACAGAAGATAGCCCATATTATATTAAGTCCATATTATGGCAATAACAGCTCAAATAAGTAAAGAGGAACGACAGTCCATCATGACATTAAGATATTTTCCGGTCAGTCAGTCCGGAAAATGTCAAGAACTTTGAATGTTTCTTCAAGGGCAGTCGTAAAAACCATCAAGTGCTATGATGAAACTGCCTCTCATGAGGACCACCACAGGAAAGTAAGACCCAGAGTTATCTGTGCTGCAGAGGATGCAGCACAGATAATAATGCTTCAGAGTTCAAGTAACAGGACATCTCAACATCAACTGTTCAGAGGAGATTGCATGGATCAGGCCTTCATGATCGAATTGCTACAAATAAATCACTACTAAAAGACACCCATAAGAAAAAGAGACTTGCTTTGGCCAAGAAACAGGAGCAATGGACATTAGACCTGTGGAAATCTGTCCTTTTGTTCTGATGAGTCTAAATTTGACATTTTGGGTTTCAACTGCCGTGTCTTTGTGAGACGCAGAGTAGGTGAATGGATGATCTTCGCATGTGTGGTTCCCACTGTGGAGCATGGAGGATGAGGTGTCAGGGTGCTTTGCTGGTGACATTGTCTGATTTATTTAGAATTCAAGGCACACTTAACCAGCATGGCTACCAGCAGCATTCTGCAGCGATACGCCATCCCATCTGGTTTGCACTTAGTCCTACTATCATTTGTTTTTCAACAGGACAATGACCCAAAACACACCTCCAGGCTGTGTAAGGGCTATTTGACCAAGAAGGAGAGTGATGAAGTGCTGCATCGGATGACCTGGCCTCCACAATCACCCAACCTCAACCCAATTGAGATGGTTTGGGATGAGTTGGACCGCAGAGTGAAGGAAAAGCATCCAATAAGTGCTCAGCATATACTCCTTCAAGACTGTTGGAAATGCATTCCAGGTGAAGCTGGTTGAGAGAATGCCAAGAGTGTGCAAAGCTGTCATCAATGCAAAGGGTGGCTACTTTGAAAAATATATTTTGAAAGTGTAACTCTTTTTTTTGTTACTACATGATTCCATATGTGTTATTTCATAGTTTTGTCTTCACTATTTAGAAAATAGTAAAATAAAGAAAAACCCATGAATGAGTAGGTGTGTCAACTTTTGACAAGTAGTATTTGTTTGTGTGTGTGTATTAGAGGTCGGCCGATTACTCGGAATGCCCAATTTAATTGGGGCCGATTTCAAGTTTTCATAACAATCAGAAATCTGTATTTTTGGACACCTATTTGGTTGATTTAAAATCATTATTTAACTCGGCAAGTCAGTTAAGAACACATTCTTATTTTCAATGACGGTGGGTTAACTGCCTCGTTCAAGGGCAGAACGACAGATTTTCACCTTGTCAGCTCAGGGGATTCAATCTTGCAACCTTACAGTTAACGAATCCAACGCTCTAACCACCTGCCTCTCATTGCATTCCACGAGGAGATGCATTCGCCTGTTACGCGAATGCAGTAAGCCAAGGTAAGTTGCTAGCTAGCATTAAACTTATAAAAAACAATCAATCAATCATAATCACTAGTTAACTACACATGGTTGATGATATTACTAGTTTATCTAGCGTGTACTGCGTTGCATATAATCGATGCGGTGCGTATCGTTGCTCCAATGTGTACCTGACCATGAACATCAATGCCTTTCTTAAAATCAATACATAGAAGTACATATTTTTAAACCTGCATATTTAGCTAAAAGAAATCCAGGTTAAGCAGCAATATTAACCAGGTGAAATTGTGTCACTTCTCTTGCGTTCATTGCACACAGAGTGTATGCAACAGTTTGGGCCTCCTATTTTGCCAGAATTTTACGTAATTATGACATAACATTGAAGGTTGTGCAATGTAACAGGAATATTTAGACTAATGGATGAATAAGATAAATTACGGAACAGTTCCGTATTTCACTGAAAGAATAAACGTCTTGTTTTCGAGATTATAGTTTCCGGATTTGACCATATTAATGACCTAAGGCTCGTATTTATGTGTGTTTTATGTTATAACTAAGTCTATGATTTGATAGAGCAGTCTGACTGAGCGGTGGTAGGCACCAGCGGGCTCGTATGCATTCATTCAAACAGCACTTTCGTGTGTTTTGCCAGCAGCTCTTCACTGTGTTTAAAGCATTGCGCTGTTTATGACTTCAAGCCTATCAACTCCCGAGATTAGGCTGGTGTAACCGATGTGAAATGGCTAGCTAGTTAGCGGGGTGCACGCTAATAGCGTTTCAAACGTCACTCGCTCTGAGACTTGGAGTAGTTGTTCCCCTTGCTCTGCATGGGTAACGCTGCTTCGAGGGTGGCTGTTGTCGATGTGTTCCTGGTTCGAGCCCAGGTAGGAGCGAGGAGAGGGACGGAAGCTTTACTGTTACACTGTCAATACTAAAGTGCCTATAAGAACATCCAATAGTCAAAGGTTAATGAAATACAAATGGTAAAGAGAGAAATAGTCCTATAATTCCTATAATAACGACAACCTAAAACCTCTTACCTTGGAATATTGAAGTCTCATGTTAAAAGGAACCACCAGTTTTCATATGTTCTCATGTTCTGAGCAAGGAACTTAAACGTTAGCTTCCTTACATGGCACATATTGCACTTTTACTTTCTTCTCCAACACTTTGTTTTTGCATTATTTAAACCAAATTGAACATGTTTCATTATTTATTTGAGGCTAAATTGATTTTATTGATGTATTATATTAATTTAAAATAAGTGTTCATTCAGTATTGTTGTCATTATACAAATACATGTTAAAAAATTGGCCGATTTAATCGGCATCTGTCCTCCAATAATTGTTATCGGTTGAAAGCGTTGAAAAATCATAATCGGTCGGCCTCTGTGTTTGTGTGTATACATTATATTTCCACATGTTCATTTTTTAAAATATATCTCCTTGATTTAGGACAGATGCTTCAAAACCTTGTTTCTTATGATTCATTTTTTTGACCCTCTGCCATTTGTGAGTGTGTTATTCTATGGGCTTTAGTAGTACTGGCCAAAATCGATATTTGATCAAAAAAATGTTTGTGTGTATATACACACACATGTACACCTAAAGGGGTCCTAAAATTCTAAATCAAATAGCTAAGTTATCCATAGTATGACCACCTTAAAACAATTCCATATGTCCGCTTAGCACCCCCATCCCCCAACGTCTTAGAATCTAAAGAATGAAATTGACTAGAAGCCCATTGACATCCCTATGTTATTGTGTGTGCGCAGGTATACCAGGAGGCTGTTGGTGTGGAGCACATTCCAGTGGTGCAGATTGACCTCAGTGTGCCTCTCAAAGTCCCAGGTCAGTTACTCCGGCCACTACTTAATAACCAATTGATTTCAATGTACAGTGTATCAGTCAGTGGCTCTGCACACAGGACTCCAAACCTAACCCGTATCCCTCTTTCTCTCTTCGCCTCTGTCATAACTAAACCCCTCTTCTGTACCTCTTTCTGTCTCTCCTCTTTCTTTCTGTGTAATAACTTGACCCCACTTCCTCTTTCTTTCTCTTCCTTTTTCCCTCCCGTTGGGTTTAGGGATGCCAATGTCAGACCAGTATGTGAAGCTGGAAGAGGAGCGTCGGGAGAAAAACAAGGCAGACAGGAAGAAGAAGGACAAGAAGAAGAGGAGGGAGAAGGGCCGGCAGAGGAGGGGGGACTCGGGCCCAGAGAGTGAGGAGGACATCACCCCCGCACACATGGTGGACATCGTCACTGAAGAGATGCCAGAGGTACAGTAGGCCAGGCAGAGATGCCAGAAGTGCAGAGAGGCCAGTGGTGTACAGTAGGCCAGGCAGAGAGGCCAGGCACTTTCATAGGTGGTTCAGAGTGTAGCAGATAATAGACGTGGCCTTTGATAATAATTGCATATGCAAGGATGTTGTTTTGCTCTGTCACTCCATTCTCTTCCTGTCTCAGAATGCCTTGCCCAGTGATGACGATGACAAAGATCCCAACGACCCCCACAAAGCTTTGAACATCGACCTGGACAAGTGAGTTAACTCATCACTGACCTCTCGCTGTATTACAGATGTCCACTAATGGATTAGTATGAAAGTATAGGATATATAACCTGGCTGTGTTGTTATCTACTCTGTGGGGGTGTATAATCTCTTCCTGGCTCCACTGATGAGAGGCTGGCCTGGTCCTCTTCATCCTCACACACTCCCTCTCGCTGTGCTGTGCTCTGCTTTGTGGTGCTTTCCCTCTGTCTCTCTCATGCATACACACACACACCAACATCTGTTCTCTTGACTGTGCAGTTTGCTGGTGGCATCTCACAGGTGAGTACCTTCCCAGCCTCAGGAGAAGCCCCGTCTGGGCCTGGACTCAAGACTGACTGATCTGCTTCCTCTCTCTCTCTTGTCTCTCTCTCTCGCTGTGTCTCTCTGTCTATGTCTCTGTGTTTGGGCATGATGTGACTTTTACAGTTTGAAGTTTGATCCTTGTTTTCAACAACACTCTCTCCTGCTCACCCCTCCTCCATTTGAAACCTTCTACAAGCTGTTACGAATCCCTTTTGACCCGACAGTCTAGGGGGGATGGTAATGAGACCCGTAACATAACTCATGCAAATTTTTATTGTGACAAAGTAAAAGTGTGAACGAAATAACCACGACAACAGAAATCTACCGTCAAACTCCAGGTTTATTTATAAACACACGGTAATGGGGGGGGAGCAGGAAAAGGGGCTGAGCTAGACCCAAGGAAAGAAACAATAAATATACAAAAACACCCCTAAGCTAGACTAGCCTACTTTAACAACAGGTAACTAACTAACCAAAAATACAGTGGGTGGTCCGCCCAGTTCTAACTAGTGTATTTAACAAAGTTCACCTACGGGTAGTGTATGCCCATGGGCGACTTGTCTTGGTTTCCCCCTTTTCCCACCAGCAACAAACAAACACCATAACCAAAAACAATACTCACAGGTGATGACAAAGTGCTATGGAGGTGCTCAAACAAAAGAGAGGTTAAGACACAAAGCGAGAGTGAAACACAGAGACCTACAGACATGGCATTTACAGAGAGATTGAGCTCTAGAGCAAACAAATGATGGGGTTTTTAAACCATGGGGAAGGAACTGTGATAGGGTAGGAAATAGGAGGAGGTGTGTCTTCTGATTGATTGTTGACTGATTGGAGAGTGATTTTCACCTGTGAGGGGAGAAGGAGAGAAAAGAAACACACACACAGGATAACTGTATCCGTAACAAAGCTCACTTCAGAATATCAGCATTCACTCCATACAAAACTCTGTTAATGTGCCCACTTTGTGGCTGGAGCTAAAGAAAAGCGCTCTCACTTCTCACTAACATGAACAGATTGATGTGATAAGATGAGAGCTTATAGATTTCTCAGTGGAACTGCTGATTTTCTCAAGTCATGACTCAATCACCATTACTAATCATGGATGACTACTGTTGTTTTTACTAGTCAAATCCCCAAATCAAATCCTCACCCAATCCATGGGTCTTCTTCAACATAATGTTAATTGTTAGTTACTGAGTATGGTAACAATGTGATTGTTGTGGATAGTCAGATTAATATAATGGTTCGATTAAAACGTTGACATGCTTTGCAAGAAGAGAAATGTCACATAATCCTGTTTACATGGACACATCTGAAATCCATCTACCTGATGTCACTGATCAATGCAGAAATTCCCCTATCAAAGTAAACATTCTACCCCAGTGACCATTCTGAGGACATATAAAGTTTGAATGTGTAAACTACTTCAAAGACACATCCATTCAGTTGTTCCGAACTCACTTCACTCTCGCTAAAGAGGGAGGCTCGCTCGGTTGCTGCTAGCACATGCAGATCAAATACACTGCTAGAATGCCGATTTAAGGTGTTTAAATGTCCTAATAATTTGAAAGATTGCTCAGAAAACCAGGTGTTTTAATCGGCATATACTTACTTTGATTTTGACTGTTCGCTGATTTAAGATAAGCAGAGTAGTGTTTACATGACTATTGCATAATCTGCCTGCTGCCATAATCAGTTTAATATCGAATTATTACTGTGCATGTAAACATACTCAGTTACTGCAGTCACCAACAGAGGCCTCAATCCAGTTCTGATCTTGGATAAACATAAACCTGTTAATGGTGGTCTCCCTCCTGACTTCCCAGCTCTGCCTGAGGAATGGCTATGAAGGTTTGTGCTGAGCAAGTTTGCGTTTGAAATGTCATGCACCTGAGTGGAGTGGATGGGCTTGTCTCAACTAGCTTCCTTTCCTAATCTCCTTTCCTTCACTGGCATTGGTAAGTGAATCGACTGGATAGGTTTTCACCATGCTGCTTTTACCCTGTCTTTTCCTCCCATATCAGTGGTCATGGAGGAAAGGAGGCTAGTTAAGACTATTGAGACATAGCCGATGGCTGTAGTGTGACCAGAATCACTATGTACACTCAGGGCTGTGGTTTTATGTGTCTCCTCTCTGTGCTCTCAGGCCCCTGGCAGACAGCGAGAAGAAGCTGCCAGTTAGGACACACCGTCCCGATGAGGTCCTCAAGAGCCCCATAGAGGACGCGGAGGGGTTGGAGGTCACTTCAGAGCCCAAGAAGAAGAGCGGGAAGGAAAAGGACAAGGAGAGGAAGGTGAGGCCCTATTCTTTATGTCCTTGGAATATTTTTCATAAGTTTGTTTCTGTTTTTTGTGACCTTATTGTCTTAAGGAGTGTTTTTTTTTGTCATTGAAGAAGGGTAAAGAGAAGAAGAAGAAGAAACACAAACAAGAGGAAGGGGAGGATCTTATGGAGGCTGGGTCAGAGGAACCTGTCCAATCAAAAGTGACCAACGATGTGGCAGCCCAGCCTCCTGCCTCCACACCAGAGGTATGACATCACAAAGGGAGGGACTACCTTTTTTACAGGGTCAAGATTTGCACAATGTCATTCTGTGTAGGATATTAAAGAATTAAGGCTGACACTAAATAATTTAACTAAACTAAGAATTTGATTGAATTAAATTTATATAAAATAATCTGTCAAGCAAACACATTTCTTTGGTCATTTTAATTTATCAATCATTGTCATTGCTTCTTTCAAGCCCCCTCACCATCCTATCAGCAATAAAGATTAAATCAAGTATCAATCAGTATTTAAGATTGCAGTATGTCTAGTCGCTATCTTGAAATACTTGATTTATTCATGAAAATAACAGTGTAATCTCTGTATCCATTTTCATGAAGAGGTAGTGCTAAAATGTTAACCTCTCTATCCCCCTCACTCTTGCTCCCTCTCCCCCCCTCACTGTTGTAGGCTTCGGATCTGGATTTCTGGCTCTCAAATGCTCCAGTGCCCTCTGACCCTCAGGTTGAGTTCCCCTCTCTCTCTTTTACAGTCACTCCTTGTCCTTGTTGTCATTTATTTGTGTTCTAACAGTACCTCTTCATCCATCCTCTGCTCTTGTCTGATCCTCTTCGCCATGTGTGGTTCTTTCCTTCCTTCCATCCACTTTTCTCTTTCACCCTTGCATTACTGCCTCTCTTTCTGAGGTCACATAACCCTACTCATTCTGGGGTTGTCGTGTTTCTTAGTGTTGGTTCTCTCTGTTCTGGTTTTGCTCGATGTGTCTGTTTCTCGTCAGTGGTGGGGTCACAGTTGTTGTCAAGTGCAGGGGCCTCAGTGTTTGGAATCATGCTGACGGTTCTTGTTGTTCCTATCAAACCAATGAAACAGTAGCACAGCTCTTCATGTGTAGTAGGACTACATATAGACAGTGTTTTTTACTACATACTGAGTGCGTGTGACTACATACCCTGTGCTTGTGACAGTGCGTGTGTAACTGCAGAGCAGCTGTTAGACCAGGTGGAAGACTAATGACAACAGTACAGTATTCAGTTTAAAGCCAGACTAGTTCATAAAGTTTAGCTCTGTGACCCCACACTCTCTGTCCTCTGTTCTGAACTACTGTATGGGACTGTTTCAAGCAGAATCTGATCATTAGATATACATTGTTCAGGGTCTCGGCGTGTTGATTTTGTGTTTACACCACACCAACTGTCTGCCCTCAGGAAATAAGCTACGTCTAGCAGTCACCCAAATGTGACTTCACAGTTCACACATCCTGTCAGAACATGTTTCTGTATTTCTGTTTGAGTTTATTATTGTTCCATTTAAGTACAGATGTGAAGGGATGCTATCGACAATGGGTCCATTGGAACAATGTCAGGATTTGACAACTTCAAAACAACAAACAAATTACGACTAACCCAAACTACTACTACCTGTACTTTTATATGATCAATAAATGACAGCGTGTTGTATGTCAATAATCCTCCTAAATGTGTCCATACTCATTTTGAGGGCTGTGTGTGTGGTGACAGGAGGCCGCAGCAGTAACAGACGCTCCCCCTGCCTCCACTCCTGACGCTGCGTCTGGTGTGGCTGCCGTGGTCCCAGACTCTGAGCCTGAAGAGACTGTGAGTCACTCCACTTTACTGATGATGTCAGAATCACGAGACAGAAATCTCAGCTGTTACTAATTTGTATTTTATAAACCTTACAAAACATACACATACAAACGACAGCATCATTCATTACTAAGGATTCTACATTAAAGACTAGCGCAACAGGATACTGTATTTTGACAGATCTTGTCTGAGCACAGAAACTCTCCCTCCCTCTTTCTGAATAGACTGCCCTTTACACCATCCCCTGCTTGTTTCCCTCTCAGAAATCCTCCAAGCACAAGAAGAAGAAGCAGAAAAAGGAGAAGGACAAGAAAAAGAAGCACCATCATCATCACCATAGCGATGGAGCCAGAGAGGAGTCTGTGCAGAACGGCACGGTGGAGGACGAGGAGCCTCTGCCGGTCAGTAAACAATCACCTTTTAGTCTGTCCACTCAGTCCAATCCCTGTCCACTGGACGTTCAAGTAATAAATCAAATAAAATGAAACTTTGTCACATGCACCGAATACAACGAGTGTAGACCTTACCGTGAAATGCTTACTTACAAGCCCTTAACCAACAGTGCAGTTCAAGAAGAGTAAAGAAAATATTTACCAAATAAACGTAACACAATAACAATAACGAGGCTATATACAGGGGGTACCGAGTTGGTGTGCGGGGGTACAGGTTAGTTGTGCCCCCACAATACTGTCCATATAAAACATCCCTACCTTCACCCATTGATTTGACACAAGTATGCAGTGTGTATACACTCCCTATCTCAAATAGCATATATACATACAGTGCCTTGCGAAACTATTCGGCCACCTTGAACTTTGCGACCTTTTGCCACATTTCAGGCTTCAAACATAAAGATATAAAACTGTATTTTTTGTGAAGAATCAACAACAAGTGGGACACAATCATGAAGTGGAATGACATTTATTGGATATTTCAAACTTTTTTAACAAATCAAAAACTGAAAAATTGGGCGTGCAAAATTATTCAGCCCCCTTAAGTTAATACTTTGTAGCGCCGCCTTTTGCTGCGATTACAGCTGTAAGTCGCTTGGGGTATGTCTCAATCAGTTTTGCACATCGAGAGACTGACATTTTTTCCCATTCCTCCTTGCAAAACAGCTCGAGCTCAGTGAGGTTGGATGGAGAGCATTTGTGAACAGCAGTTTTCAGTTCTTTCCACAGATTCTCGATTGGATTCAGGTCTGGACTTTGACTTGGCCATTCTAACACCTGGATATGTTTATCTTTGAACCATTCCATTGTAGATTTTGCTTTATGTTTTGGATCATTGTCGTGTTGGAAGACAAATCTCCGTCCCAGTCTCAGGTCTTCTTCCAGAATGGTCCTGTATTTGGCTGCATCCATCTTCCCATCAATTTTAACCATCTTCCCTGTCCCTGCTGAAGAAAAGCAGGCCCAAACCATGATGCTGCCACCACCATGTTTGACAGTTGGGATGGTGTGTTCAGGGTGATGAGCTGTGTTGCTTTTACGCCAAACAACGTTTTGCATTGTTGCCAAAAAGTTCAATTTTGGTTTCATCTGACCAGAGCACCTTCTTCCACATGTTTGGTGTGTCTCCCAGGTGGCTTGTGGCAAACTTTAAAAAAAGAACACTTTTTATGGATATCTTTAAGAAATGGCTTTCTTCTTGCCACTCTTCCATAATGGCCAGATTTGTGCAATATACGACTGATTGTTGTCCTATGGACAGAGTCTCCCACCTCAGCTGTAGATCTCTGCAGTTCATCCAGAGTGATCATGGGCCTCTTGGCTGCATCTCTGATCAGTCTTCTCCTTGTATGAGCTGAAAGTTTAGAGGGACGGCCAGGTCTTGGTAGATTTGCAGTGGTCTGATACTCCTTCCATTTCAATATTATCGCTTGCACAGTGCTCCTTGGGATGTTTAAAGCTTGGGAAATCTTTTTGTATCCAAATCCGGCTTTAAACTTCTTCACAACAGTATCTCGGACCTGCCTGGTGTGTTCCTTGTTCTTCATGATGCTCTCTGCGCTTTTAACGGACCTCTGAGACTATCACAGTGCAGGTGCATTTATACGGAGACTTGATTACACACAGGTGGATTGTATTTATCATCATTAGTCATTTAGGTCAACATTGGATCATTCAGAGATCCACACTGAACTTCTGGAGAGAGTTTGCTGCACTGAAAGTAAAGGGGCTGAATAATTTTGCACGCCCAATATTTCAGTTTTTGATTTGTTAAAAAAGTTTGAAATATCCAATAAATGTCGTTCCACTTCATGATTGTGTCCCACTTGTTGTTGATTCTTCACAAAAAAAAAATACAGTTTTATATCTTTATGTTTGAAGCCTGACATGTGGCAAAAGGTCGCAAAGTTCAAGGGGGCCGAATACTTTCGCAAGGCACTGTAGTCCAGACCTGGGTCTAGTTCCCTTGTTTGCATATTGAGTGAGAACTGACCAGGCTCTTCTCTCTTTACAGCCCATGTCCAATTACGCCATGCTGGCTGAGAACTCCTACATCAAGATGGTGAGTGGGATGGAGCGAGTCGCTTGGGTCCACTGGAGAAGTATACTATTGTTGTGTATCTTCTATAGCCACTCATATTGAGAGAGAGAGAGAGAGTGAGAGAGTGAGAGAGTGAGAGAGAGTGAGAGAGAGTGAGAGTGAGAGAGAGTGAGAGAGAGTGAGAGAGAGAGAGAGAGAGAGAGAGAGAGAGAGAGAGAGAGAGAGAGAGAGAGAGAGAGAGAGAGAGAGAGAGAGAGAGAGAGAGAGAGAGAGAGAGAGAGAGAGAGAGAGAGAGAGAGAGAGAGAGAGAGAGAGAGAGAGAGAGAGAGAGAGAGAGAGAGAGAGAGAGAGAGAGAGAGAGAGAGAGAGAGAGAGAAGAGAGAGAGAGAGAGAGAGAGAGAGAGAGAGAGAGAGAGAGGAGAGAGGAGAGAGAGAGAGAGAGAGAGAGGAGAGAGAGAGAGAGAGAGAGAGAGAGAGAGAGAGAGGAGAGAGAGAAGAGGAGAGAGAGAGAGAGGAGAGAGAGAGAGAGAGAGAGAGAGAGAGAGAGAGAGGAGAGAGAGAGAGAGAGAGAGAGAGAGAGAGAGACCCTTTGCTATGAGACTCAAAATTGAGCTCAGGTGCATCCTGTTTCCATTGATCATACTTGAGATGCTTCTACAACTTGGAGTCCACCTGTGGTAAATTCAATTGATTGGACATGATTTGGAAAGGCACACACCTGTCTATGAAAATGTCCCACAGTTGACAGTGCATGTCAGAGCAAAAACCAAGCCATGAGGTCGAAGGAATTGTCCGTAGAGCTCTGAGACAGGATTGTGTCAGCCACAGATCCGGGGAAGGGTACCAAAAAATGTCTGCAGCATTGAAGATCCCCAAGAACACAGTGGCCTCCATCATTCTTAAATGGAAGAAGTTTGGAACCACAAAGACTCTTCCTACAGCTGGTTGCCCGGCAAAACTGGGCAATCGGGGAAGAAGGGCTTTGGTCAGGGAGGTGACCAAGAACCTGATGGTCACTCTGACAGAGCTCCAGAGTTCCTCTGTGGAGATGGGAGAACAAGATTGAAGTGTGTAGATTGATTTTAGAATAAGGCTGTAACGTTAAAATGTGGGAAAAGTCAAGGGGTCTGAATACTTTCCGAATGCACTGTATATACTGTAAGTGGACCCCTCCTTATGCTCCCTATTTTTCTCTCTTTCAAGATGAAGCAGGATGCTGATGAGGTATTGGGTGAAGTTCTATGAACTGCAGGCTATGGGTTTTACAGGAGAATCTTCTAGATGTTCTGTGTGGTTGTGCTTTTTCTCAGACTGTGCCCCCTGGCTTAATCACCCTGTGATAACCAAGCTGTTATGCAGAGATGTGTATATTGGAAAATGTAACTATTATTCACAACACCATAAGCCAGGGGCATCCTCTTTGAGTGTGTGATGTTATGATTCTACTGTCCTATCAGTGCTGTTTCCAGGTTGCTTCATAAAAATCACATGGGATTCATGTTGGGATCGGAATGGTTGAATCGATTTGCTGGTTTGCATGCAAGTAAATTTGCTGGGCTCCTTATGTGAACACTGCTGGCTATGGGGTGGGTTGACCTCCGCTTCATCCCTCTCTCTTTCCCTCTTTAGGTGTGTGACATCCAGGGGAACCTGCATGACGGTAGCCAGGTGGTGGTCTCTGTCATCTTTGAAAATAAGTGTGACAGTTTCATCAAGTCCATGGAGTTCAATGTGATGGACTCTCTCAACTCCAAGCTGCAGCGGCCTGAGGGAGCCGGCCCACATGACAGCCTCACCGTGCCCTTCCATCTGCCCCCCGGTGAGGAAGCAGGAGAGACTGGGAGGAGGAAAAAGCTATGGAAACTTATTGAAATAAGAGCTAAATTCCCATCCAAATATTCCCATTCCCAATTTACATCCAAACAAATAAAAAAAATGTATCTTGTTCCTCAGGGATCTCTAGCGAGGCACGGTTCATCTTCTCAGTGCAGAGCATTGTGATGCCTCAGAAACTGAAGGGAACCCTCACCTTCATAGTCAAGGTAAGTATTGCTCTCCACAAAGGCCTCACATTCCCCCACTATCCCTCTTTGACTCTGGGTACAGTCTATTTCACTGCTCAAGGTTCTACTAACCTTTTTCCTCACTTGTAAAAGTGTATTGTTAACCTTCTGCTGTTATAATGTTCTCCCACAGACTGAGGATTCCTCCACTCATGAGAAACTAGACTTTAAACTGCACTTTACCTGCACCTCATACCTGATCACCACTCCCTGCTACAGGTCAGTGCTGCTAGCTGTCCCCAAAGAACCTCATTCTGCTGTTTTAATAATAATGAACGTTACCTAACTGTAGATTTGGAGCTATTGGCTTAGTGTGCTGTGCCCTGATCTGAACTTCAGATTAAACTGCTTGTGAGCTAGTATGTGATGCGTAGTGAATGTGATTGTTGTTGTTTACAGTGACGCGTATGCTAAGCTGTTGGAGTCAGGGGACCTCAAGGGAAGCTCTCTGAAGCTGGAGGGAATCAACCAGCCTTTCCACCATCTACTGGCTAGGATCTGCTTCCACCACCACTTCTCTGGTGGGTACACTGGGACTGGGGAATACAGGGGGAGAGGGTAGGGCATTGGGAGGTATTAGGTGGAGAGTGGACATATTTATTGAGGTGATTTGTAGTTCACTGTGTCGTCTTGCAGAAATCTCCCTCTTTGAATGAACATTAACTTGATGTGGTAAATAAAGACCTTTTAGATTTTGAGTTGTTTAATGAGCTTACGGTTGTGTTCCTGTCTCAACCAGTGGTGGAGAGGATTGATTCCTGTGCCTCCATGTACAGCAGGTCAATCCAGGGTCACCATGTGTGTCTGCTGGTCAAAACTGTAAGTAGCTCCATTCCTCCTTGTCAGTCAGGGGGCCAGACATCCAAATATTGGTCTCCATTTTACTCAAATGAGATCTTCTCCTCAGACATCCTTGTAACGTTTGCCCTCTCTGTCTGTCTGTGTCCCTGTCCGTCTCAGGCTGATCAGACCGTGTCTATCGATGCTAAATGTGACGAGCCGGGCCTGCTTAGGAATGTGCTGGATGAGATCAAGCTGACCTTCTCTCAATGCTGATTGTGTCTGACAGCCCCTTGGTGTGCCCCCCTACCCCCTGCTCAACCCCTCCCTCACTGAAACACATGTAATCATGTTACAAACACTGCGGCTGGCACTCCCAGGTTCACCCTATTAATTAGTCCTCAGAATCACACATTTCCTTGACGCCCCTCTTGCACTCAGAACTGCTCTTTCTCCTTCACTGATTTGCTCTATACAAACCCCCTCTGTGCGCTTTTAGTTTCAAACTGGTTTTCCCTGCTCCCCCCTCCACTCTCTCTCATCGTCATTACAGTCTGTGATGGTAATGTAATCTGACAACTGGCCTTTTTTTGTTGTTGGTTGAATTGTGTTTTCACTGTCTTGATTTGTTTTTGTTTGTTGCTGTTTTTGTTTTCTGACGTCCGTCTCCGCCTTTCCCCCTGTTGCATTAAACATCAGCGTGTTACTGCTACTCTCTACTATAGTCCTGTAGAATGTGTGACTTCTTCTGACTGGCCCGTTGGAAATGTCATGTCAACTTTAAACTGCTCTGAGCTGACCTCTGAGCTGAAATCCTACCTGACCTGATCTCATGTCTGAAGGAGACTGACCTACCCTCTGGTGTCACTCCTCCATGCTTCAACTATGCTCAGCTTCAGTTTGACCTGTGTCACAGGAACATATCAATCCCTATAAGAATTTTAAATGCCTGAGCTGGAAAGTTACACTAAGAGTTTATTGGGAAAAGAGAATGCAGGCGGTTACACTTTGACCAGGTCCGAACTTAGACACACTGGCACAAAGTATGTTTCTGCAACCTTTTCCAAAAGTGAACATTGTCCGGCTTCCTTACTCTGTCTCTTATTATAGACATGGGTAGAAGGGCGTCTTTTTACAATTGTATGATTTATCGCTTTGATTATGCTGTAATCGTGGAAGGGTATTGTACTGCTCATCTGCCACTCTCTCTTGCCTCAGGCATGTCTACAGTATCTGAAATGAGTGACAAAGTAATATAGAACTTGTGGAAAATGAAGGCCAGCTATCACATATTGCAGCTCACGTGGCTTTGCTATAATAGCAGGCTCTCCATACTTAACTGTTAAAGTTATCCTATGTGTTGATAGGCTTAGTTTGAGATCACCTATGGGGATGGAAGGCTATTCTAGTCATAATTCATTCTGGGATATCAATGGTACTTAGTTGATACATTTTATTTTGAATCAGTATTAACCAATGTGGCTTCTTGTTTACTGTATCTTTCTTGAGAAAGCCAACAAGTCGTCAGTCAAGACGTTTGTCTTTCATATCATCCAAACCTCTTGTGTCTGTGCCACTAACTCTCGCACTATACAATACATCCTACATGTCACTGATAGTCATAAACCGATGTTACTTCAGTGTTCTCTTCTCTCAGAACTACCCTGCTGCCACATGTGCATTGGCATAATGATGAACATGAAGGGTCATCATTTAAATGGCTTCTTCCTTTCATGACTTGCTCAGAGGTACTTGCTGTCTAGTTACACTCAACGCGTCTCACTGCCTGGTCCAGCACGATGTAGTAGCAACTTTAAACTGATCCCATCATGTTTTGTTTGTATTCCAACTTACCCACATTCCTTTCTTACAAGTGTAGATGAGCCATTCCATGAGTTTCTTCTGCACCATGTTAGTGTGAGTACAAAGTGAAGAACATACAGGGATGTTATCCGCAAAACCATATCCTTCCTGGAAAAGTGCTTTGATTGATTTAAGTTATAGAATGGCAATGAAAAAATTACTTGTAATCATATGTTGTACTAATTAAAAAGTTCTGTGCAGAGTATTTCATAAAAATGTGTATCTTGCATGATTAGGAAATGTATACTTAAAAAGATATATATATTTCCCCTATCCAAGGACACTCACACACATACAAAACTCCCTTGTCATTTCTTGGTTGTCTTTTTCTTTTATAGTTTTTTTTTATATGAAGTGAAAGTTGAATTAATCATGCTGCAGTTTTTGATGGTGTTGTATTTTTATCTATTATAAGTTTGAATATTTTGAATGATTTAACATCAGGGGAAGGAGGTTATATTTGGTGTCATGGCGCTGAGAGGAGTAGAGAAGAAAAGGTCTTGTGATACAGTTCAGAGAAGCTACCCACTGTCTTAATACTTTTTTCTGGTCAATTATAGTGATTATCTTGCGGCGTTTGGCTTATGACATTAAAATATATTCTCATTTCTCCTTGTTTGAAGGTCTGGTCCAACTCCTTCATTGTCTATTCTCCAGCTATATGATGTAATATGTTTTAAGAGGGGACTACATGAGCAAGTCAAAATTAGTCATATATTATGAACATTCACTTTTAGAACAGAGAAGTGTACCCAAATTGAAATAAAGGCTGAGCTGCTGTAATCTGTGTTAAGGTGAACCAATAAACTCCCACATATAATTATTTCAGGCTTTTTATTCACATCTTATCTCTGTGTATCAAACATGCTGTATATTCAAAGGATATGCAAATACTACCGTATCAAGGATATTTAGTTGGCCAACATCTCACTTCAGCATGCACTAGAGTGGCCTTTCCCAAAAACCTGCCTTCCCCAATAACTAATACAGTACTTTGTGTGAAACTGCTTATTCTTTCTATGTGTGCAAGTTCCTTTAAATTATAAATGTCAATATAGCCTAAGTGATTTGGAGGCTGTGTGTAGGTACTGTCTAACTTCAATTCCCATATGGAAAGAAGTGGAGTTGCAACCACAAAACATTCCCAACATATATATTTTTTGGACGAGATTAAAATATTAACGTTTCGGGCTTCATGATTCTGAAGAATTCAATTGCAGACCGAAACAATATTTTAACCTTGCTTAAACTATTAATGCCGAATAAGTGTTGTGCCTTTTCAATAACACCAACTCCCAGAAAGCTTTGCGAGCACTTCACTACTCATGGCATCAAGCTTTGTGGGACCAGCTTGAGCGACTTTAGTGGCGACACCGTGAAGTAGCTACTGTTGTATAATTGAGGGGAGATCCCTACTCAGACAGCCGTTAATTTGTTTGTTTTCTAGTTTGCTTTGACCACTAAAATTTACTTCGAGCAATTCTGTCTTACGGTAAATTAGGATCTTACTCAACAGGGAGTAACTACTGTAGCAAGCTAGCTTTGGGTTTGTGGGTTGGTTGGTTGTCAGCGAGAGGTTTACGCGTTGGTTTGTTCGATCACAGTGGAAGAGAACCGAACGCGAACGTAATAACAGACGACATTTTTGTAGATGTGAGGAAACGTGTGAACAATCAAAAGGTTTCTCAGGTGTTGGTTGTGGTGGAATTAGATAACTACCGTTCTCTAAAAAGGTCTAGATAGGTTTTTGTTTATACAGATCGTCGCGGACTATGGCTCATGGACATCATGTAGCCAGTTCCCAAAAAGCACTCATGTTAGAGATGAAAAGTCTTCAAGATGAGCCAGTTGAAGGGTTCAGGATAACTTTAGTGGACGAGTCGGACTTGTACAACTGGGAAGTTGCAATATTTGGACCCCCAAATACTCACTACGAGGGAGGTTATTTTAAGGTGAGTATGGAATTGCTGAATATTTAAGATGGCCATCAAATCACCCATATAGTTATCGCAGTTGTTTTGTCCAACCTTGGTTAACCAGAACAAATTGTGCCTGGTCAGTGTTCTCTTGCCCCTAAGTTACAGTCGAACGTCTGCAAATATTATGGCGAGAAGAGTTATATTTTGTCACTTTTGGTTGTGACGTAGCTAACGATTGACAACCAACCTGGCTTAGTTTGAGATGGCCAGCTCGAGCAACATGTGACGATCCACAAAACATGTTAACGTTTTCATGGAAAACTTTGGAGGAAACGGACATTGTCAACTTATCACTGTATTCAGCAGGGCCGGACTTCCGCTTTTGGGGCCCCGACCCCCATCTCCAGTGCCCCCGCCAACACATTTTGCCATGGGGGCAGAGAGAAACGTAATGGATACACATCTGCTGATAATGATAAAGATCAAATCGGACCTATTTCTATTGTATTTTCTTATATAGTGCAGTAGTAATGGTGTCTATTTGTTGGCACTAACTGGCTCGTTGGCCAAGGCCTATGGGGTAATTCATGTTTTTTTTGTTGATACGCTGAGATGATCACATTTAGTTTATTATGAAGCATTTATGTATCCAAACAAGCACGTAACGTCTTCATAGTTCATAAAGGTCTGGTTAACTGACTGATATTAACTCATAGAATAAAACGTATAATATCTCGTAAACCTTTGTTAACCTCAGACCTTATTTTATGTATTTATCTCAAAACCTCATTCTTTCCCCCTTAATTTCCCCCATTGGAATGGCTGAACTAACCAGGGGTAACTTATTTCAGTTTTTTAGAACTAAAGCTGCCGATATCTATAAGCCATCAAACGGTTCCTTCGTTTTCATAGTTATTAAGCAATAGCAGCTGGTAGCATTGTCCATCCTGTTTGAAATGGACTCAGTTGGGCTGGGTGACATGGCCAATATATATCACAGTATTTAAAATGAAATGGACCGTTTTAAATTTGCTTTATTAGTAGTGCATGACCGTATGGTGGCAACATACATTCTAAGTGATTTAAATAGGTATTTCTCCATTCTGATTGTTTTAATAATTTTCTGCATTTTCATACACTTCTGCATTTCCTACACTGATTTGAGAGCATTTCCACACTGCCACATAGGACTGCACGATATGGGCAAACAATCTAGGCCTTATTTTTAACCAAATGTTGCAATTACGATTAGACTTGTGATTTAGAGCAAAACACTTGAGTGAACTGTTGGAATCATGGCAATATAATGATTATTTTAATTTATATAGTTAGAATATAATAGAGGGCGCTTTGAATAGTGTTTGACATGACAACAAATTAAAATTCCAGGGAGGAGTTATTGTGAAAGGGTAGGAACCAACGTGTTAAGTGTTTCCTAGGGGACCCTATAATCTTTGGCTACATTTAATGTTTTCTTTTAGCTACTTCATTTAGCTTTATTATTCTTGCTTTGTGAATTCCTCATCGTTTTAGAATAAACTGTGGCACTAACAAAATGCTGATTTAGGTCTCCACCATCACTAGTATTAGGCTGTATAGCTAATACTAATATAGCTCTGACTCAGTACATTTATTAGCTAGCTAGTGATTAGCATTAGCGGCTAATAAGATTTAGGCCCAACTTGTTATGAAAAATACAAACTAGCTTTTTGCATATTTTAGAAACAAACTAATCGTGTAATTATAAACATTAGTGGAGTTATATTAAGAAGCAAAGTGAACATCATTGTTATCAACATTGTTAAATGTGCTGCATTGACTATGCAGACTGAACGCAAGTGTCTTGTGGTCGAGGAACAACAAATGAGCTTCTTGAGTGACGGAGTGGGGCTAGGTCTATGTGGAAAGCGGCATGGAGAGATGACTCAAGTAGCGAAGTAAACTATAAAAGTCAACGTTACACACAGAGTATCACGTTTAACGAAATTAAAATACCGTTAAAGAAGGTAAAGTAAAAACCCAAACCGGTCCATGCATCAATACCGGTATATCGTCAAATACAGTATATCGCCCAGCTGTCACTCTAAGCACCTAGAATTATAGCCTAGTCTCAATATCTACATATATTTTCTTATTGATATTTGGATTGTAAACACTCAAACGATGGTGTGTTTGTTTCTTGTAGACTGAACATTTGGGTTTTTCTCTCACTGGGGTTTAACTGACTTAGCATCCAACCTGCAGAGTTTGTGTGTCCCTCTCAGCAAAGGCAACTAGAAACAAACTCATCTGTATGTCGATAGTACCCCTAACTCTATGTATTAACAAGGGTTGTTTACCATTTAGTCTAAAATTTATATCTGGTTGTAGCTACTGTATTATAGTACTAACCAGTGTGGCAGATTTAAGTTCAAAAGTAAAAAATAACCACAACAAGTATGAATAACTTACCAAAACTGTCCATACAGACATAATTCAATCGCTCTATTGGAAAACAGGTCTAAAGACAGATACAGATTGTGAGAAACATTTTCTTTCTCCATTATCTTGTAATCCCTACCCTTATGAAAAAAGATTGCAGTCAGAGTGCAGTATAACTGCATGAATTTTGCAGTGTAACTGCAGTTAAAGTGCACTATAACCACGGCCAGATGTCACACAGGATGTATAAATCTGAAGCCTCTGTTTAGAACATTCAAATATGGTGATGAGAGGAAGTCCAGTGGCAGTAAGTGGGATAATAATGATTCTTTGTCTGATTTCACACATGTACACGTGTGTAAATTGGAAATAAATTTTTTTGCGTATCCCTCAGAGTTGGGTCACTGCCAGGGTCTGCCATTTCAAATAGTGACTGTGACACAATTAGGGTTATGTGCCTTGCTCAAAGGCAGATAGGGGATTTGAACTAGCGACCTTTCGGTTACTGACCCAATTCTCTAACCGATAGGCTACCTGCCAGCCACATAACAGAGAAGATGGAGCTACAGTGCCTTGCGAAAGTATTCGGCCCCCTTGAACTTTGTGACCTTTTGCCACATTTCAGGCTTCAAACATAAAGATGTAAAACTGTATTTTTTTTGTGAAAAATCAACAACAAGTGGGACACAATCATGAGGTGGAACGACATTTATTGGATATTTCAAACTTTTTTAACAAATCAAAAACTGAAAAATTGGGCGTGCAAAATTATTCAGCCCCCTTAAGTTAATACTTTGTAGCGCCACCTTTTGCTGCGATTACAGCTGTAAGTCGCTTGGGGTATGTCTCTATCAGTTTTGCACATCGAGAGACTGAATTTTTTTCCCATTCCTCCTTGCAAAACAGCTCGAGCTCAGTGAGGTTGGATGGAGAGCATTTGTGAACAGCAGTTTTCAGTTCTTTCCACAGATTCTCGATTGGATTCAGGTCTGGACTTTGACTTGGCCATTCTAACACCTGGATATGTTTATTTTTGAACCATTCCATTGTAGATTTTGCTTTATGTTTTGGATCATTGTCGTGTTGGAAGACAAATCTCCGTCCCAGTCTCAGGTCTTTTGCAGACTCCATCAGGTTTTCTTCCAGAATGGTCCTGTATTTGGCTCCCTCCATCTTCCCATCAATTTTAACCATCTTCCCTGTCCCTGCTGAAGAAAAGCAGGCCCAAACCATGATGCTGCCACCACCATGTTTGACAGTGGGGATGGTGTGTTCAGGCTGATGAGCTGTGTTGCTTTTACGCCAAACATAACGTTTTGCATTGTTGCCAAAAAGTAAAATTTTGGTTTCATCTGACCAGAGCACCTTCTTCCACATGTTCGGTGTGTCTCCCAGGTGGCTTGTGGCAAACTTTAAACAACACTTTTTATGGATATCTTTAAGAAATGGCTTTCTTCTTGCCACTCTTCCATAAAGGCCAGATTTGTGCAATATACGACTGATTGTTGTCCTATGGACAGAGTCTCCCACCTCAGCTGTAGATCTCTGCAGTTCATCCAGAGTGATCATGGGCCTCTTGGCTGCATCTCTGATCAGTCTTCTCCTTGTATGAGCTGAAAGTTTAGAGGGACGGCCAGGTCTTGGTAGATTTGCAGTGGTCTGATACTCCTTCCATTTCAATATTATCGCTTGCACAGTGCTCCTTGGGATGTTTAAAGCTTGGGAAATCTTTTTGTATCCAAATCCGGCTTTAAACTTCTTCACAACAGTATCTCGGACCTGCCTGGTGTGTTCCTTGTTCTTCATGATGCTCTCTGCGCTTTTAACGGACCTCTGAGACTATCACAGTGCAGGTGCATTTATACGGAGACTTGATTACACACAGGTGGATTGTATTTATCATCATTAGTCATTTAGGTCAACATTGGATCATTCAGAGATCCTCACTGAACTTCTGGAGAGAGTTTGCTGCACTGAAAGTAAAGGGGCTGAATAATTTTGCACGCCCAATTTTTCAGTTTTTGAAATATCCAATAAATGTCGTTCCACTTCATGATTGTGTCCCACTTGTTGTTGATTCTTCACAAAAAATACAGTTTTATATCTTTGTTTGAAGCCTGAAATGTGGCAAAAGGTCGCAAAGTTCAAGGGGGCCGAATACTTTCGCAAGGCACTGTAGATAAAACTTTTCTGACATTCTGCAAATTTTCTCATTGATGAAACATTAGATCTCAATGCAAGTTTATTTTCCCTGAACCAGAATCTGTTACGAACACTGTGCAATAAGTTTTGTAGACTTTGCCAAAGTTTCAAAAAATTCTGTTGTTTAGGAGTGCAAGGGTCAATTGAGTTATTGCACACACGCAATTCATAGAGAAGATGTTCCCTAACAGATATATGCAAATGCATGCTAAAACATGCCAATAGGATCTCGCTAGCTCGTGCTCTGCCCACCTCCTTGCTTGTTCTGCCCACTATAGTAAATTTACTCCCATTGGAAATGACGCAGATGAGATATCTTAGGTTAGTTACCGGTATATTTGGTATAACTGCAGTTCAAGTGCAGTACACTGCAGTTATGCTGCAATAACTGTTTCAACAATACCACAATTGACTGCAGTCACTAACTTACTGCAGTTTAAGTATTCTATTTGTGTGTAAGGGTATTGTTTAGCCTGCCTAAGACCTTTGTGTAAAAGAAGGCTCATGTCCTCTGTTTTGCTCGGCAACAGGGGGTGGTATAGCTCACAGAGGGAAGTGCAGTAGGTTAGACCTCTTCATTACTTGCCTAGCTCAGAAAGTACACTGAAGAAAAATATAAAAGCAACATGCATAATTTCTACGATTTTACTAAATTACAGTTCATATTACGAAATCAGTCAATTAAATACATTCTTTAGGCTCTAATCTATTGGTTGCACATGACTGGTAGTACAGATCTGCACCCGTTGGTCACAGATATAAAATAAAAAGTAGGGGTGTTGATCAGAACTAGTCAGTATCTGGTGTGACCCATTTGCCTCATGTAGCATGACACATCTCCTTCAAATCAAAGGTTATTTGTCAAATGCAACAGGTGTATGTATGTATGTATACATACATACATACATACATACATACATACATACATACATACATACATACATACATACACCTTTTTCTAAAACTGCACATTTTAGAGTGGCATTTCATTGTCCCCAGCACAAGGTGTACATGTGATCATGCTTTTTAATCAGCTTCTTGATATGCCAGACCTGTCACGTGGATTAATTATCTTGGCAAATGAGAAATGCTCACTGTCAGGGATGTAAACACATTTGTGCACAGAATTTGAGAAATAAGCTTTTTGTGCATATGGCAAACTTCTGGCGCCTTTTATTTCAGCTCGTGAAACATGGGACCAACACTTTACATGTTGCATTTATTTTAGCCTATATTTGCATAACTGTTGAAGATGGTGAGCATTTTCCTTCCCGGTATAGGGCAAGAGCTCTCGTTACAACGATAAACAGGCATCAAAGTAGGCAGTGGTGTAAAGTACTTAAGTAAAAAATACTTTAAAGTACTACTTAAGTAGATTTCTGAGGTATACTATTTGAATTTTTTGTCAACTTTTACTTTTATTTCACTCCATACATTTTCCCTGACACCCAAAAGTATTTGTTACATTTTGAATGCTTAGCAGGACAGGAAACGTGTCAAATTCCTGCACTTATCAAGAGAACAGCCCTGGTCGTCATCCCTATTGCTTCTGATCTGGCGGACTCACTAAACACATAGGCTTCATATGGAGCGTGCCCCTGGTTCTCCGTAAATAATGAAAAAATGTATGAAATAAATAAAAACAAGAAAATTGCTTAATATAAGGAATTTGAAATAACTTTTGATACTTGAGTACATTTTAGCAATTACATTGACTTTTGATAGTTAAGTATATTTAAAACCAAATACTTTTAAACTTTTACTCAAGTAGTATTTTACTGGTTGACTCACTTTTACTTTAGTCATTTTCTATTAAGCTGTCTTTACTTTTACTCAAGTATGAGAATTGGGTACTTTTTCAACCACTGGAAGTAGGTCGGGCAAAGTGCTTTTTTTCATGTATTTTTTTTAAACTACAGTAGTAGGCCTATGTTGTAAATGTGAACTCTTTCTGAATGAAGGTTTGTGAATAAAGATAACCTAGACTAATGACGGGGTCTTCTAGGTACGCCACTATTGTTCAGTTAGGGTTGTTTGCACCTGATTGCATCAGTCAGAGGTAGTGTTTCCAAATGACAAATTTGTGATACATTCTGATCTATTTCAGCTCAGCTAAAGATCCCAGTTATTCAGAGACCTGTTTAGGCTTCCAATCTTTTCTGAGCGGCGCAGTAGGTTAACCCGGCACTGTGTTAGCTAGGAACATTTGCATTGTGGGTGCTATGTACAAGCATTGTTGGCCCAGGAATGCACAGCTTGGCTGTGAAATGCACAGCAGGCCTGTGACTCATTGTTCCTTCTAACAAACGTCTCCAACAAACCAGTTTCCCTGTTCTAAGACCCTCCCTATCTACACAGGTTAGACAAACCCTCTGTTACGTGCTGCTTTTACTTATTTATTGAAAAGAGTCAGTCAAACAATGACGTATGCCTATTCAATTCCGGAGTAAAACATTTACATCAGGGTGTAACTCCTCTGAATGTGTCACCAGACCAAACAAAATATTGATGGTACACTATATATACAAAAGTATGTGGGCACCCTTTCAAATTAGTGGATTCGTCTATTTCAGCCACACCCGTTGCTGACGGGTGTATAAAATCGAGCACACCGCCATGCAATCTCCATAGACAAACATTGACGTAGAATGACCTTACAGAAGAGCTCAATCACTGTCTATGTGGCACTGTCATAGGATGCCACCGTTCCAACAAGGCAGTTCATCAAATTTCTTCCGTGTTAGAGCTGCCCCGGTTAACTGTAAGTGCTGTTATTATGAAGTGGAAACATCTAGGGGCAACAACAGCTCAGCTGTGAAATGGTAGGCCACACAAGCTCACAGAACGGGACTGCAGAGTGCTGTAGGGTGTACAAATCATCTGTTCTAGGTTGCAACACTCACTACCAAGTTCCGAACTGCCTCTGGAAGCAACGTCAGCACAATAACTGTTTGTCAGGAGCTTCATGAAGTGGGTTTCCAAGGCGGAGCAGCCGCACACAATCCTAAAATCACCATGCGTAATGCCAAGCGTCATTGGACTTTCTCTTTCTTCACCATCTGGCAATCTGACAGACGAATCTGGGTTTGGCGGATGCCAGGAGAACCCTACCTGCCCGAATGCATAGTGCCGCCTCTAAAGTTTGGTGGAGGAGTAATGGTCTGGGGCTGTTTTTCATGGTTTGGGCTAGGGCCCTTAGTTCCAGTGAAGGGAAATCTTAACGCTGCTTCATACAATGATATTGTAGACAATTCTGTGTTTCTAATTTTGGGGCAACAGTTTGGGGAAGGCCCTTTCCTGTTCAGCATGACGATGCCCCTGTGCACAAAGCCAGGTCCATACAGAAATGGTTTGTCAAGATCGGTGTGAAAGAACTTGACTGCCTGCAAAGAGCCCTGACCTCAACTCCATTGAACACCTTTGGGAAGAATTGGAACGCCGACTGCAAGCCAGGCCTAATCGCCCGACCTCACTAATGCTCTAGTGGCTGAAGGAAGCAAGTCCCTGCAGCAATATTCCAACGTCTAGTGGAAAGCCTTCCCAGAAAAGTGGAAGCTGTTATAGCAGCAAAGGGGGGACCAACTCTATATTAATGCCCATGATTTGTTCGAGATGTTCGACGAGCAGGTGTCCACATACTTCTGGTCATATAGTGTAGGTCTGAAAACAACACTAAAATAGAACACAGTATGGAATAAAGTGGAAGTAACCTAAACTGCTTTTCCAAATACTCAATGCACTTGACATTTGTATGGAGGGAACTCATCTCATTCATTGCCAATGTGTAGATATTCAGCCAAGTTCTGCATTCATTTAAATATTTGCCCATTGCCAACACTCTTTGCTGGATCACACACTCACACACAACTACCCTGTTCTCACTAGCTGTGTCCTCAGCAGTGCTAGGGCCTGAGAGGCTGCCTTTCCTGGTCAGCTCGGTCAGCCCAGGGTCTGTATCCTAATGCTGAGTGACACTGGCAGCAACACTGCATCCCCGCCCGGGTTGACCCTGTCCCTGGGACATGGACCGAGCACCCAAGTCACCTGCCCAGAGAATTGGTTCTGTCAGGGCCAGAGGGCAGAATCACTGCTGCCTGGGCTGGTAGCACTGACTTTCCCTCAAGCTCAGGGCTCAGGGGAGATCTGCTCTGTCCATCAAGACCCAGTCTGTTCCTACCCTCTCTCATGTTTGCTCTCTTCATCTTGGGGACTGCATTGTCTTCCCATTCCCTTCATTAACACACCAGCAATCCTATTAGCTTAGCTGTCCCTGGCAACCTTCCACTGTGCCAGCCAGCCCTTTACGCTTATCGTCTACAACACATCCCCCAAGCAGTTCCCTCAAGCAGAGTAGGCCAAAGACAGCCCTCTTGTTTTTCTTTCGACAACAGAGCCTTCAGCTTTAAGATGTTCATATTGTTTTGCTTGAGTTCAAAGGCTGTCATGACGAGGAATAGCTTTTGCTCCCCTACTTCCTTTAAGTGATGTCATAGAGTTTCTAAACCCCGAGATGCAACATCGCAAGACTTCCAGGAACGCTCTCAAAGCAGACCAGGCCAGAGTTTGTGGTTCAAGGAGGCAGTGAGGGAAGTGAAAAGTTATTCCTTAGATTGTGCTTTTATATGAAGAAAATGTAAAAACTAAGATTCAAGCTTATGTCTTAAGTATTTGAACATGTTATTACTCCAACATCGTGAACGTGACGAATGGACACATTTTATTTTTATCCAAAACTACTTTATAGCAAAGGAATGCCTTTGATTTGACGGCCTGTACATGCTCAATTCAGCGCGAGATGACCGTTAGACACGATTACGTGTTTCAGCGCATGAGCTTAGCTAGCCAACATCACCTACAACCATGATCAGGGATTTCTATTGGAGTAGCAGTTTCTGATAATCTTCATACTGTACTGTCTTTTGGTGACATACATACTTCCTCAACCACAAGGTCATATTCTATTTCAACTATGAGATTTCTGCCACGAATGGTGTATTTCAAAATGTACATTTTTGCACAACACAATTAAAGACCACTTGGTTATGTCCGTGAACCGCAAGCTAGAGAGCACAGTAATTGCCTTCAACGTAATGTGTGGCCGCTGCATTGACAGTCAGTTGACAGACACTCATTCAACACCTGGCTGTGGCAGTCTGGTGGCCTTAGGCTGGTCAGAGATGGAGGAGGCGGCCTGCGCAGGGCTGGGCTGTCCTGCCTTGGCCGATGGAGTCATGTTTCCCCCCCCTGGCTGCCTGGCTCGCACACAGAAATGAGAGCTGGGAGAAGGAGAGAGAGGCAGTGCCATTCCTGGCCCTGCTCGAGCTGGTGCCCCTGGGGGGCCCTGTGAAGAGCGAGCCTGCCATTAGAAAAGGGGGCCCATGCAGAGGTAGTCTTACAGTACTCCTTCCAACAGTCAGCCTAATTATGATCGTGTGCTTACATGTTCCAAGCCTGGGGGTGATATCCTACTGAGAGAACAGAGCTCCATTGATAGGCAGCCTGTTTCAGCTTCTGTTTATTTCAGAAATAGGCAAACGTTTGGGCTAGTTTAGCATATCTCCAGATATTCCTTGACTGGATCAGGTTGAATGCAAAGCACTTGCAGATCCAATGTTTTCCCTACATGGATAAATTGCTCATGTAGCCTACTTCCATGGGAAATAGGCCCACCAGTAATGCTTTGTGTCAGAAAGGTTTAAATAATGATTGGTGTTTTGGTCCACAGCTAATTCAGTCCTCATGTCCCAGGGAACCTTATACTAGAGCCATTACAGATGTGTACAGCATTGCTGCATTGTCTTTTTACAGTACTAAGGGTCTGGGTTTTTGACAGGCCCTCTCGTCATCGTGTCAAGTTGGTTTGCAGCTTGTAATTAGGCTAATTGCATTTGTGAAGTGGACCGCCGTTCAGTCTTGACAGTAGTTCTGGTGTCGCGTGTACTAGTGACTGTATTTCTCCTCCCCCACACTAAAAGGGTTCTGTTAAATGAGGCAGGACCATGGTGTGTCTGGGTAGGATCATCTAAAGCACCTCTATCACATTCTAGTCTACAAAGACGTGTGGGGTGCACCACTGTTCTCAAGGGCATGTTCCTCTTTTTATTCACACTCTGTAGAGCAGCCAGGAGAGAGGTAATAAGAGTGAGACAATCTGAGAGCGAGGGACAGCAAGCTTGGGGACTGGTAGAATGGTGTCGGCAGATGGGGAAGGTGGTGCGTTGGGAGAATAACAGAATGATTAGTTCTGTGAGGGTTTATGCTGCTTTAGCTGACCTGGTTTACTTTTCCCTGATTCCAGCCTACCTTCACAGGGTGTGTTCTCTCTGACTGGCTTCGCCACACGTGTTTTTAGGTCACCATCCAAGAAAGATGGGTCTAGGTAGGTTACAAGGTAGATGCTGAGCCTTGCAGTTCTGCTCTAGATCCTGTTCTTCCTGTGCCATCCTCTCTTCCTCCTCCTCCTGTCTGCCTGGCTGACTGAAGCAGCAACACATCCTCCCAGTTCTGTACCTGTTACTAGGTGAAACATAAAAGCAGCTGCCGCTTGTTTCCACAGGGCTCTCAGGAGAGCCTCACTTCAGAGAAACATGGAGCTGAGCAGCTAGGAGAGGAGAGGCTTGGTGAGATGCAGCCAGGGGAGGAGAGGCTTGGTGGGATGCAGCCAGGGGAGGAGAGGCTTGGTGGGATGCAGCCAGGGGAGGAGAGGCTTGGTGGGGTGCAGCCAGGGGAGGAGAGGCTTGGTGGGGTGCAGCCAGGGGAGGAGAGGCTTGGTGGGGTGCAGCCAGGGGAGGAGAGGCTTGGTGGGGTGCAGCCAGGGGAGGAGAGGCTTGGTGGGGTGCAGCCAGGGGAGGAGAGGCTTGGTGGGGTGCAGCCAGGGGAGGAGAGGCTTGGTGGGGTGCAGCCAGGGGAGGAGAGGCTTGGTGGGGTGCAGCCAGGGGAGGAGAGGCTTGGTGGGGTGCAGCCAGGGGAGGAGAGGCTTGGTGGGGTGCAGCCAGGGGAGGAGAGGCTTGGTGGGGTGCAGCCAGGGGAGGAGAGGCTTGGTGGGGTGCAGCCAGGGGAGGAGAGGCTTGGTGGGGTGCAGCCAGGGGAGGAGAGGCTTGGTGGGGTGCAGCCAGGGGAGGAGAGGCTTGGTGGGGTGCAGCCAGGGGAGGAGAGGCTTGGTGGGGTGCAGCCAGGGGAGGAGAGGCTTGGTGGGGTGCAGCCAGGGGAGGAGAGGCTTGGTGGGGTGCAGCCAGGGGAGGAGAGGCTTGGTGGGGTGCAGCCAGGGGAGGAGAGGCTTGGTGGGGTGCAGCCAGGGGAGGAGAGGCTTGGTGGGGTGCAGCCAGGGGAGGAGAGGCTTGGTGGGGTGCAGCCAGGGGAGGAGAGGCTTGGTGGGGTGCAGCCAGGGGAGGAGAGGCTTGGTGGGGTGCAGCCAGGGGAGGAGAGGCTTGGTGGGGTGCAGCCAGGGGAGGAGAGGCTTGGTGGGGTGCAGCCAGGGGAGGAGAGGCTTGGTGGGGTGTGCAGTGAGGAGCTAAGTTCAGGGGCGTGTATCTTGCATGTACTTACTATGTGATTAGAGACAGTCAAGCCTCACGGGCATGGAGGGGATATTTGAGTGCTTTTGTGTAGAGTTCAGAATTTGGTAGGGAAATGGAGCTAATATCCCTATTCTGAACCTCTCTTGTTTGTCTCCTCCTTGGGATGTACTTGATGAGGTAGGCAGGGTGCAGCAGAAAAAATGAGCAAGGCTAGCTTTTTAAGCCCAGTCACACTCCACTGGTTTCCCTCTCTCCTCTCATCCCTCTGGGCTTGGTGTCAGTTTTGCAGACAGGTCAGGGTTTTCTCTGCTGCCATGGAAAGTTTCCCTCCCCCATCTCTGCCTGTGAGTGCAGCCTGCCTGTCATGGGCATTGTGAGTGTCAGTGCTCTCTATGGAGGATAGACCCTACATTCTGTTTTCTGTTTCCCTTATCTCCCCTTCGATTACCCATTTCAGACCGAAGATGTAGTAGCATATACAGTCGGGCAAAAAAGTATTTAGTCAGCCACCAATTGTGCAAGTTCTCCCACTTAAAAATATGAGAGGCCTGTAATTTTCATCATAGGTACACTTCAACTATGACAGACAAAATTAGAAAAAAAATCCAGAAAATCACATTGTAGGAATTTTTATGAATTTATTTGCAAATTATGGTGGAAAATAAGTATTTGGTCAATAACAAAAGTTTCTCAATACTTTGTTATATACCCTTTGTTGGCAATGACAGAGGTCAAATGTTTTCTGTAAGTCTTCACAAGGTTTTCCCACACTGTTGCTGGTATTTTGGCCCATTCCTCCATGCAGATCTCCTCTAGAGCAGTGATGTTTTGGGGATGTTGCTGGGCAACACGGACTTTCAACTCCCTCCAAAGATTTTCTATGGGGTTGAGATCTGGAGACTGGCGAGGCCACTCCAGGACCTTGAAATGCTTCTTTTTTTAATTTTTTTTTACCCCCTACCCCTTTCAGATATACCAAGAAGTTGGTATAAAAAGCATGCATGATAAATTACAGGGATTTTTGACCAAGCGTCCCGCCTGGATCAGCCATTTTCTATATTTTAATTAACTCATGCAAATAAATAAAACCCTGGGTTATGTCTAGTGTGGGTTGCATCTAGTGTGTTGTGATGGCATCGTATGCTGTTTTATCACGTGTGTGTGTCTTTGTTCCATTCCTATGATCAGGCAGAAAGTAGGCTATGTTGGGCAGAGTATGAGTGTGTTCTATTGAGATCCATGTCGTGGCTCTATGTGGACAGGGAAAGTGTGAAAGGCCCTCTATAAGCCGCGTGGTGAAATGTTATACCATTACCATCTTACAGGGACTCCTCTTCCTGCTTTAATAAGCCACTTGCTTTTATATATTGCACTCAGAGCTCATATTACGGGGCTTAAATGTCCCTCTGTTTCCACTGGGCTCAGCACCCTCACTGAGTGCTATGCTAGCTGGAGCTAGGCTGGTATGTAAGCTGCACGGCTGTTGTCCCTGTGTTGTTGCCCGTCTCTGTCTGTATGTGGAGTGTTAACGTGAACCCCAGTCATTCTGGACCCGAGCCAATTTGGAGGCATTGCCCCAGACTTTTACAAGCTAACAGGATTCTATTAAGCCTGTGTCAGGCTTTCCACTCTGGGCTTGATGTTGTATGGGCCTGGTAGATATGGCAACATCCCCCTGTTCAATTTGCTAGTCACTAAGGGCTCGTACAATGCAATCAGCAGTAGGCCACAAGTAATGGTCTAATGTCGGCGAAGGCTTGTGTGGAGTTTGTGCACAACCCCCACCCCTTACATGTTCTGCCCCTCCCTCTTGAAAAATAAGTTATCTCGAGACTAACCTGGTTGACCCCAATTAGTCCACTGGTCGACTGCTGTTGGTCGACGAGATATATATATATATCGTGGATATATATATATATATATAGATATAGATATAGATATAGATATATATATAGATCTATATATAGATCTATCGATCGATCGATCGATCGATCGATAGATATATGCGCGCGCCACTCTGTGAACTTATCCAATGCGGAGGTCTAGACTAACAGCCAATGTATGCTTGATTCTACAATGTGGTCTGAGGCTTCATATGGAGGGTGTATCAATTGCAGAGGCCAAATTGTGCTCTGTACCACATCACCATCACTTCCTTGACAACAGCTTTGAACTGCTCCACAAAGCGCAAGATGTATGAATGCCCTGACTTCTGAGGCCATATCACTGTAAATGCCGCATGGCCAATGCAGAGGTCTGATTGACCATGCTCCCAGATGCACAATACACTTCTCTCTCCAGAATGCGCTCTCTCCTGCCAATTTGTGCACATTCATTGTTTCATAACTTCGTTGTGGGAGTTGTTTGCGTTTGATTGTTTAGTGTAGATCAATTCCCCATTACATATTTCACCAGTGGACACGGAGTGGACACATTGTTTTAGGAGTGCACAACCTATGTTACATTTGTGAGAAACAAGTTTTGGTTTATTTAATTCCATCCGTTCTGTCAATTTAGTCATTGACAGGAGCACTGCAAACAAAAGACAATGTTGAGTAAAGATGCGCACACATAGAAGTGGTCCTACCTGGCCTGCTCGCAAATGTAGGCATATAAATGTGCCCATTTGGGGATCTGATAGTATTTCTGATTGGCTTAACACACCACCACTCAAAGTCATGTTTTCTTCACCTCAAACCGCAAGCAAACAAAATCTGTTTTTACATCCATTGAGAATTAGAATAGTTCCTCAAAGTATTAGAAAAATATTTCGAGCTCTCTCCCTTTCGACAACCACTCAGAGTGAAAGGGAAAAATGTAATGCTCTGATCCAGTGGAAACGTCATAAAATAGGCTGCTTGACTTGGACTGAAATAGGTTCTGATACTGTTTATATTTAGGTGCAGGAGCACCACAATACTTATTTAATTTAATGTAAAAAATATATTAAATAAATAAATGTATACCCCATTTTCTCCCCAATTTTGTGGTATCCAATTAGTAGTTACGGTCTTGTCTCATCGCTGCAACTCCCGTATGGACTCGGGAGAGGCGAAGGTTGAGAGCCGTGCGTCCTCCGAAACACAACCCAACCAAGCCGCACTGCTTCTTCACACAATGCCCACTTAACCTGGATGCCAGCCACACCAATGTGTTGGAGGAAACACTGTGCACCTGGTGACCGTGTCAGCGTGCACTTCGCTCGGCCTGCTATTGGAATTGCTAGTGCACGATGGGACAAGGACATCCCTGCCGGCCAAACCCTCCCATAATCCGGACAACATGCCTTAAACCACTGCGCCACTCGGGAGGCCCTCGCCACAATACTTTTGAGCTAATATTCCATAAGTGGAACAGGAGCTCAAGCAGTAGAACATTTGAAGTGCCGGGACTTAGGGCCCAGAATATTTTATACAATGTTGAAAGTTTTTACTAGTGCAAGCTTTGGGCAGAACCCAGTTAAATAGTTGATACAATGTTTCAAGTTCGTTTTACCTGCAGGCCCCCCCCCCCCGAGCATGACATTTTCATGTTTGTGTGACACTTTCAAATGTGGGTCAAAAGGGAAATAAAAGTGTTGTTTTTTTTTCTTCTCCCGCCCGCTGTGTACTGGAATCTTATTTGCTAGCCAGCATGAGTGACACCGGTAGACAATGTCCTTTGCCCCCGCATGCCAAACACTGTCGTTAACAGAACTGCTGGGAAACAGTTCCCGACCAGGTGGGAGCCGAAGGACACTACCTGTCACCCCCACCTCCCTCTCGCACAGCATGCGGCAGGTTGGGGCGACACCGTGTGCTAGCTTGCTGCTCCAATACACAGCAGGCGGGAGGTGAGGGCAACAGTTTGTTCGCGACACTTTGTGCTAATTAGCTTGCTAGCTACCACATGGTATCACTCCTGGTGTCGCTCTTAACGGAGTACTTCTTAGGACTAGCTGGCTCATAATGTCCTTCGCTCCCGTCTGCCGAACACCTGCCCTCGCCGTCGTTAAACGGAAAACAATGCGACAGGTGGGGGGTGAAGGACACTACCGGTATGTACTAGCCACCTCTTCTTCTGTGGGGTTTATTGGTGGTTGGCCTCCAACTTTATGGTGCATTACTGCCATCTACTGTACTGGTGTGCCCCTGCCTCCCGCCTATGTACTGGAGTCATAGCTTAAAAATGTACAAATAGATGTATAAAGAGGTGTTTGAACGCCCCGAATTGCGGGCTGGAGTTGGACCCTTCTCCTCAGATTGCGTCTCTCTGACTCTGTCACATTAAGATGAGGGTTGGTGACGATTTCAAAAACTGTTCTGGGAATGGGACAGCTAAATCGGGGCTGAAGTCATGTAGTGTACACCCGGATTAGTCGTTTTTATTTTCCTTAAAATGATCATGAGTATTGCATTGTAGGCTACATCATTGAAATCAGAAGTCTTTTGGGGGGGGGGTCTGTTTTCTCACTGAAGTGTTTCTTGTTCTCTTAGCCTTCGGTGGAGCTTTAAAAAATGAAATAAACCATTTTTCTTTTTCTGAATGTTTCAGCACCGGGGACTCTGGATGTGGCTGCATTATTGATGACATATTAGTCAGGCTTTTTGATTAGAACATATGGATTGTTTTTGTAGGCTACCTATTTCATTTATGGATCAAGCCTTAGCAGTCATTCTGATCTCATTCCCAATGATCAGTGCTTTAGTTTATTATGTTTCTTTCCAGCAGTTCTGAATTTCCGATCCACCCGACTAAGTTTTTCTGTGCAATAGCCTTTTGATTTGAACATTTTTGAAAAAGTTTGGTGTGTGTGTACTAGGCTATTGGATATAATTTATATATGTTAGAGCACTTTGTTTTCACTAATAAATATGTGGAAATGGAACCACATTACCCGTTTCTGATAGATGGGCTATATGGTCTACTACGGTATAGGTTGAATGTTATAGTCGACCTATAACCAGCCTGAGTAGGCCTGTAACTCCATTCCTATTCTATTCAGAGTAGAGACATTTTATCAAATTGGAAATGAGCTATTATCAGGCTGGTTAATGCAATGCATGTCTGTTGAATTTGGAAAGATCCACTTGCACTTGGCCCCGCCCCACCTACTCAGGCCAATCCTATACATTTCAAAACTAAGCACATGTTGGTGCTCATCGGTCGTTTTGAATGGAAATTACCCATAGCCTCGACTCCAATGTCTATGGCATGACAATGATAGAGGAGTTGACTAAAGCATACTGATCTGGTACCAAGCTAAGACGGGCCTAAATAAAGTAGTTATGACCAGATATTTGACCAGAGTTATACTCTTACACCTTATTCAGCTGGCCTCTGCCTCTTGCATCACTAATTAGTGTGCTCTTCTTCTCTCAGGCTCAGATCAAGTTCCCCATCGACTATCCCTACTCTCCTCCGGCCTTCCGCTTCCTCACCAAGATGTGGCACCCCAACATCTACGAGGTAAGAGAAAGAACAAAACTCACCCTATCTGTCATTACACAATACTCTCTTTCTTTGGCTTTTCCCCTACATAATAGTCCAACTTCCTTTTGTCTCTGAATAGCTTTAACTTGTTATCTTCTATTATAAATACTTTGACTCTGTTGCTATCATATATTTTAACAGTGGCCTAGTGTATGTATAGATGAGGGGTGTCAAACAATTTAGACCTAGACAACCAGGTGAGGGAAGTTCCTAACTAATCAGTGACTTCATTGATCAATAAAAATTGCCTGGCTGGGCTGATGAGACAGTGGATTATGCAGTCCAATGGAACAGAATAAATTGGCTTCTTAACCTCACAGATTTAGCCGGTGGTAACTTTTGGAATAGACATCGTCTGGAATGTGGTTTTAACCAATCAGCATTCAGGATCAGATACACCAGTTGTGTAATGTATAACAATCACACTTAATAGACTTTTTAAGGAGGGTTTATAGCAAGAAAAACAATGGAACATAGGTGTTTTGTCAATTAAATCATATGGATTTCAAAAAACCAACACAAACCCTATCTTCAACACAAATGATATGCTTCAGAAATAAAAGGATAACAAAATAACCCCCACAAATACTATAATTTAAATGCATAATTTTAGCAAACACACCCAAATATTCAATAACCATCGCAATGACCCAATAACCTTGTTTTGGTTAAACTCAAGTTCAGATGGGAAATGACAAATGACAACACAGCTCTTAGCTCCCTCTGTAGATGCCAACTGGACAACTTTTTTGTTTTGCTTTTAAATCTTTTAAATTATTTTTTTAATCCTATTAACACTTTGTTCTAGCTAGCTATTTGTGTAGGTAGCTATCAAGTAAACACAATGAATAATAAAAGCCTATTGAGTTTCGCCCAACCAGGAAATGATTAATCTATAAGTCTGTTCTTCATTTCCCCTTTTTGATCCCCTTTAGATAATTCAGTTCAGTTAAGTCTTTAAATAATATTTCTCCCCCAGAAAGCAAAAAGATAGCCAGCAGTGGATGATCACAAAAACAATGAGGGGGAAAAAGGACGGATCTCCCCAGAGTTTAGAAGTCATGTCCACTCATTAAACTTTCTCTGTGATCCATTTAGTTCATCCCAAACAAGGAAATAATCACATTTCAGGAACACGTTCCCAGTGCCAAACGATACATCCCAACAAAGGAAGGCACGGACTGTGTTTTGCAGGCTTCAGTTCTCGTCTTGCAATTTGTAACTGGTGCCTATGCGGTTTATCCAGTGTCTTCATCTCCCAGGTACGCTATGGAAAAACCCACCTCCCCTCTGTTCCTCAATTCCTCATTCATACCTTTTTCGGCTGCCCATCTTAAAGCAGTCGCGCTCTTTTTAGGCCACAATCTCTATCATACAGAATGGAAATATTTTTATTTTGCCGGACCGGCAATGGACAAAATAGTTAGATGCTTTAGAAAGTGGACGTGCCTTTACCCAGACCAAATCTCCCGACAGGAAGTGTGCATGTTTCTTGCAGGTGTTATAGTATTTGGTTTGTCTGGCCAGGCAAATGCCCACTCTCCGTTTGACTTATTTTGCCATTGCCTGCTGTCTCTGAGGTTGTAAGGCGGCTGGTGCGGAGATGGAGCTGTTGAGATCATCCTCTCCAGAGGCCCTTGGAGATTCCTCTCCATGGAAAGCTCAGCAGGGATCTTTCTGGTTGTTTCATGTTTTGCTGTGTTGATGGTTTAACGGAACTCAGAAATCCATTTAGGCCAGTTCTGGTGATGATCTTTTACAAAAGAGGCAATCAGTCTTGATGGTACAATTGTCTCTCTCTGTAAGATTGGCTTGTGGACGGTAACTTGTGGTGAACTTGTGTGTCACCCCATGACTTACAAATATCCTCCATAACCGTTCCTGTGAATTGGGGTCCACAATCAGATATGAGATACTGAGGGACTCCTAAGTTGGTGAAGGTGTGTATTGTTGGCAAACTGTACAGGCCTTCACATGTTCCCATACGTCCTGGCAACCTCCAAGATGTGAAAAAGAGTCTTCATTCGTCCAAGATGGCAGGCCAGTGGAAGGCCATAAAAGTAATCCAGATAAAGGGAGTCAAGGCCTTTTGGTTACCACAAGTTGATATTTATTGACTTCTCCTTTTAACAGGGATCCTCCTGTACAGGATTCCTTGGAGTACTTCGAATCCAATCCAACCTGGACGCTCACTGGAAGCTTCTTTGTTCTTCCTAAGGTCACTAACCTCTTGGTCCTGAGCTTGATTTTCAGCAATCTCAGCAATAGAGGTGGGAAGAATGCAGAGGCTTTGAGTGGTGGTGCCTGCAACGTATGCTACTTGGCTTGCTGCTGGAGCCACTGCTCTGGACAGAGCATCAGGAACAATGTTCTGATGCCCATTCCGGTAATTCACTCTGAACTGGAATTCCTGAAGGCGCAACATCCAGCGTGTGAGCCTGGAAGACATTTTGGGGCTGTTGAACACCCATGTAAGTGCCGAGTGATCATTAAATACATCCAACTCAACCCCCTCAAGATAATGCCTCCCCTTTTCGATTGCCCACACCACTGTGAGGCACTCCTTTTCCGATGTTGAGAAGTTGCGTTCAGCTACTTTAATTCCGTGAGGCATATGCAATGACTCTTTCTCCACCTTCCGTCAGTTGAGTGAGGACCACACAGAATCTACATCACTGGCATCTGTTTGGACTTGGAATGTCTGCGATAGGTCTGGCTGAGCCAACACTGGTGCATTAACAAGAGCCTGCTCCAAATGCTCAAAACTGTTCTGGCACTCATTCAATCCATTTCCAGACCACTTCCTTTCCCTTAAGCCGATTCAGAGGGGATGCTACATCTGCAAAGTGGGGAATGAATTTGAAGTACCAGGCTTACCAGCTCAAGAAACATGTGTAGACTTGAGGTCCTGTAGAACCGGATAGTTCGTCATCACTGTCATTTTGGCCGGATCTGTCTCAACACCTCTCACAATGTGAGTCAAGAACTTCAGCTGGTCTTTGAATACCTTAGCGTCATGAAGCGTTGAGAACACAGCCTCCAAGTCTTTCACAGGTTGCTCTGGGTTGGGAGAGAACACAGTCATATAACAGAATGTAGACAAAACAGATCTGCCCTCTCAGGTTCCCCAGAACTTTCTCCATAAGGCGCTGGAAGGTAGCACCGGCATTCTTAAGCCCAAACGGCATCGCTTTGAACTGATAAAGGCCTATCTGAGTGATGATCGCTGTCTTGGCCTTTCTCTCCTCAACCATTGCTACTTGACAATACCCTGACTTCAGATCCAGGGCAATGAAACCAGAAGCTCCATGTAGACTCCAGGAGGTTGTACATGATGGGCAAAGGATAAGCATCCTTGTCCATCTTTGCATTCATCCCTCTGAAGTCAGTGCAGGACCTCTGGGAACCATCCGGTTTCCCTACCAGCACTACAGGAGCAGCCCAAGCAGATTGTGAAGGCTCAAGGATTTTGTCCCATTTCTTCCACTTTATCTACAATAATATTTATCTTGTAGGGTGACACTGTAGTCCCTGAAGCGGACTGAGACTTTGTCTTTGTCTTGTGTGCCTCAACCGTGGTGTTCCCCAGTCGACCAGAACACACAGGGCTGTGATTGGAAGAGGAATTGAACCTCTGACTGCAAGTTGGAGAAAAGAGCAGAACGCTGGATCTTCTAGGATTGTCGGGGGTGTAGTAGGCACAGTCGTGGTCAAAAGTTTTGCGAATGACACAAGTATTACAGAGATTTTCAGAGTTCCCTGCCTTAGTTTGTATGATGGCAATTTCCATATACTCCAGAATGTTATGAAGAGTGATCAGATGAATTGCAATTAATAGCAAAATTCCTCTTTGCCATGCAAATGAACTGAATCCCCCAAAAAACATTTCCACTGCATTTCAGCCCTGCCACAAAAGGACCAGCTGACATGTCAGTGATTCTCTCGTTAATACAGGTGAGTGTTGACGAGGACAAGGCTGAATGAAGAATGGTACCAACACATCCTCCGAGAGCAACTTCTCCCAACCATCCAGGAACAGTTTGGTGACGAACAATGCCTTTTCCAGCATGATGGAGCACCTTGCCATAAGGCAAAAGTGATAACTAAGTGGCTCGGGGAACAAAACATTGATATTTTGGGTCCATGGCCAGGAAACTCCCCAGACCTTAATCCCATTGAAAACTTAAACCCACACATTCTAACAAACTCCAAGCATTGATTATGCAAGAATGGGCTGCCATCAGTCAGGATGTGGCCCAGAAGTTAATTGACAGCATGCCAGGGCGGATTGCAGAGGTCTTGAAAAAGAAGGCCCAACACTGCAAATATTGACTCTTTGCATCAACTTCATGTAATTGTCAATAAAAGCCTCTGACACTTATGAAATGCTTGTAATTATTCTTCACTATTCCATAGTAACACCTGACACAAATATCTAAAGACACTGAAGCAGCAAACTTTGTGGAAATTAATATTTGTGTCATTCTCAAAACGTTTGGCCACAATGTGTACTTGGGTTGTTCCATATTTTCGTGCTCTTATTTCCCCGGTATGACCTCACTGGGCTTGAGCCTCAAAGGAAAAAATAAATAAAAGTATTTTCTTTGATTCCACACCCCATACTTATTTTCCCCAAGGTCTATTATGGTTTTGGTCTTGGTGAGGAAGTCAAGACTCAAGATAATAGGAAACGCCAAATGGTCATCCTCTAAGACTAACATTTCCAAAGACCACATGCTGTTATGCCAGTTGTAAAGGAGCTGAACTTTTTCCAAAGCACCATGCACTTTCCCATCTGCCAGGGGAGAACTTTGGTTCTCACACAACTGCTCTCCTGGACATGTGATTTTCTGCCAGGGGCTTTTCTGCATCAGGGTGAAAGTACAACTTGTATCAAGTACCGCTTCATATTGGAAATTCCTGACCCCCACTGTTCCTCTGAAGCAGATGGCCACCCGAGGGTTACAGTTGAGAACTTTTCTATCCAGCTCTGGTTCTGTGATGTTAGGCTTCCACTTCAAACAAAATGCCCAGAAATCATAAGCAAAGTCCCTCAAAGACTGAGTTGGAAGTTGAACCATATCTCTTAGTTTCTTCTCTACCTCTGTTAAGTAGTCAGTTGGCAAAAATTCTACTTGGAACGCCTCTTTGAGCTTCACCCAGGTGGTGATTTTCTTATTTTCTGCCATCCACCAGCTCCTGGCTGGTCCTTTGTTTGAGAACATTAGATAGGGTCCCCATCAGCTCAGGGTTTGACATAGGTCTCACAGATAGGAAATTGTCACATTGCTTCAAAAAAGATCTCAAGATATCTGAGATCTCCTTGGAACCATCAAAGCGAGGGAACTCCATGCAGATTGGAGGTGTGGAGAAATTATTGGCACCTGAAGCATGGCCTTGTGAACCAGCCAGAGTGCTCAGACCTGGGGTGCCTAGGCCAAATACACCAGGACCAGGAATACTAGTGGTAGTTCTTGAGTTTGTGCACCTCATTTTTCCATTTCTCATCTCTCCTCAAGATGCATTCAAACACCCCTTGTTCCAGTTGTTTATGGAATCCTTTGTGGTTCTCCATTTCGTCAATTTTTGCATTGACATAGCCTCTCATGCTTTCCTCTATTTATGGCACTCACCAATGAGTTCTTAAAATCATCCACAAGACCATTAACTGTGGTTAGTCAGTTATAAAGATTATTGCTGACCAACTCAATTTCCTCCCTCAGAGTAGGCTGATTTTGGTGGCTCCTCACTCTGTTCATCCCCGCTTTCCCCTTCCTCTTCATGGTCTGAGATATACTGTGATATACTGAGCAATAAAGTTATTTCCCCCACAGGATTTCTCATTGTGACGAATGAACCAAAGATGGGCGTAATTTGGATAGGGACACCCGAGTGCTGTTGGTTCATGTCCTCAGGCTCAGAGCCTAGCTGTAGTTCATGAAAGGGACCATTTGGCAGAAGGGTTTGCATCTCGTCCTGAGACATTTTCTTGATTTGCGCACTGTTAGATATGTGGCAGTGTCACAAATGTATTGCTGGTAACTGACCTGTTTGTGTTCCTGTAGAACGGGGACGTGTGTATCTCCATCCTGCACCCCCCAGTGGACGACCCCCAGAGCGGAGAGCTGCCCTCTGAGAGATGGAACCCTACACAGAATGTCAGGTACTCTAAGCACCACACCTTTCCCTCACACAATGATAATTCTCTCACTCAACCCATTCTCCCCATCTTTGATTTATGGTTGACTATTAGTATAAATGTGGAATTTATCAAACATAACAAAATCTATAATACATTTTCACTTGATTCACATACTTTTTACACACATTTAATCTTGCTTTCCATTGTCTTCATTTTTTTTTATCTTCCTCTCTTTCACTCACTCCACACACAGCAGGATATATAATTACTACATTGGGTCTCCTCGGTGGTGCAGCAACTACTGTAAATACAAATGCCCTCACACGTCTTTGCTCAGAGAGCAGTGTTGTAGTGGTCCCGAGACCACATTGAGTGTTTCCGTCTGGATACATTTGTACTCTCATGACTAGGTCTCAGACAGTGAGGACTCATAATTTCTTCCCAAGACCAGCCAAGAGCAGAGTAAAAAATACTAAATTATCAGTTTCCATTCAGGGAACGCATAAAACTGCTTCGTCAGGCCAAATATATACACTCCTTTCTTGAAATATTAATACAGTATCTTAAAACCCTTTATATCTATTTTATACATGTTTGCACAGTGGTGAACCTGTACGCCTTCAGTGTGTAACAGGTTGGTGATTCTGAAAGGACAGCAACCACAATAGCATATCATGTAGGAGAGTGCACTTTTTGTAAAACACAAAGGGCCAGTGGTGTAGTGGAGGGTATCACTTCTTAACCCCTACTGATGCGTATCAAAGTAGTGTAGTGAAGGTGTACAATTTATCAATTATGTAGTACAATGGAGAAATCATGCACAAAGTTGCCTACACAATCACAAAGCACGTGAAATATATTCGCAGAATATCATCTCCAGGCAGCAAGAGTGTGCAGCTCTCAACTGGTTTTGGCATGGAGCAGCTCACAGAAGAATGACATCGGTAACCGGTAGGGTAGGAAAAACGTTTCGACTTATGATATCTACCAGTAAATGCTAACTAAGGCAACAGTGGGTATGCAAACTAGGTATTGAAAAAGTTTAGTCCGAAGTGTAGGTTAGTAGGCTATTTATGATGTGCAATTGTCATCATGAGCTGTTTGCATCATGGATGGACCTGGGTGGACAGAGGCCCACCCACTGGGGAACCAGGTTGATGTGGTTTAAGCATTGTTGTGGACTTAGACCATGACATTTTTGTATTTTTTTTCTGTAAAAAAGGGTGATTCTGGGAGTAAAAATCTGAAAAATGTATAGGAAAACAGGATTTTTCACACAGGGTGCCTTTCCTTTTGGCAACATTTGAGGATACCCACTTCTCCAGGTACCACAACACCACTGCATAGGGCAGATGGAAAGACAGCAGTCAAACACAGCATGATGTTAAATGATAAGCAGTCCATAAACTCATAATAAGACAGTAGGTCCCAATTATAAGAATACAAAAACTTAAGTATTTCCCAATAAAAATGTACAACTATTACTTCCCACAACATTTCACGTTAAGCACACAAAATAAACGGTGACCTAATGTTTAAAATGGAACTGACAGCGTTTTAACTACTTTGCCAATATGAAACAAACATTTCAGTCAAAAAATATGTAATTCCCAGTTTATGCTACAAAACCAACTTCATAAGCGGTTTCAAAAATAGGTTATATTTGACTCGTTCCATGACGTACACTAAGGCGTTGGCTGAATAGATAGATGCAGTTCAATGCATGATTAATATAACCAATACATTTCTTGGTAGTCCCAAAAAATATTGCTATCAGTTTGTAAATCACAGCTGGCCTGATACATTATTTGCTGCCTCCATACAGGATACACTGTTTCAGTTTCAATTACTCAAAAACAGACAAATAAAAAAACAGACAAATGTAACTAAGGCTGGGAATGTCGATACAATCAAACTAGCAAGAGCAATGATCACTAGTCAGTCATAACGTGGCTAATAGGCTAGCGTATGTATTTATGTAGCAAGCTAAAAACACGGAGCCTAACGTTAGCTAGCTAGCTGCTAGGAGGATGTCATGCCATTGGAGGAGTGGGTGAGTGACGGACTTTTTCCCCTCATAATTCTTTGGGTAACTACACAGATGGAGATGCGGGTGTCATTTGGTTAGCTAGCAAGAACTTGAATGACTGTTATCCAGTTAGCCACAGTGACTTTGCGAATGCAAGAGATATGCTATCTACTCAGATTTCAGAGCACTCTCATTTGAGTATGTCTGAGCACAGAACAACTAATGCATTTAGAACAACTAATGAATTTACGAATGCGCAACACCCGCTGGCTATTACCGGTGTCAGTAAACGTAGACAAAAAAATAAGTAGTCAAGAACAGTCTAGATAAACGGCTTAACCAGCTCTGCTACGGCGAGTCAAATTGTCAGCGGGGTGTTGTCTCATTTGTGTCTGGAAGTAGGCAGTTAGCAAGCTAGCCAACAAGCTGCAGAAGGACGAGGAGGCTACAATTCCCCATCGTGTATCAGTGCAATTTTTGACGGCCAACTAGCTGAAACAGTTTGAGGGTTTATCTAATGTACCTTCGTTAGATTTTATCTCCTCTTGCCCTGGCTAGCATTAGTTGTTGATGTGCATAACTGAGGGAGAGGGAGCCTACCTTTTCATGGTTGTTTGATCAATAGGACTGTAACGTTCCCAAATGTAAGAGGACTCCTGTTGTATTTACATATTTGCACAAATCCATTCAGGTTTATTTTGTGGCTTTTGGCAAATACATTATAATGATCTAAAGTCGCGCTGTTGCACTGCCTGTAAACACACAGTCCAATTCAAAGTGAATGATGGCAGGTCCGTTTGGTAAATGGCTTGTTTAAATAAAGGCCAACTATAACTCTGATTGGCTATAGCTCACCGGTCTGTGTCGACTCTGGTCCTGGACGAGACAATGTTTTTATTCGGTTTTATTTACTGCAGAGTCTATTAATTGTGCAAATGCACATATGCTTTCCCATTATTTTGCTATAGAATTTTCACAAATGCCTTAGCATATGTAATTCCCAAACATTCTATGAATTCATGAAATCTTGAAAATGGCCATATCTAAGTGGTCACTTGTCAGATTTAAAAAAATAATGTAATTCTTCCTGTCAGTTCCACTTTAAATGCAATCATGTTTCACACACAAGTTATTTTCAAAGGAATGGCTAACAACAGGAAGTGTGCTGCAATAAGAAACACAGTTCCACTCACCAGATGATGATAATTTGAAACTTAACTTCTTGTTGAAAGTTATTCTTGAAAAGGGAGAAGCTAACAAATTATCAACAAACTATTTGATATCACCTGCTGCAGCCAATGCAAACGAGCCAACAACAAAAGCTAGAAGGGGCAAGTTTCCATACCTTTTGGTAAAAAACTGTCCCACCTTTTAAGTCAAAATGTGATTGGTTGATTCCACTGTCATTCCAAAATGTTGCCCTAATGCAGTTGAATGGCAGATGCCTTTATCTAGCTTCTGATAGCCATCAGCTAGGCAGACTTACCTAGCTAGATTTATCTCCCCAGAGACCAGCAAAGGAAAATCCTGATTTAATATTTTATTATTTGTGTTAACCCTTTCTTTTCCAACAAAAACTGATGCGATTAAATCAGAACATCATTGAAAATATTATTATTATTATGTTATTATCATGTTATTAATCCTTAGCCCTTCTCTGACAGCGTAGAAGGCCAATTTTACCCCACTGTGTTTGGGTTAGTAATAATTTGTAGAGTGGCTCTATTTTTCCTCAGCATGGATTTTTTCTCACTATTTCAAATGTCTAAAGAATCTATATGTTGTTCTGAAATATGAATACAGAAATACTGGACATTTTGAGCTCTTATGGAGGTGGTTTGACAAAATGACAATAATGGTCTTGAATTTGTATTTTTCTGGTCTTGACTTGGTCTTGAATCGGTCTCTCTTTAGGTGGTCTCAAACACAACACTGCCAGAGAGAGACCACAGGTGTGAAAAGGTTGGTTATGAATAGATGGTATACAGCTGCAGATGGAAGTGACACAGAAATGTACATTTTCTCGGCATGCGATTTGGAGGTTTTCGTAGTTCGAGAGTTAGGTTAGTTAGCTAGCTAGTCCCTAGGTGATGACAGCAAATTTACTTTAAGCTAACGTTTACCCATTCATCTGTGAAGACCGCTAGCTGGTGTTCATATGGATGTCACCGTGACATGCCAATTAACTAACATTACTGCCCTCAGTTAGCATGACGACAAGGCAAGCCGGTGCTAATGCTTTCCACTTGGCAGCTGTTTCACGGTGTCGCCGGCGGTAGCTTGTAACGTGGTCAATTGTTTTCCCCTCCCAGGATTATATTTCAAGTAGAATGGCAGCCTACACAAGAAATAACTAATATTAGTAACCATCTAGATGTCACAGTGATAGTCTACTCAATGGGGAACACATTAACGGCAACTAGTGTTACTCGGGTAGGCTGTTTGTTCATCTGCCCGCAATTGCTAATAACCCATCTGCAACTACATGTCTATATGTGATAAAGTGAAAATCTGATGCCCGCACCCAACCCTATCTCGCTAATATAGAAAATGCGCTGTAGATTTCAGGTCGTCTCGAATACATATTTTGTGGTTGAAAAATACTATCAGTTTTTATGATACTGATAAAGATGGCACCTCTAAAGACATATCTAACTGTGCATTCTCTCAAGATGCTGAAAGAAATCATATTTCTCCACTCCTGAGTCAAATTTTTGCCTACATTTGGTGTATCATTTTACTGCAAGAAATGCTTAATTATGCAGGAGTTAATATTAAGGCTATGTGAGAGGTATAATAGACCTAGAGTCAGTTTCCAGTTTTCAGGTTCCATTCAACTAATCTGAACACAGACAGGTCACCCGTGATACAAGTCAGTATTCAACATCCTGAACAGTAGACTACAGTTCCCTTTATGTGCCATAGGCCTATTTGAAGTCACCATCTTGTGACTGTCGAATTTGTATAGCTCTTCATAATCATCAGTCGGCACTGCTATCATCCTCTTTTACCAGTTCGCATTACTTTTCTTGCCTTCTCTTTATTTTCAACTCTCCATTTCACATCTGGCCAAGTGCATGAAGTTCCCTCAGTGCTCACAACAAGCAACATCTGACAGAAGTTCCTCTACTTCTATTCAAGGCGAAAATGATGAATCAGACACCTTATCGATAGCAACAGCTCATGGTCCTCCTGGAATCAGAATTTATTTTGACTCAATGGATGAACGTAGTCAGAAAAATGCTGATGAATGTCTTGCTCGACCTGTGTCAACTGGTTCACCTCTGAAGCTCACAGGCAATGTGTATTGGAAGAGATTTCTGAATTTTCTTCCCCCAGCATACACCCCTCCACCCAGACATGCTTTATCTACTAATTTTCTGCATGCAGAGTTCAAGTGAAGGTCAAGCAAATCATAGAGAAAGCAGACTGTATTGCAATCATCTCCGCTGGGTGGTCAAATGTTCATGGGCAAGGAATAATTAACTAAATCATCTCCACCCCTCAACCAGTATTCTACAAGGGCACAGACACAAGGCACAACAGATACACTGGTCTCTACATTGCAGATGAGCTGAAGGCAGTCGTAAATGACCTTGGACCACAGAAGGTATTTGCACTGGTTACACAAAATGCTGCGAACATGAAGGCTGCTTGGTCTAAAGTGGAGGAGTCCTACCCTCACATCACACCCATTGGCTGTGCTGCTCATGCATTGAATCTGCTCCTCAAGGACATAGTGGCACTGAAAACAACGAATACACTCTACAAGAGAGCCAAAGAAATGGTCAGGTATGTGAAGGGTCATCAAGTTATTGCAGCAATCTACCTCACCAAGCAAAGTTTGTCTTACTCACTGCTTTAGCACACTCTGCTAACCCTGATGTCCTTGCTGTGTCTGAATCCTGGCTCAGGAAGGCCACCAAAAATTCAGAGATTTCCATACCCAACTATAACATCTTCCGTCAAGATAGAACTGCCAAAGGGGGAGGAGTTGCAGTTTACTGCAGAGATGGCCTGCAAAGTAATGTCATACTTTCCAGGTCCATACCCAAACAGTTCGAACTACTAATTTTGAAAATTACTCTCTCCAGAAATAAGTCTCTCACGGTTGCCGCCTGCTACCGACCCCCCTCAGCTCCCAGCTGTGCCCTGGACACCATTTGTGAATTGATCGCCCCCCATCTAGCTTCAGAGTTTGTTCTGTTAGGTGACCTAAACTGGGATATGCTTAACACCCCGCCAGTCCTACAATCTAAGCTAGATGCCCTCAATCTCACACAAATCATCAAGGAACCCACCAGGTACAACCCTAACTCTGTAAACAAGGGCACCCTCATAGACGTCATCCTGACCAACTGGCCCTCCAAATACACCTCCGCTGTCTTCAACCAGGATCTCAGCGATCACTGCCTCATTGCCTGTATCCGCTACGGAGCCGCAGTCAAACGACCACCCCTCATCACTGTCAAGCGCTCCCTAAAACACTTCTGTGAGCAGGCCTTTCTAATCGACCTGGCCCGGGTATCCTGGAAGGACATTGACCTCATCCCGTCAGTTGAGGATGCCTGGTCATTCTTTAAAAGTAACTTCCTCACCATTTTAGATAAGCATGCTCCGTTCAAAAAATGCAGAACTAAGAACAGATACAGCCCTTGGTTCACCCCAGACCTGACTGCCCTCGACCAGCACAAAAACATCCTGTGGCGGACTGCAATAGCATCGAATAGTCCCCGTGATATGCAACTGTTCAGGGAAGTCCGGAACCAATACACGCAGTCAGTCAGGAAAGCTAAGGCCAGCTTCTTCAGGCAGAAGTTTGCATCCTGTAGCTCCAACTCCAAAAAGTTCTGGGACACTGTGAAGTCCATGGAGAACAAGAGCACCTCCTCCCAGCTGCCCACTGCACTGAGGCTAGGTAACACGGTCACCACTGATAAATCCATGATTATCGAAAACTTCAATAAGCATTTCTCAACGGCTGGCCATGCCTTCCGCCTGGCTACTTCAACCTCGGCCAACAGCTCCGCCCCCCCCGCAGCTCCTCGCCCAAGCCTCTCCAGGTTCTCCTTTACCCAAATCCAGATAGCAGATGTTCTGAAAGAGCTGCAAAACCTGGACCCGTACAAATCAGCTGGGCTTGACAATCTGGACCCTCTATTTCTGAAACTATCTGCCACCATTGTCGCAACCCCTATTACCAGCCTGTTCAACCTCTCTTTCATCTCCTCTGAGATCCCCAAGGATTGGAAAGCTGCCGCAGTCATCCCCCTCTTCAAAGGGGGAGACACCCTGGACCCAAACTGTTACAGACCTATACCCATCCTGCCCTGCCTATCTAAGGTCTTCGAAAGCCAAGTCAACAAACAGGTCACTGACCATCTCGAATCCCACCGTACCTTCTCCGCTGTGCAATCTGGTTTCCGAGCCGGTCATGGGTGCACCTCAGCCACACTCAAGGTACTAAACGACATCATAACCGCCATCGATAAAAGACAGTACTGTGCAGCCGTCTTCATCGACCTCGCCAAGGCTTTCGACTCTGTCAATCACCATATTCTTATTGGCAGACTCAGTAGCCTCGGTTTTTCGGATGACTGCCTTGCCTGGTTCACCAATTACTTTGCAGACAGAGTTCAGTGTGTCAAATCGGAGGGCATGCTGTCCGGTCCTCTGGCAGTCTCTATGGGGGTGCCACAGGGTTCAATTCTCGGGCCGACTCTTTTCTCTGTGTATATCAATGATGTTGCTCTTGCTGCGGGCGATTCCCTGATCCACCTCTACGCAGACGACACCATTCTATATACTTTCGGCCCGTCTCTGGACACTGTGCTATCTAACCTCCAAACAAGCTTCAATGCCATACAACACTCCTTCCGTGGCCTCCAACTGCTCTTAAACGCTAGTAAGACCAAATGCATGCTTTTCAACCGGTCGCTGCCTGCACCTGCATGCCCGACTAGCATCACCACCCTGGATGGTTCCGACCTAGAATATGTGGACGTCTATAAGTACCTAGGTGTCTGGCTAGACCGCAAACTCTCCTTCCAGACTCATATCAAACATCTCCAATCGAAAATCAAATCAAGAGTCGGCTTTCTATTCCGCAACAAAGCCTCCTTCACTCAAGCCGCCAAGCTTACCCTAGTAAAACTGACTATCCTACCGATCCTCGACTTCGGCGATGTCATCTACAAAATGGCTTCCAACACTCTACTCAGCAAACTGGATGCAGTCTATCACAGTGCCATCCGTTTTGTCACTAAAGCACCTTATACTACCCACCACTGCGACTTGTATGCTCTAGTCGGCTGGCCCTCGCTACATATTCGTCGCCAGACCCACTGGCTCCAGGTCATCTACAAGTCTATGCTAGGTAAAGCTCCGCCTTATCTCAGCTCACTGGTCACGATGGCAACACCCATCCGTAGCACGCGCTCCAGCAGGTGTATCTCACTGATCATCCCTAAAGCCAACACCTCATTTGGCCGCCTTTCGTTCCAGTACTCTGCTGCCTGTGACTGGAACGAATTGCAAAAATCGCTGAAGTTGGAGACTTTTATCTCCCTCACCAACTTCAAACATCAGCTATCTGAGCAGCTAACCGATCGCTGCAGCTGTACATAGTCTATTGGTAAATAGCCCACCCTTTTCACCTACCTCATCCCCGTACTGTTTCTATTTATTTACTTTTCTGCTCTTCTGCACACCAATATCTCTACCTGTACATGACCATCTGATCTTTTATCACTCCAGTGTTAATCTGCAAAATTGTAATTATTTGCCTACCTCCTCATGCCTTTTGCACACATTGTATATAGACCCCCCCTTCGTTTTCTACTGTGTTATTGACTTGTTAATTGTTTACTCCATGTGTAACTCTTTGTTGTATGCTCACACTGCTATGCTTTATCTTGGCCAGGTCGCAGTTGCAAATGAGAACTTGTTCTCAACTAGCCTACCTGGTTAAATAAAGGTGAAATGAAAAAAAAAAAAAAAATGAAAAAGTGAGAAGAATAAGAGCACCACATTGAAGCTGCCCAGCAACACCCATTGGGGTGGTGTTGTCATCATGTTTGACGGTCTCCTGGAGGGGATGAAGTCTCTCCAAGAAATGGCCATATCGCAGTCTGCCGATATGGACAGCCCCATCAAGAGGATCCTCCTGGATGATGTATTTTGGGAGAGAGTGGTAAGCAGCCTGAAACTCCTGAAACCTATAGCAGTAGCCATTGCACGGATTGAGGGAGACAATGCCATCCTGTCTGATGTTCAGACTTGGCTTGCAGATGTAAGAGAAGAAATCCGTACTGCCCTACCCACTTCACTGTTGCTCCAAGCAGAAGAAACTGCACTTCTGAAATACATCAAAAAGCGTGAAGACTTCTGCCTGAAGCCCATACACGCCGCAGTGTACATGTTGGACCCCAAGTATGCTGGCAAGATCATCCTGTGGTGCAGAGATCAACAAGGCCTATGGTGTCATCAATACCGTGTCCCGCCACCTTGGCCTGGATGAGGGCAAGGTTCTTGGCAGTCTGGCGAAGTACACTTCCATGCAAGGGCTTTGGGATGGAGATGCAATATGCTAGTCGTGCCAGCATATATCTCATCAACCACCTGGTGGAAGGGACTTTGTGGATCTAAAGCTCATTCCCCTGTTGCCTCCATCATCCTCCAAATCCCACCAACATCAGCCACCTCAGAGCCAACTGGTCCTTGTATGGGAACACGCACGCAACATGCTGACCAATGCAAGTGTTGAAAAATAAGTGGCCATCCGGGCAAATATTAGGCTTTTTGAGCCTGACAACAAGCCATCCTCAACAAGTTTGGAAAGTGAAGATGAGGCCTCAGTCTGATGTTCAAGAGGTGGACATTGAGGAGGTCCAGGGAGAAGACATGGAAGCCTGAGAGGAAGACAACCAAAACTTTAGTTTCTAGACTATCACGGACTATCAAAACGTTTTTTGGAGACACTATGGATCATTGGGGATCATTCAATATTCTCTTTCTTTTGCTGTTCAGTGAAGTCATCCCATGTGAAGAGGTAACTAATTTAATTAAAGTTCAATTTGTAACTAAATTGTTTTTATTTCTATTGGAAGGATTTAATCATTTGCAATTGTCTACTTATGATAAGCTAAAATGTTTGTTTCTGTCTCCATATGATATGGTAAATATATCCAATGCAAAAAACATCTGCATTTAAATGGTATTAATATTAATTCCTGTTAATTCCCATGGAAAGTTTCCACCTCTGAATATTTCCCAAAATGTTCAACCCTAGTTGTGACCCATTTTTTGTTGGTTGTTTTGTCATAGTTGTCTCTAGGGGGCATAATTTGGAAGGGAATAATGTGGGCTGAGAGTGTCAGGTTATTGTCCAGTTCTGGCATTTAGGTCGCCACAGACTAGTACATGTCCCTGAGCCTGTAAATGGTTGATCTCACCCTTTAGGGTGGTGATGCTGTCATCATTAAAGTATAGGGATTCTATTGGGGGGGATATACAGTTGAAGTCGGAAGTTTACATGCACTTAGGTTGGAGTCATTAAAACTTGTTTTTCAACCACTCCACACATTTCTTGTTAACAAACTATGGTTTTGGCAAGTTGGTTAGGACATCTACTTTGTGCATGACACAAGTAATTTTTCCAACAATTGTTTACAGACAGATTATTTCACTTCTAATTCACTGTATCACAATTCCAGTGGGTCAGAAGTTTACATACACTAAGTTGACTGTGCCTTTAAACCGCTTGGAAAATTACAGAAAATTGTCATGGCTTTATAGGCTAATTGACATCATTTGAGTCCATTGGAGTACCTGTGGATATATTCCAAGGCCTACCTTCAAACTCAGTGCCTCTTTGCTTGAAATCATGGGAAGATTAAAAGAAATCAGCCAAGACCTCAGACATTTTTTTTGTCGACCTCCACAAGTCTGGTTCATCCTTGGGAGCAATTTCCAAACGCCTGAAGGTACCACGTTCATCGGTAAAAACAATAGTACGCAAGTAGAAACACCATGGGTCCACGCAGCCGTCATACCGCTCATGAAGGAGATTCATTTAAAATGAACGTACTTACATAGATATGAACGTATTTTGGTTTGAAAAGTGCAAATCAATCCCAGAACAACAGCAAAGGACCTTGTGAAGATGCTGGAGGAAACAGGTACAAATGTATCTATATCCACAGTAAAACGAGTCCTATATCGACATAACCTGAAAGGCTGCTCAGCAAGGAAGAAGCCACTGCTCCAAAACTGCCATTAAAAAAAGCCAGACTACGGTTTGCAACTACACATGGGGACAAAGATCGTACTTTTTTGAGAAACTTGGAGGGTGTCTCGCTGGTCTGGGCGGGTTGTCAGTTGCTCCTTTGAGATGCTTGGGCTGTGGTTGAGGGTGACGTCCTTCAGGGTCCTGGTAGAAGTTGGAATTGCTGCCTTGTATAGGTGGACCTGGTCATAAAGGCTGTTTAAGTCCAGGGTGGAGTGGTGGGCAAGGTAGACATTACATTTTGAGGCACAATCCCAGGAAATGCTTGCATTCACGCGCTGTATGGTTGCAAGGTGAATGTTTTTTCATGGTAGTAGGGTGGGGATAACCACTTGTGCATTCAGGAAAGTGGAAGAAGCTTTTTCAATCACTCCCTTGGGTGCTGTGGCCACCGTTTCCTGCTGGGCAATCAGGTTGTTTGTGGCCGTGTGAATTGTGGCTGGGGGACAGAGGGGCTGTTAGGAGGGGGTGGGGTCTTTTGGGTTGGTGGGTTCCTGTTTTCCCTGTCCCATTGTGGTCTGAGTTTGAGGTGGGCTGTTCTGCTGGTTTCTCTGGGGGAGTGTCCTGCTCTCTGTCACACCTCCACTTTCTCACCACCTCCTTCACTGCTGTTAGCTGTGCCGTGTGTTCCTCTCCCTCCTCCTTCACTGCTGTTAGCTGTTCCTCTCCCTCCTCCTTCACTGCCGTTAGCTGTTCCTCTCCCTCCTCCTTCACTGCCGTTAGCTGTTCCTCTCCCTCCTCCTTCACTGCCGTTAGCTGTTCCTCTCCCTCCTCCTTCACTGCCGTTAGCTGTTCCTCTCCCTCCTCCTTCACTGCCGTTAGCTGTTCCTCTCCCTCCTCCTTCACTGCCGTTAGCTGTTCCTCTCCCTCCTCCTTCACTGCCGTTAGCTGTTCCTCTCCCTCCTCCTTCACTGCCGTTAGCTGTTCCTCTCCCTCCTCCTTCACTGCCGTTAGCTGTTCCTCTCCCTCCTCCTTCACTGCCGTTAGCTGTTCCTCTCCCTCCTCCTTCACTGCCGTTAGCTGTTCCTCTCCCTCCTCCTTCACTGCCGTTAGCTGTTCCTCTCCCTCCTCCTTCACTGCCGTTAGCTGTTCCTCTCCCTCCTCAAGTTCTCCCACCTCAGTCCGGAGTGCAGCTAGTCTTGGTATCTTAGTAGCCTTGTTTACTAAGCTTTATATAACAAAATGACCTAGAAATTCTCTTTTACTTTTTGACTTCAGAAGGAGGTTCAGACTGAACAAAACTCACTCATTCTTGTGTTGGATGGAATTTTCAGGTTTCTGCTGTTTCTTCTGCAGGTTTTGGTTTGTTAGAAGTTTTTTCCTGATAGTCCTTCATAGTAATAATCCATTCAGGTAATTCTGTCCAAAATCAAGGTTTTTGGTATGGAATTTGGATTTAAGGTTTTTGATGTAGAGGGTAGTATCCTGTATAAGTCTTTATGAAAAAATCCAAGTTTTTCTACAATTTATCCAACTTTTAATTCAATTTATTTTCAGAAGAACTCAGGAGCTCATGACCACTCTTTTTTTTCTCTGTTCCTTCACTATCACTCTCCCTCCCTCCTTCACTCTATCCCTTCCTCCTTCACTCTCTCCCTTTCTCTTTCTCCATTTCTTTTCACTCTCTCGCCATATCTCCCTCCCTCCCTCAGGACGATCCTTCTGAGTGTCATCTCTCTGCTCAACGAGCCTAACACATCCTCCCCGGCCAATGTGGACGCCTCTGTCATGTACCGCAAGTGGAGGGACAGCAAGGGCAAGGACAGAGAGTTCACAGAGATTATCAGGTGGGCACGCATACAATCACACACACACAGATGATGGCCAGGCACCGAAAGAGCAACGAGATCATCAGTTAGGTGGACACATGCGCACCCATGGACACATCAAGGGTGAGAACAGGGTACATTCAAACCATCAGGTATACCCTGTACCACTTCCACAGTTCACCCTTTGTCGCTCCGCTGTCTCTCTTAACAGGAAACAGGTCCACGCCACCAAAGCGGATGCTGAGCGGGACGGTGTGAAGGTACCAACCACCCTGGCAGAGTACTGCGTCCGGACCCGTGCCCCACCCCCAGACGAGGGCTCCAACCTCTTCTACGATGATTACTATGACGATGAGGACTTGGAGGACGAAGACGAGGAAGATGGCGAGGACTGCTGCTACGACGAAGATGACTCGGGAACCGAGGATTCCTGACGACCCGCCTCCCCATCCCTTCCTCACCCCCCTGTCACCACACCCCCCTTAAACTGAACTCGTACTCCACCCTTCGTGTATACACCCTTACAGATCCCCCCCCACAGCAGTGCAGCCACACCTGCACGTTAAACTCAGATGCGTTTAAAAGCTACGGAGTTAGTTTGTCCATTTGTTTCTGGTGTTTTTATTTTTCTGTTGGTCAGTGGAGTGTTGGAGAGATGTTAGACCTACATATTATTCACATGGTTTGCTCTTCATGGCGAAGCCACTCAATTCTCAATTACCACTTGCTTTTGAAAGTTTTGAGTAAGGCCTCTGTCTCCCGTAGAGTGTCTGTACCCAGACAGAGGCAGGCAGGCCTGAGCTAGTGATGGTCATCTTAGCTGTGTGACCTCTCACCTGGTTGACAGCCATGTGAAGCCAGCCTCCCTGGCACACGAGGCTAGCTGAGGCTAGGGGACCCTGACATTTCACCTGTCTGCCTCAGGTCAACTTAGCTCAAAAGCCAAGTCTTACTGAATGAATTGATGGCCTGTAATGATGAGATGGGTGTATTGCAGATGGTTGCTGTTATAATACTGATGTACTCTTTCGGAGACCTTTGCACCCATTCATACACATTTGTGTGGCAGTGGCAGTGGTCTGAGCTCGGCGTCTTTACTCATGGCCTGAACAACCGAGTTAAACACACAGCTCCTAACGCTTATCACCACCACATGCTTTTTCACAAGTCCAACACCACTTGCTTTCATCTCATGTAATTCCTCACCAGCCACCTCAACTGCTCATTTAAAGATGGGAGTGAGGGATAGTGTCTCAATGTGTGTCTATATGGGTGTTTTGGTGGTGGTTCATTATTGTATTCAAATGTAGTGCTGGAATGCTTTGCAGAGAGAAGTGAGTGAGACACCTCCCTCTGGCAAGTCTGTGCAACAGTGTCGGCCTCGCACAGCAGCCATCTTGAATTAGCTGATTTGTTTAGATTACATCCTCAGTCAGTCACTTCCCCAAACATTTCACATGACTAGAAGTGCTCGTAAAACGAGTAGTTCCATCACACAGGATTTTACACACGGACTAAATTCAAACTATCGAACAGTATTCACACCACCCCACATTTCTGTTTCAGTAGTGTGTAAATGTTCATTCATTGTTACAACATGACTATTTGATGCTAAGTTTTAGAGATGAAAAGTGCATTTCCCAGCTGATGCTAGGGATGTGGATAGGGAGGTCAGTAGTATATTTTAGGGACAGGTCAAACAGCCAACCCACTAGCATGTTGGGTGGTATCAAGCTCGGCATAGTGCGGTTGGGAAACACTGTGATGATTGAGAATGGGCCGAGGGCTCCCCTTTTGGTTCTTTTGATGTAGTCTTTTACTTCAGACTTAAGGTGTTAGCAACTATATTTTTTCCCCTTACATGTACCAAGTGCAATGATTCTCATCCTTTTTGTTTTAAACACCATGTCATGGGGGTTATTCATTGGACTTATCAGTACATTTACCACCTGTTTGTTTTAAACACCATGTCATGGGGGTTATTCATTGGACTTATCAGTACATTTACCACCCGTTTGTTTTAAACACCATGTCATGGGGGTTATTCATTGGACTTATCAGTACATTTACCACCCGTTTGTTTTAAACACCATGTCATGGGGGTTATTCATTGGACTTAGCAGTACATTTACCACCCGTTTGTTTTCGATACAGAAACAGTCAGGTATTCTATGTTTTCCAATAGAGAAAAACAGGTGATTACTGAACACTCATACTTTTTATGTTGTGTTAACATCTTGAGTATGAAGCATGTACACATCAATCCAATCATCATGAATTCATAGAACTGTTTTACATTCACCATATACAGATGTTAAGTTATATAACTAACCCCCATTTTGTTTTACTGTAATGTTTGGGGCAATTGGAATTTTGTGAAGCTGCCGATTTTATCATGTAATTTCCCTCCCAATGTGCTACCTTCCCATCTATAGACATTTTTTGGTGGCAGCATCAGCAAGGGACCCCCGGCTGTTACCAACATTCCTCAGGAAAACAAAACCACCAACTTTTTCAGAGTGAATCTGACCACATTGTGTGTGTGTGGACAACTGTTCTCCTCAACGCTGGTCCCCCAAACCTATCACCTCTGCTTCAAAGACTGTTTATAATATTTACCTTGATATTAATATGCACATGTGGAGATTTCAACGATAATTCGATGTATTTTTGTTCTTGTTTGTATTTTCTTTTCTAATGTTTTGTACATCTATTTAAAACCTAAATAAATATCTTTATTAGAGTGTTGAGATGTTTCTTAGACCAGGAGTGAATGATTGTATTCTAACAGATGAGAACTTAATTATCCATCCTTTTTATGGTATATTAATATATTTTGATTGACTAACAATTTTAATAAGATTCTGAACTGTCTATTATTTATTCATCCCTATTTTCTCTTAGACACTGTGGGAATTTATGACTCAGGGATAACTCTTGAGGTAAGACTGTTATTCCTCTACTCACTCTTATCCTGAGTGTTGAATGTAGAGAATGAAGCCACTGGCTCAGTTATGGACCCCTTGTGATGTCAGAGGTCAGGTGACCCCAGAGTGGATGAGGAAAGTTGAGATCTGTACCATGCAGTCACCTTTAGAGTTGGGGATGTGGCAACTGTTAATAAATCATTAAGAACACATTGTGTGTCAGCATTTATTTATTACATTCTCTGCGTGTTCCCTTAGACACCATGGGGATGTATCCCTCAGGGATAACTGAGGTAAGACTGTTTTGCTTACTATTCTTATAGGCAGTGGCAGACTTACTATAGGCAGTAGTGGCAATTGCCTCAGGCCTCACATCATCAAGGGGCCTCATGAGCTGGGCAAAAAATAATTACATTATTTCTCCGCTTGATGCTCCCCCATGCTACAATCAGAGCGGGACTGAGAAAATAAAGATTTAATTTTAACAGAAAAATGACCCAAGCTAACACATTTCTTAAGTAAAAAGTCAGGTGCTGCTAATAATACTGCCATTGTTGCCAAGGCAGAGCACATGTATGTGTTGCCCATGTATCTGATGTTGTCTGTCCAAAAAAAGTATGTGAACACCTGCTCTTTGAACATTTCATTCCAAAATCATGGGCATTAATATGGAGTTGGTCCCACCTTTGCTGCTATAACAGCCTCCACTCTTCTGTGAAGGCTTTCCACTAGACGTTGGAACATTTCTGTAGGGACTTTCTTCCATTCAGCCACGAGCATTAGTGAGGTCAGGCACTGATGTTGGGCGATTAGGCCTGGCTCGCAGTCGGCGTTCCAATTCATCCCAAAGGTGTTCGATGGGGTTGAGGTCAGGGCTCTGTGCAGGCCAGTCAAGTTCTTCCACACCGATCTTAACAAATCATTTTTTCTGTATGGACTGTGATTTTTCCACAGGGACATTGTCATGCTGAAACAGGAAAGGTCCTTCCCCAAACTGTTGCCACAAAGTTGGAAGCACAGAATCGTCTAGAATGTAATTGTATGCTGTAGCGTTAAGATTTCCTTTCACTGTAACTAAGGGGTCTAGCCTGAACCATGAAAAACAGCCCCAGACCATTATTCCTCCTCCACCAAACTTTACAGACGGCACTATGCATTGGGGCAGGTAGCGTTCTCCTGGCATCTGCCAAAGCCAGGTTAGTCCGTTGAACTGACAGATGGTGAAGCATGATTCATCACTCCAGAGAATGCGTTTCGACTGCTCCAGAGTCCAATGGCGGCGTGCCACCGCTTGGCATTGCGCCTGGTGATCTTAGGCTTGTGTGTGGCTGCTCGGCCATGGAAACACATTTCATGAAGCTCCCGACAAACAGTTATTGTGCTGAAGTTGCTTCCAGAGGCAGTTTGGAACTTGCTAGTGAGTGTTGCAACCAAGGACAGATGATTTTTACGCGCTTCAGCAATAGGCCTTAGTGTTTTGTGAGCTTGTGTGGCTTACCATTTTGCGGTTGAGACATTATTGCTCCTAGACATTTCCACTTCACAATAACAGCACGTACAGTTGGCTGGGGCAGCTCTCACAGGGCAGAAATTTGATGAACTAACTTGTTCGAAAGGTGGAATCATATGACACTTGTGTGTGTCTGAAATAACCTAATCCACTAATTTAAAGGGTTGTCCACATACTTTTGGCGTATGATCCACTATTGCTAGAGATCCTCAGGAACAACCACACGAACGTGACAGAGGAAAGAAAGGTAAACTCACGATGTAATGGAATGATGCAAAATGTAAGGAAACTAACACTGAAGTCGGTGACAGTTATAAATGTACAGTATGTGGGTATAACTGACAGTGGCTACAGATTGCGTAATCAATGTCATTTCAATGAAATTACGTTGAACCAACGAGCAATACACGTTGAATTGACGTCTAAACCCAGTATGAAATTTACTCGGTAGGTTTGGCTCAGTTCCATCATATCCGCATGACTACAGAAGTCGAATGCTTGGGTCTCCACATTTCATCCCAAGTTATAAGGCCAGCATTTAATGAACTTCAATGTGGAAAAGGTGACATGTTGATCAGTGATATGTTGATCAGGCTGCTGAGGGGAGGACGGCTCATCACAATGGCTGGAACAGAGCGAATGGAAACCATGTTTGATGTATTTGGTACCATTACACTGATTCTGCTCCAGCCATTTACCACAAGCCTATTCTCCACAATTAAGGTACCATCAACCTCTTGTGATGTTGATATGCTTCAGTTTGCTGCCATATGACTGTTTTCACCTGTTCAGCAATCATAAGGTAAAATAGATCGAAAACTGTTTATTTATATATCCAAATGGCTTATTCATTTACCTAGCTCTTCTCAATATCTCTTCTCAATGTGTAGATTACAGTGCATGGAGAATGTTATTTCTACCGGGAAAAAATGTAGTAGATGTTCTACTTGGAACCAACAAGAAAAGTTGAAGATGAGATCCGTACCCTGCAGTTACCCTGAAAGATAGAGTGGTGGTGACCTATAGGATTTCTTGATGCTCTCATTAGCTAAGCTTTTCAAACATGCCTTCATGACGAAAATGGATGAGCGATAAACTAACATGGTTCTTCAAACAATAGCCTTGTAAGAAGAGAATGTATATTGGTTCTGTAAATAACTCTTATTAGGTTGGTGTTTTCATTCCTCAAGGGGGCAGCATTACATTACCTTTCCCTAGAATCTGGAGTAGATAACAGTGGGGAGTAGATAACTAGTGTCTGTTTACACATGGTTTCAATCTGCTGACCCAGTGAAACTGCTTTACATTCAACAGTAAATGTTACAGACAATTGACCTTAACTTTTCACCATAGTCATATCATAACTTGCCTAGTGAAATAAAGGTTCAATAATATACAAATATAAAATAATTGTTGTCAGGTGGTTCTCTTTCACTTAAAAAATAACTTCAGAACACACACACACACAGAGAGAGACATGAGTCACATGACTGACAGACAGACTTTTTGCATTTTGAAGTCTTAGAACCCCCTGGTGGAGATGCCCCATTTCACATCAATGTGTTTTTCATCTGCCACAATCCAATGAATCACAACTCTCTTTCCTCTGATGTCAGAGTAGCAAAGACACCAGCACCTGTGCCTCAGTATCACCATCACTTTGTACTTCAGACTATAGTTATCATGACCACTTTTTCTCAGCCTTAGCTCATCTTTGTCTTCTCAGATCACTCCTATTCCCCAGCGACACACTCTCCACCCTGCAGTGTCCCCCACTCACTCACCCACACCGGACCTGCGCTCTGCCCTGTATGTGACTGAGTGGTGGACGGAGGTCTGGTCCTTGTGAGTCATATGTTCTCACCTCTCAATGGCTGACTGCAACAGAGCTCCATATGAGAGGCCCTGAATCACAGCTCTATACCATAGTCCGGCTGTTAGACTGGAGGGAGAAGAGTAGGGCTTGGTGGGTGGTGGTCCGTGTGTCACTCCTTTCCTCATATGAAATGAACTGTCACAGATTGGAGAGGTGAAAAGTGCTCCTTCCATATGGTGTTTCTGTGTGTGTTAATTATATAAGTCTGACGTGTGTGTACATGTGCCTGTGTGTTGTGGGTGGCAGGGGGAAACGTCTTGCCTTACTGTATGTCGGGATATGCAAAGCTTGTTCTCAAAGGCAATTCATGGGGATGGGGAAGAGAGAGAGATATGGTAACAACAATAAAAATCACTGTGTGACGTGTAAAATCACTGTGTGACGTGTAATGCCTCTGTTGACTCCCCAGCCGTTGTGTCCGTCTGTGAGGGTGAATGGAGCCGTCCTCTATGCAGCACACAAACTTTAACAACAAGTGCTGTGCTTCGGCAAAATTAATTATGCGAGAAATGTCGGTGGAAACGATATATACATATAACCATCAATTCGAAGTAAACTTGGGAGTCACGCGATGACATGTTACGTGGTCCTCCCACTACGACTCGTTGGGAAAACATGCGTTCTTTTAGGCTACAGATGAAAATACAGTATGAGTGCTGTTTGGCTAGAGCGCATAATATCAGTGTCACACACTATATAACGCAACTGTTTTTTGTGAGAAAGCCATCAGTTGAGTTGGGGAAAAAAATATTTAACGTGTATTGGTAATTTAAACGCAAAAATATACAGTATTTTCTGTACCCTACGTCATCACGCACAGCCTTTTATTTGCAACAAGTCAATTTGATGGAAACATCTCTGGTTGGAAAATGTGCATATTGTTTTGATGTGGATTTTAGAATATTTACATGAAAATCAGATTGCTGTACACAAGACTGTGATCATCTCAAGGACCTTAAACGGTGTTTTACCAAGTGACTGGGTAAGAGTTCTGCAATCCATAATAAATTAACTGGGTTATGTCATAAAAAATTACACTGGCAGTGGACTGTAACGGCTTGACATGGTTGCAGCAAAGCATACAATGATAGTCGAAAGCTAAGATGTTTGTCATCCAATATACTCTAAAAGTTAGGGGTTCAACAGGGGTTCTCCTACGATCCTCAAAGTTCTTTGAAGAACCATAGGGTTCTTGGCACTGAAATCCGCCCCCAAAAGGTTCTTCCAAGAACCCCATAGGAGGTGGGGTTCATCGAGGAAAATCCTTAGTTGGTGGGGGTTCTTGCAGGAACCTGACTGCCCAACTGAAAAATTTGGATTTGAATTTGAAAGGATAGCAGGTGCAGGCACTTAACTGAAAAATGTAAAGATCTCCTCAATGTAAGGTAAGGTTTGTCCCTTGTATGATCAAAATGTATATTGTTGTCTGATGATACTATCTATCTTTTCATATTTGTGCAAATCTTTCTATGACAGAAAATGGACACCATTCAATGGATATCAATCAACAAAGTGGTAACAATATATAGGCTATAAGAATATGTTGAAGGTTATCTGTATTGGGTGCAGATGACTCATTTTTGTGTCTGTCTGCAGGTATACAGACGAGAACGCATACAAAGGTACAGTATGTCAATTGGTATTGGTATGTTATGCAGATCACATTTACCATCCTCCTTCCTTACCTCTTCAATGAATATCCCATAGGCCTCTACATTATGGACAAGGTATGTGTATGAAAACCATTATCAAAACAGTTTTTTTTTTCATTCACATTTACCACAAAAACCAAGGTATGAATACTGTTGTGTGCATGTTTTGTTAATCATCAGTATAATTAATTTTTTTTTGATTCACAGACTTTACCCTCCCGACATCTCTGAATATAACAGAAAACCTATTTGATCACCATGCACTGAAAAATTATTCTGGCTATGGATACAGAGAACATCAACACATTAGCATCAACATGCCAGAGGATATACCCATTGGACTTGGGGCTCTGTTGGCAGTTTACCTCGTATTTAGATTTTTTAATTCTGCTTTGCCACTAAAATCATAAACACTGACAACTAAAATATTGTTATTGTTATTTTTATGCATATTATTATTATTCATAATAATACTTGGTATTGGTATGTTACGCAGATCATAATAATAATAGTAGGGGAGGGGGTAGTTCAGATATTAGCCCCAAAAGGTTCTTTGAGGATCCATTAAAAGGGGTCATTTGAAGAACTGTGGGGTTCCCCCACAGTTTCAATTTGAAAACCCCTGAAGGATCCTCCAGGAACCTTTTATTTTTAGAGTGTACATGTGTTTACCTCTTCAGAACAGGTTGAGTCATGAAGTGTCAGAGTTAAGACTTTTTGTCATAAGGCCAGTCTACCTACCTAAAGCCTTAAGTTCTGTCTCTTCAGTGTCTCTGTTAAAGCGTCAGGTGTGTTATGGTTAAAGAGACTGACAATTCCAATTAAAGTCTAATCCAATTGTTAATTTACTGTAGGGCCTCCTGTTTGTGTGTAAGCACCCAATTCAATTAGGTGCAGGACAGATAAAGGGCATCGTCTGCCCCAGGAGCAATGAGGTGCCTGTAGGTTTCCATAGGTGTCTGTGTGTCTGGCTATACCTCTCACAAACAGGTAAGGAAGAATAGAAGCAATGGTTATATTTTGGGAGAATAAATTACATGCTGATGAAATGTTCATTGTATTTCACAACACAATTCATGGGCCACAGAGTGGCACCTCTGACAGTTGCGAGGCCTTTTCAGAAAATAAACTGACAACTAAGTGAAAAATGTGAAAAATGCAATAGAAAAGGTCAAACTGAAATGTTTATGAAAAGTGTCTGTAGCAGCAAGTCACTAATATTTTGGTCAGGATATTGTGCTGCGCTCAAACCTAGATTCTTTGATAAAGCAATTTGTGGTCCTATGTGCCTTCACCATCATCCACCTGATCTTTTCTAAAGAGTCTTCTTCCTCCCATTTTTAGACACAGAAAATCTATTTGTTGCTGAAGCAAGGTTTCCAGGGAAACAGATGGGTTGATCTAAACCTGAAGAAGGACCAAACATCTGTAAATTAAATCATACAGCCAGCTGCACTGGGATATGCTCCACTGAGTTCATGTTCTGCTGCTGTAGGTATACAGTAGCCTATATCCCAATAAATGTCTAAACATATTTGGCAATGTCAAATCATGTTCCATTGAGAGTTCCAATATGTGAAACAGCACTTGCCCAATGTCTGGAACTCTAAATCACTGGAAATGTCTGCATTATACAGAAAGTGAAAAACAGATCGAAAAAACTGTAAGATGGGAGCCACATGTTAACCATTTTGTCATTTTGCTGTATGTTTTTCCTTCTCTTTTCCACCGGTGTATCATATTTTTATTTTAAAGCCTATATGGTTTTGACTGATGCTGGAAATTGGTGCAAACTATTTGATGTTGCAGTGTATCTGATATAGATTGTTGTTGTTTTAATTGTATTTGTCTCCATCAAATAAATTAATGGTCACTCTTCACACTAACTACATAGGGTAATTACTCATGAGGGATGATCAACTGGTCAATTATTGATGCCACTTTCTGCATGATGCGATCTAAACACAACAAGAACAACTTAATACGTTTATACTCCTGTCTAAACTTGTGTGCTCAAAGCCTGTTGATTCCTTCATATATATCATGTAAACACGTCCTGTAAGAGTGTATCTTCTGACTAATTCATGAGCTTCAGTGATTGTGACTGGCTCTCTTGAGGATGTCATCATTTTCTCTTATTGGTCGGCACCCAACATCGCCCGGGAGAGTGTATAAAAAGCATCATATTATTCCATCTAGCGCAAGTCGATCTCTAGGGTGCGGAGGAGACTATATAGTTCTGCAAACAGTGCGCGATCCAGAGGAGGCGGGAGAAAACACCTGTTACGGAAGAATCAATTCGACAAAGCAGCCTCCACGTCTTCAGTAAGTTTATTAAGCTGAATTCAACCGGTGTCTAAAATTGAATATTTGTCTCACTCAAGAGCGCATAATGAAATATATTTCGGCACCGAGAGCATATAAACTTCAAATTTTCACTTGTTGCACTTTATTTCCGCGTTAAGCATAGGCTAATGTGAACTACTACATTATTTACTTTGTAAATAACACATTGACTTTCTTCCAGTGCACCACGTTTTGCTAAAATCTAAGGAGAACCGTCTTGATTCTCTATAAAGGTAGAGTTATTATAAATTCAAGCTTGTGCAAATTCATCACAGACCAGACCTTTAGCCTATAATTTTGTCCTATCTTCTAGTTAATATGCACAACATGTCAGTTAAATGTAACTTAACGGAATACAATACAATACAATAGAATACCATGACTGTTAATAAAGTGGATTTCAATGTGCTTATAAAGGGTGTTTATTGTTACGTAAATTTTTAAAACGAACCAAATCAAACCTCAACCAACTTAACAGTGGTTCTAAGATGAATAAATGTAATCGATTGAAAAATTTATGGGTGAAGGCTACATGTGTTATTCTGACTAATGCAGCAGTCTTTATTATTCCACAGGAGCAATATGCTGTGCAGCATGTTGACATATACTCACTGCTACCTAGACAACATGTATGAATGTACTACTGTATGAGTACAAATAAAAGTGTTTTCTTAGCCTTTGTAAATAAAGCATGTGCTAACATTGCATGTATTCTTTCAGGGATGCAAACTAGTCACCTTTCGGTGAAATTCGGCGTTTTGAATCCAAAATAGGTGACCTGCGTGATTCGTGTAACCGACAAATTACTGTCGTTTGGAAAGTTTGAGGTGAGGGAGAAAGTTTGGTGGAACAGGTATTAGCATTGTTAAGTATCTTGCTAGCTGGCTTGAATTCTCCGTTAGCTAGCCAGAGAAATGTTGAGCAACATTAACCAATTTATCTGATCAAATAATTGAGTTCATGGTGTGAAAATTAGCTTGCTAATAACGTAGACAGCTAGCTAACTTTACAACATCAAATTAGCTAACATTACTAACCTAACCAATTGTATATAGTATTAACTGGTATACGAAACCTTGCCGATGTTGTTCCGAAAATCTCCCCCTGCCTGTTCTATAGAAAGTATTTGACTCTATAGAAAGTATTTGACTCTAGCCACAAAATTAAGGAAATTAGAAGGGGAGGGGGGGAGTAACATTTAGGGAAGCAATAAATATTTCAGAACAACTACTAGTTGAATAAGACATGTAGAAATGACGAATTTTGGCAAAGATATTTATTTAGACTAATACACTTGAAACAAATAACCAAACCGAAACTGCAGACAATACTTGCCCCCCCCCCCCCCCGCGATCAAACCGACATAAAATATAAAATGAAACGCAGCCTAACGTGATGAGAAATCTCAACTAGCAAGCAAGTTGCAGCAATGAAGAATTGAGTACGTGCGCGTTCACACGAAGGGGGAGGGGGATTCGGGCAGGGGGGAGATTTTCGGCACAACACTGTTCCTCAAGTTATAACGCGTTAGTTGCTTACTGGACCCTGGAAATCTGTGTGAAATGTTAACGAACTAACCACTATCTGTTAACTAATGTTTCCCTTTACAGTATGTGGTTCATTTTCAGATTGAGAGAATTAGGTGAAAATTAGGCGTTGCTTGTTAAGCAAGTGGAGCTGGAGCTGGGCCTGGTTTAAACTGGATGCCACTATAGATGTGAAAAGAAAACCACACACTTTCCCTCTTTCTCGCTTTTGCTGGCACATTGTAGAACAGATGTCCACAGGCATAAAGTGTACAATGTAATAATGTGCAGTGTACTCCGAAGATATTGTTTTTGTTGTGTTGAACTTGACAGTAGCACGTGTGTGTGTGTGTTTGAGTGAGGGGGGATTATATATTGTTTTACTCAGTGAACGTTATTTTTGCGCACATGTAGCTTTGTGCACTTGATCGCTGTCTATAGTGGCCACTATAATAGAGTAAAAATAGAATGCCTGTTTGTTTCATTCTACTTTAAGATGTTTTTTCCCAAGTGTGTGGTTTTTTCCCGTTTATGTGTGTGGTCACAAGCGTTTTATTAAAAAGGTTGTCATGGATAACTGCAATATTAGGGTATTGTTTTTTTCTCAAGACTTGAGTGTCATTTGCAGTGAAGTCTAGGCAACAAATAACATTGGATTGCTTTCTTTACATTTTTTAGCTGTAAGTTAGGTTCACATGAACCACTTTATTTTACACACAGACTGATCATGTATATCATATTCTTGGTTGTTTAATTAGTTAAAACCTGCATTTCCCCCTAGCAGGGATTTTTTCCATGTTTCAGTGAAGAGCCCTCACCAGTTTGCATCCCTGATTCTTTACATACAGTTGAAGTCGGAAGTTTACATACACCTTAGCCATATACATTTAAACTCAGGTTTTCACAATTCCTGACATTTAATCCTAGTAAAAATGCCCTGTTTTAGGTCAGTTAGGATCACCACTTTATTTTAAGAATGTGAAATGTCAGAACAATAGTAGAGAATTATTTATTTCAGCTTTCATTTCTTTCGCCACATTCCCAGTGGGTCAGAAGTTTACATACACTCAATTAGTATTTGGTAGCATTGCCTTTAAATTGTTTAACTAGGATCAAATGTTTTATTTGGTAGCATTGCCTTTAAATTGTTTAACTTGGATCAAACGTTTTGGGTAGCCTTCCACAAGCTTCCCACAATAAATTGGGTGAATTTTGGCCCATTCCTCCTCACAGAACTGGTGTAAATGAGTCAGGTTTGTAGGCCTCCTTGCTCGCACACGCTTTTTCAGTTCTGCCCACAAATGTTCTATAGGTTGAAGTCAGGGCTTTGTGATGGCCACTCCAATACCTTGACTTTGTTGTCCTTAAGCCATTTTGCCGTAACTTTGGAAGTATACTTGGGGTAATTGCCCATTTGGAAGACCCATTTGTGACCAAGCTTTAACTTCCTGTCTGAGGTCTTGAGATGTTTCTTCAATAAACACATAATTTTCCATCCTCATGATGCCATCTATTTTGCGAAGTGCACTAGTCCCTCCTGCAGCAAAGCACCCCCACAACATGATGCTGCCACCCCTGTCCTTCACGGTTGGGATGGTGTTCTTTGGCTTGCAAGCCTCCCCCTTTTTCCTCCAAGCAGAACGATGGTCACCTTGACTAAACAGTTCTATATTTCTTTCATCAGACCAGAGGACATTTCTCCAAAAAGTACGATCTTTGTCCCCATTTACAGTTGCAAACCGTAGTCTGGCTTTTTTTTTTGTGGTTTTGGAGCAGTGGCTTCTTCCTTATTGAGTGGACTTTCAGGTTATGTCGATATAGGACTTGTTTTACTGTGGATATAGATACTTTTGTAACTGTTTCCTCCAGCATCTTCACAGGGTCCTTTGCTGTTGTTCTGGGATTCATTTGCACTTTTTGCACCAAAGTACGTTCATCTCTAGAAGACAGAACGCATCTCCTTTCTGAGCAGTATAATGGTTGCGTAGTCCCATGGTGTTTATACTTGCATACTATTGTTTGTACAGATGAACGTGGTACCTTCAGGCGTTTGGAAATTGCTCCCAAGGATGAACCAGACTTGTGGAGGGCCACAATTTTTTTTCTGAGGTCTTGGCTGATTTGTTTTGATTTTCCCATGATGTCAAGCAAAGAGGCACTGAGTTTGAAGGTAGGCCTTGAAATACATCCAGAGGTACACCTCCAATTGACTCAAATGATGTCAATTAGCCAATCAGAAGCTTCTATAGCCATGACATCATTTTCTGGAATTTTCCAAGCTGTTTAAAGGCACAGTCAACATAGTGTAAGTAAACTTCTGACCCACTGGAATTGTGATACAGTGAATTATAAGTGAAATAATCTGTCTGTAAACAATTGTTGGAAAAATGACTTGTGTCATGCACAAAGTAGATGTCTGAACCGACTTGCCAAAACTATAGTTTGTTAACAAGAAATTTGTGGAGTGGTTGAAAAATGAGTTTTAATGACTCCAACCTAAGTGTATTTAAACTTCTGACTTCAACTGTACCTCTTATTTAGGCTGCAAATTGTTTTATTTATTCAACACCTCTATAATTAAGCAATAAGGCACGAGGGGGTGTGATATATGGCCGATATACCACAGCTAAGGGCTGTTCTTATGTACGACACAATGCAGAGTGCTAGGTCACAGTCCATAGCCATGGTATATTGGCCTTATATCACAAACCCCGAGGTGCCTTATTGCTATTATAAACTGGTTACCAAAGTAATTAGAGCAGTAAAAATAAACGTTTTGTCTTACCCGTGGTATACTGTCTGATATACCACAGCTTTCATCCAATTAGCATTCAGGGCTGGAACCACACAGTAGTGCCTAAGAACAGCCCTTAGCCGTGGTATATTGGCCATATACCACACCCCATCAGGCCTTATTGCTTAAGTATACACTTGACACATTGGGGTCAATTTCATTGATTTCATCATTTTTAGATTCAGTTAACTATTTCTTACACAGATATAGCAACAGTTGCAATGTGATTTACTCAGTGTGTTAATTCATGTATTTCATAACTGCTGCCATGTTTGTGCTTTTGCCTCCAGACAGAGAAACACCCTTGTATCCCACCTGGTGAAGCCCAGTGGGATAATGTGGGTTCTGGACAAGATCCGTGGGTCGGTAGAGACCACTGTTCTCCGGCGGGGGGAGAATGGGGTCAAGGACAGCAATACTCCAGTCTACAGCAACGTTCTCACCCCTGATAAGATCCCTGACTTTTTCATTCCCCCCAAGCTGGTCTGCTGCCCCCCAGAGCCTGAGACCCTGGACGTCGTCAAGCCGAAGGAGGGGCTGCGGCCCTCGGCCTCTGAGCAGACCATTGGCAGTAAGAAAATCAGCAGCCCTCGCAGCCCGCGTCTGGTTGCCAAGCTAGCTGGGGACACCAAGAACCTGTTGAGGGCCGCCAACCGTCACATTATCCAGATAGAGAGCGCTGATGACATGGTGGCAGGGGACACCAATGCTGACCCTCAGTCTCAGACCGCTATGTCACTGCCCTACGTCCCCAAGACCCAGACTTCCTATGGTTTTGCCACTTTGATGGAGAGCCCCCACACCCGCCGCAAGGAGTCCCTTTTCCACTGTGACCAGACCAGCCCCCTGACCTCCCCCAACTCCCAGAGGAAGGGGAAGAGCAGTGTTAGCGAATGCAACCACCTCAACCCCCCTGACTTCAACGCCTCTCACAACCCATACCGCTACTTTAGTGGAGGGGAGAGTGATACCTGTTCCTCGGCTGAGTCCTCTCCCTTCAACTCCCCACTTCTCTCCCGCTCTGCCTCGCTGCTCAAAGTCTTCACCCACGAGACACAGGCAAAGGTGGTGAAAGCCAAGAGGACGTTTGCCCGCCACAGCTCCTTGTCCACAGACGAGTGCAGCTCAACCGAGCCCAGTCCCAATGTGCTGCGGCGGCTCCACTCCTCTTCACTCCATGGCGGTGGGCCGTCGGACCGGGAGCACACCGTCAACCTACACAAGGGCGGCAGGGTGAGGCTCAGCGCCGACTACGATGCTGGCACGGCCCGCCTGCGCATTCGCATTCTGGCTGCCGAAGAGCTCTACGACAAGATGTACGACATTAAGAGCATCAACTGCTGCGTGTCACTGTACCTCAACCCTGGCAAGCTGCAGAAACAGCGGAGCACTATCATCAAGAACAGCCGAAATCCTGTGTTCAACGAGGACTTCTTCTTTGACTCTGTGACCTCAGTGCAGGTGAAGAACCTAGCAGTGAAGATCAAGGTGGTGAATAAGGGCACCAGCCTGAAGAGAGACACTCTGCTGGGGGAGAGAGAGATCCCTCTGGGGAAGCTGCTCCATGTCCCCTAGGTCTGTCCTGACGATGCAGAATGGTACTCTGACTAACACAGAATGAGACCATGAATGATGATGTGCGTGAAAAAAGATATATAACTGGGGTTAGATGTTTGCTTGATCTCCCCTGTATTCACATAGAACTGTCTGAAAGGAAGTCAATGCCTGGTCTGGTCTAGCAGTTTGTCTCTTAGCTGGTCACCTCCTCAACCTTCTATTTCCTGAACCTGAAGCCCTGCACAGCCCAACTTGTAAATCATGTGGTGGACAATCGAATATGGCACAGATCAAAAAACACCTGCTTGTTTGAGGGACTCACTTTTTGTACTCTCTTGATCTCGACGTTGAATGTCGCATGGTTGCAATTACATGTGACTCAGACAATACAGGATGCGAGTCTCTATGATTCAGTTTTTATTCAGCACTACAATGCTTTTATGGATCAGGGCGTCTTTGATGTTGCCACTATAACTTGATGTGCAAATTATCCTTTGATCCTGATTGTTGTTGCGATCCACAGTAGCCTACTACCGGAAGGAAGGCCAGTCTGTTATGTGACCACAATGTCCAAAACCTGGAGAATAGAGATCAGACGTCACCGTCTGCTTCCCTAGCGCTTGGTATGAATATGTAAATGCAGTGATATGTTAGCAGTTTGTACTTCAGTTTCATAACACCCACAAGCCTTACCAAGAGTGATAGATAGACAGAAAGAGAGAGTGACAGAGGGAGGGAGGGTGTATGCATTACATTTTAAAGAGTGTGACATTATTCAAAGGTGTTGAACATAATTTTATACATAGATGTTGTATTTGTATAAGACATATGCTTCAGTATGATGTATACTGCATGACCAAAAGTATATGGACACCTACTTGTCAAACATCTCATTCCAAAATCATGGGCATTAATATGGAGTTGGTCCCCCCCCCCTTTGCTGCTATAACAGCCTCCACTCTTCTGGTAAGGCTTTCCACTAGATGTTGGAACATTCCTGCTGGGATTTGCTTCCATTCAGCCATTAGTGAGGTTGGGCACTGATGTTGGGCGATTAGGCCTGGCTCGCAGTTGGCGTTCCAATTCATCCCAAAGCTGTTCGATGGGGTTGAGGTCAGTGCTCTGTGCAGGCCAGTCAAGTTCTTCCACACTGATCTCAACAAACCATTTCTGTATGGACCTCGCTTTGTGCATGTGGGTATTGTGATGCTGAAACAGGAAAGGGCCTTCCCCAAACTGTTGCTGCAAACATGGAAGCGCAGAATCATCTACAATGTAATTGTATGCTGTAGCATTACAATTTCCTTTGACTGGAACTAAGGGGCCTAGCCCAAACAATAAAAAACAGCCCCAGACCATTATTCCTCCTCCACCAATCTTTACAGTTGGCACTATGCATTGGGGCAGGTAGCGTTCACTGAAAAGTCACTGAGCTCTCAGTGAGTTCTCATGCTACTGCCAATGTTTGGCTATGGAGATTGCATGGTGGTATGCTTGATTTTATACACGTCAGCAACGGATGTGGCTGAAATAGCCGAATCCACTAATTTGAAGGGGTGTCCACATACTTTTACAACATTATGATTTTGTAAATGATGTACTGCTGGAGAGTGAATGATTAGCAGCCCTCTGACCCTGAAAACCTTATAATTTGCTGACTTCATTATTATGATGGTGTTTTCCACTCCTGGCAGTGTAGACAAGCCACTAGGCCAGAGGACTGAGAAAGGAAAAACATTTACAAGAAAAAATATTTACAATAAACATGATTTGACATGAAGGATAGCCTTCTACTCTCTGCATGTGCTCTGCTGTCCTTTAAAATGAATTACAATACATCTGATCTGATTGCAATTTCAAGAAGGAGACAGAGGAAAGAAGCAGAGGTTGTTTCTGCAGATGGTTAAAGGGTCACCACACACATTCATCTTTGAGATATGGAGTCATTTAATCATGTCAAACATGACTATTTTACAGAAAATAGCCATTGTTTTTGTGAGTTACATTCCCTGTCATGTTTTAACCTAGACTATACAATAGAGCTCTCTACAATACCATTGCTTTTCTCCATGCTTATACTTTATATAACTTTGTTTGGTTCTAACTGAGGATTTTGTTATTGTGGAAAATCTGTAATCTGCTACGATACTATTAAATGATTCATCTGTGTGTGCTCAATGCTCATGCTATGCCTGCTGTACATGGGTGTGTGCTCACTGAGTTGTAACCAATCCCTTCTTTGGCTTACTAAATCCCTTCTTTGGCATGACTAAAAAGCTAAAATATTGTCAGTAGATTTTATAATACTTCTTTGTAGTAGGCAGGGTCAAAATGTAGCCTAAGTGCTTTTATGATGAAAATGTAATTAAATCAAAAAGTGAGTAGTGTATTTTGGGGATTGCCAACTATTTTTGTAATTGATTGTCTTTTCTTGTTTCTCATCTACAGATGTAGGATTTTAATTTGAGCCAGTTTTCTACAGCAGTAAAATAATCCTGTGGCAGCAGGAAATGTGAATTATTATGTGGATTATAATTAATGGACATTGTTGTGGGCTTTGATACATTTTCCGCATATCAAGTCAGAATTTTCCAAGTGGTAATTGCAATCTTTAGAATCCTTTTTAAAACTCAAATACACGACAAGTTTGCATTTCCTACTGTGCAGAAAAATTCTCAGCAACAAAAGTGTTATCAAATTAAGATCTTACATCTGTATTTAAAAAAGACAGCCCAATGTACATTTGAACTAGGAATAATTCTCCTGAGAAATGAAAACTGTACTGGAAGCTATCTCACTCAACAGATTAGATACGTAATTAAAACATGTAAAAAAGATCAGCAATATTTTCAAATGGATTCAATTAACTTTCTCCTCATGACTGTGTTTTCAATTATGCTATGATTTGAAGTGCTTTAAATACTGTAGGCCAGATCTCCTTGCTGATTATCTTCTATACCAACCACAGGGTTAATTATCCTGGTTGAATACACTGTAAATATATCTATCTTACTAACTAGGCTGCTTATGATGCCCAGGTGTGTTGTTTTGTGGGATGCCAGTGGGAGGGCTTACTGTCAGCTAAATAATGGATAAATATATGTTTTATACATGCAGTCATGTATCAAATGAATACAGTGATTTTAGATCTGAGCACCTGATTTCTAACAGTGGAGGAATACCCACTATCCTCTAAGATGTGTGTTTTTCTCTGTTTGTTATGGGGAAGCCCAACACCTCTATTGGGGGTGCAGAAAACCTGCAGATGTATAATGTATATAGCCACTTTAAATGGGTTTGCCATCATAGTATGGACTTGCTTTTTAGAATTAGACCTCTGCTTGATGCATTAGATACACAGTTAGCCAACGATTGCCAACCTTGATTTAAGTCTCTGAGGGATTTCCAGAACGAACTTTACAATTAGCTAGCTGTTGGTGTTCGGAAATCATTCCTCGTTATTCTGTGCTAAATGGCTATTTAATTACACAAGCTAAAAAGGTGTGACTGTCAATTTTTTTTTAAATTAAACTCGGGAGACAGCTTATGCGAAATAATGAAAGTGGGGAGGATATTTATTTCAGTGATCTAATTTCTGCAGTGGAGAGAAGATGTTTAATATGCTGAACTTGTTCTGTTTCTCAAGAAAATGAAACAAGTGCCAATCCGTCATACTTGATGCCAAATTCTTTAATTGTTATCTCAAGGTGTTAGATAAATGATGGATGCTAGTTAGTTTCTATCTACTGTATTGTTATTGTTGGTGTGAGTACTTATGTATTTTATACTATGATGTCATTAGTAATGGACACCTGTGGGTTTTCCTGACTGTTCCTCAAACTGTGTTGATATAGGCCTATGTATGACTATGAAATGCCTTGATTAAAAGCAAATATATTGTAGATTCTTCATGTCATCATTACTACTTTGTTGACATAATGACATTATACAAATCAGTGCTATAGCAGTGACCTCACATTATGTTAATCATCAGATCTGATACAACAGTGATTCTCATATTAGGGCTCTATTCAATTGGTATTGCGAAATTCAGCTTTACAGTGTGATTGAAAGTTAAAGGCAATGTTCCCGTGTTAGCGGAGACTGCGTTCACGGTAAACGCTGCTTATGTCGGCTCAATCGGAAATTACCTTGCCATTCCTAGCGTGCAATCTATAACGATTCAGTGATACTGATTGAATAGAGCCCTTAGTGTGCTAGTCAGAATAAGAGTTCAGAGAATACATTACTAATAATGATTTTAGAGTCCCAAAGGCACATGGCTCCATTATCTCCACATAATTGTACACCTCTGCCTAAGAATATGTCTTCTGTGTGAATCAGTAGGGCACCTAATCAGAGCAGGTTCTGATGAAGCAGCAGTCATTAAAGCAGCAATCGTCTCTACAGTGTCTAAGGGTCAGTCCAATTACTGCAGTCACCCACTGTCAGCTCTTTATTACATGAACTCATGGAGTCAATTAGATCCTGGATTGTGCCAAGGAAACTCAGTCTGTAGTGTCCCGTATTTTATCAACATATGCTTCGCAGCTGTAATATGTGTCCTATAACTCCTTATCTGATCTCCTCTGATGGCAGTTTAAGTTCAAATTATAATCACTAAGAAGTATTTCACATTTTGTTATACTGTCCTGTGAGTGTGAACTTTCTTAAGGTATTATCCGACAAGTGGTCAGGTTCCTTATTAACCTCTAAAAATCTAAGCCGTTGGCTAAATTGTTTTAAGATGGTCATACCATGGATCGTTTAGCTATTTGATTTTGAATTTTAGGACCCCTTTAGGTATACCCCAAAAATAAAATCAAAATATTTGATAAAACATTGAATTTGGCCTTTACTGCTATTGCCCATAGAAACGCACTGAATAACATATTCATAAATGGCAAAATAGACAGTAAAAATATCAATCATAAGGAATAAGGTTTTGAGTGTCTGTCCTATATCTAAGGGAAATAATATATATATATATATATATATATATATATATATACAGTGCCTTGCGAAAGTATTCGGCCCCCGTGAACTTTGCGACCTTTTGCCACATTTCAGGCTTCAAACATAAAGATATAAAACTGTATTTTTTTGTGAAGAATCAACAACAAGTGGGACACAATCATGAAGTGGAACGACATTTATTGGATATTTCATACTTTTTTAACAAATCAAAAACTGAAAAATTGGGCTTGCAAAATTATTCAGCCCCTTTACTTTCAGTGCAGCCAACGCTCTCCAGAAGTTCAGTGAGGATCTCTGAATGATCCAATGTTGACCTAAATGACTAATGATGATAAATACAATCCACCTGTGTGTAATCAAGTCTCCGTATAAATGCACCTGCACTGTGATAGTCTCAGAGGTCCGTTAAAAGCGCAGAGAGCATCATGAAGAACAAGGAACACACCAGGCAGGTCCGAGATACTGTTGTGAAGAAGTTTAAAGCCGGATTTGGATACAAAAAGATTTCCCAAGCATTAAACATCCCAAGGAGCACTGTGCAAGCGATAATATTGAAATGGAAGGAGTATCAGACCACTGCAAATCTACCAAGACCTGGCCGTCCCTCTAAACTTTCAGCTCATACAAGGAGAAGACTGATCAGAGAGGCAGCTAAGAGGCCCATGATGTAACGGCGTTCTTCGTTTGTTGAAAGAGAGTCGGACCGAAATGCAGCGTGGTGGTTACTCATGATTTTAATGGAAAAATGATGGTACATGAAATAAATACAAAAAACAACAAACGGAACGTGAAACCTAATACAGCCTATCTGGTGAACACTACACAGAGACAGGAACAATCACCCACGAAAGACAAAGTGAAACTCAGGCTACCTAAATACGGTTCCCCATCAGAGAAAACAAGAATCACCTGACTCTGATCGAGAACCGCCTCAGGCAGCCAAGCCTACACTCGACACACCCCTAATCATCCACAATCCCAATGCCTACAAAAAAAAACAATACGCGCACACAATAATTAAACCCATGTCACACCCTGGCCTGACCAAAATATATAACGAAAACACAAAACACTAAGACCAAGGCGTGACAGAACCCCCCCCCCAAGGTGCGGACTCCCGGACGCACCTCAAAACCATAGGGAGGGTCCGGGTGGGCGTCTGTCCATGGTGGCGGCTCCGGCTCGGGACGTGGACCCCACTCCATAAATGTCATAGTTCCTCCCCTTCGCGTCCTGGGATAATCCACCCTCTCCGCCGACCATGGCCTAATAGTCCTCACCCAGAACCCCACAGAACTGAGGAGCAGCTCGTGACTGAGGGGCATCTCGGGACTGAGGGGCAGCTCGGGACTGAGGGGCAGCTCGGGACTGACGGGCAGCCCGGAACTGAGGGGAAGCCCGGAACTGAGGGGAAGCCCAGTACTGAGAGGAAGCCCAGTACTGAGAGGAAGCCCAGTACTGAGAGGAAGCCCAGTACTGAGAGGAAGCCCAGTACTGAGATGAAGCTCAGGTAGGTAGTAGGCTCCGGTAGATCCTGGCTGGCTGGCGGATCTGGAAGATTCAGGTTGACTAGCAGATCTGGAAGATTCTGGTTGACTAGCAGATCTGGAAGATTCTGGTTGACTAGCAGATCTGGAAGATTCTGGTTGACTAGCAGATCTGGAAGATTCTGGTTGACTAGCAGATCTGGAAGATTCTGGTTGACAGGCTGATCTGGAAGAATCTGGTTGACAGGCAGATCTAGAAGATCATGGCTGACTGGCGGATCTAGCTGCTCTATGCAGACTGACAGCTCTGACTGCTCCATGCAGGCTGACAGCTCCTTGCAGACTGGCAGCTCTTTGCAGACTGGCAGCTCTGGCTGCTTCATGCAGACTGACAGCTCTGACTGCTCCATGCAGGCTGACAGCACCCTGCAGACTGGCAGCTCCTTGCAGACTGACAGCTCCCTGCAGACTGGCAGCTCCTTGCAGACTGGCAGCTCCTTGCAGACTGGCAGCTCCTTGCAGACTGACAGCTCTGGCTGCTTCATGCAGACTGACAGCTCTGACTGCTCCATGCAGGCTGACAGCACCCTGCAGACTGGCAGCTCCTTGCAGACTGGCAGCTCTTTGCAGACTGACAGCTCCCTGCAGACTGGCAGCTCCGGCTGCTTCAAACAGGCAGGAGGGAAGGAAGGCTCTGATAGCGCTGAACAGACAGGAGACTCCGGTAGCGCAGGAGAGGAGAAAGGCTCCGACAGCGCTGGAGAGGCGGGAGACTCCGACAGCGCAGGAGAGGCGAGGCCTGATGCGTGGTGCGGGCACTGGTGATACTGGAGCGAGGACACGCACAGGAAGCCTGGTGCGGGGAGCTGCCACCGGAGGACTGGTATGTGGAGGTGGCTCTGGATAGACCGGACCGTGCAGGCACACTGGAGCTCTTGAGCACCGAGCCTGCCCAAGCTTACCTGGCTCGATGCCCACTCTAGCCCGGCCAATACGAAGGGCTGGTATGTACCGTACCGGGCTATGCACCCGCACTGGAGACACTGTGCGCTCACTAGCATAACACGGTGCCTGCCCGGTCTCTTTAGCCCCCCGGTAAGCACAGGGAGTTTGCGCAGGTCTCCTACCTGGCATAGCCATACTCCCTGTAAGCCCCCCCCCCAATACATTTTTGGGGCTGACTCTCAGGCTTCCATCCGCGTCGCCGTGCTGCCTCTTCATACCAGCGCCTGTAACGGCGTTCTTCGTTTGTTGAATTAGAGTCGGACCGAAATGCAGCATGGTGGTTAATCATGATAGTTTAATGAGAAAAATGACGATACATGAAATAACTATACAAATACGAAAACAACAAACGGAACGTGAAACCTAATGCAGCCTATCTGGTGAACACTACACAGGGAGACAGGAACAATCACCCACGAAATACAAAGTGAAACTCAGGCTACCTAAATACGGTTCCCCATCAGAGAAAACAAGAATCACCTGACTCTGATCGAGAACCGCCTCAGGCAGCCAAGCCTACACTCGACACACCCCTAATCAACCACAATCCCAATGCCTACAAAAAAAAACAATACGACAACACAATAATGAAACCCATGTCACACCCTGGCCTGACCAAAATATATAACGAAAACACAAAACACTAAGACCAAGGCATGACACATGATCACTCTGGATGAACTGCAGAGATCTACAGCTGAGGTGGGAGACTCTGTCCATAGGACAACAATCAGTCGTATATTGCACAAATCTGGCCTTTATGGAAGAGTGGCAAGAAGAAAGCCATTTCTTAAAGATATCCATAAAAAGTGTTGTTTAAAGTTTGCCACAAGCCACCTGGGAGACACACCAAACATGTGGAAGAAGGTGCTCTGGTCAGATGAAACCAAAATTGAACTTTTTGGCAGCAATGCAAAACGTCATGTTTGGCGTAAAAGCAACACAGCTCATCACCCTGAACACAACATCCCCACTGTCAAACATGGTGGTGGCAGCATCATGGTTTGGGCCTGCTTTTCTTCAGCAGGGACAGGGAAGATGGTTAAAATTGATGGGAAGATGGATGGAGCCAAATACAGGACCATTCTGGAAGAAAACCTGATGGAGTCTGCAAAAGACCTGAGACTGGGACGGAGATTTGTCTTCCAACACGACAATGATCCAAAACATAAAGCAAAATCTACAATGGAATGGTTCAAAAATAAACATATCCAGGTGTTAGAATGGCCAAGTCAAAGTCCAGACCTGAATCCAATCGAGAATCTGTGGAAAGAACTGAAAACTGCTGTTCACAAATGCTCTCCATCCAACCTCACTGAGCTCAAGCTGTTTTGCATGGGAAAAAATGTCAGTCTCTCGATGTGCAAAACTGATAGAGACATACCCCAAGCGACTTACAGCTGTAATCGCAGCAAAAGGTGGCGCTACAAAGTATTAACTTAAGGGGGCTGAATAATTTTGCACGCCCAATTTTTCTGTTTTTGATTTGTTAAAAAAGTTTGAAATATCCAATAAATGTCGTTCCACTTCATGATTGTGTCCCACTTGTTGTTGATTCTTCACAAAAAAAATACAGTTTTATAGCTTTATGTTTGAAGCCTGAAATGTGGCAAAAGGTCGCAAAGTTCAAGGGGGCCGAATACTTTCGCAAGGCACTGTATATATACACTACCATTCAAAAGTTTGGGGTCACTTTGAAAGAAGCAATACAACTTCTTTAGACTAGTTCTGTGTCTGGAGTATCAGCATTTGTGGGTTTGATTACAGGCTCAAAATGTCCAGACCCAAAACTTTCCTCTGAAACTCGTCAGTCTATTCTTGTTCTGAGAAATGAAGGCTATTCCATGCGAGAAATTGCCAAGAAACTGAAGATCTCGTACAACACTGTGTACTACTCCATTCACAGAACAGTGCAAACTGGGTCTAACCAAAAGAAAGGTCTTTGTATCTGGCCGTTTTGAGCCTGTAATCGACCCCACAAAGGCTGATGCTCCAGATACTCAACAAGTCTAAAGAAGGACAGTTTTACTGCTTCTTTAATCAGGACAACAGTTTTCAGCTGTGCTAACCTAATTGCAAAAAGGTTTTCTAATGATCAATTGGCCTTTTAAAATTATAAACTTGGATTAGCTAACACAACGTGCCATTGGAACACAGGAGTGATGGTTGCTGTTTCCAGCTACAATAGTCATTTACAACATTAGCAACGTTTTCACTGTATTTCTAATCAATTTTATGTTATTTTTAATGGACAATAAATGTGCTTTTCTTTCAAAAAGAAGGACATTTCTAAGTGACCCCAAACTTTTAAATGGTAGTTTATATACAGTACCAGTCAAAAGTTTGGATACACCAACTCATTCAAGGGTTTTTCTTTATTTTTACTATTTTCTACATTGTAGAATAATAGTGAAGACATCAAAACTATGAAATAAGACATGGAATCATGTAGTAACCAAAAAGTGTAAAATAAATCAAAATATATCAAGAATGCCGTTCGGATAGTTTGTACCGTGAGAAGACAGATTTTTGGGTTGTCTCATGTTCTGACAAACACCTCTGTAGCTCGGCCTCCTTCCACCGCAGATGTGGAAGGCCGACATTGGCGAATGCGGAGGATTGAGTCGAAGCCCACTAAAAAAATTGATATCTCTAGCTTAAAGATCCACTATGCAGAAATCGCTCTGCCATTTCCAGGTTGCTAAATTTCTAATAGTTGGCCTAATTTCAGTTTATGTGACAAAATAAGCATTGTATCTAAACCACTGTGAAATATATTTTCCATTACCAAGAATATTGTACATTCTGCTGTTTGAAGCTGGATCGCAAAAGCAAAAGGAAAAGATGCAAAAACTAAACTTCAGAACGGGAAGCATAGAAATAGCACACATAGAACAATCTACTGCTTCTTAGACTTGCTTCAACGTGAATTTTCTATGATACATAGATTGACACATGGGGCCTCCTACCCAGATGCACGCTCTCTCTCTCTCTCTCTCTCTCTCTCTCTCTCTCTCTCTCTCTCTCTCTCTCTCTCTCTCTCTCTCTCTCTCTCTCTCGCTCTCTCTTTCTCTCTCTCTCTCTCTCTCTCTCTCTCTCTCTCTCTCTCTCTCATATACTGTATATATTATCTGATCTAGCTGTATGGCAGCATGGCACACCTGTTCCTCCAAATTAGGCCCAGACCCTGTACCTGTCTCTACTTACCCGGCTGTGCCTTCTATGAAGGAGCCTCTGTCCCCTTCTGTTTTTTTTGGCTACAGGCTGTTTCCAACCACCCATAAACAGCAACAGCAGATCTTGTTTCTGTTTAATTGTCAGTTTCAGTTTACATATTCTAAAGTCAAACCATTTGTTTGGAAGTGTAGAACCAATCTTGGCAGCCACATCAGGAGGGGGGTGAGTGGGAGTTGGTTCCAAGACAGCATGCAGGAGAAGACAGCTGATACAAACATGGATACAGATGGTAATTGCTGTCATGGCAGAAATCAAAAAAGATATATGAAATGATGTAAATAGAAACAACCAGTCAGAACATACAGGTAACTGTCTAAATAATGGAATCACTTGAGTAAATGAGGGATACAAAGTATATTAAAAGTCAGTGCTTCCACACAGGTTTATTAACATCCCATCATGCTTATGGTCATGTATAAAAATGCTGGGCAGGCCATTATTTTGGTTATCATGGTTATGCCCCCATAGGATGACAATGCCCCCATCCATACGACATGAGTAGTCACTGAATGGTTTGATGAGCATGAAAACGATGTAAATCATATGCCATGACCGTCTCAGTCACCAGAACTCAAGCCAATTGAACACTTATGGGAGATTCTGGAGCGTTGCCTGAGACAGTGTTTTCCACCACCATCAACAAAACACAAAATTATTGTATTTTTTTGTGGAAGAATGGTGTCGCATCCCTCCAATAGAGTTCCAGACCATTGTAGAATCTATGCCAAGGCATATTGAAGCTGTTCTGGCTGTTGGTGGCCCAATGCTCTATAAAGACAGTTTATGTTGGTCTTTCCTTTATTATGGCAGTTACAGTTGAAGTCAGAATATTGCATACACTTAGGTTGGAGTCATTAAAACTTGTTTTTCAACCACTCCACAAATGTTTTGTTAACAACTATAGTTTTGGCAAGTCAGTTAGGACATATACTTTGTACATGAGACAAGTCATTTTTCCAACAATTGTTTACAGACAGATTATTTAACTTATAATTCACTGTATCACAATTCCAGTGGGTCAGAAGTTTACATACACTAAGTTGACTGTGCCTTTAAACAGCTTGTAAAATTCCAGAAAATTATGTCATGGCTTTAGAAGCTTCGGATAGGCTAACTGACATCATTTGAGTAATTTGGAGGTGTACCTCTGGATGTATTTCAAGGCCTACCTTCAAACTCAGTGCCTCTTTGCTTGACATCATGGGAAAATCAAAAGAAATCAGCCAAGACCTCAGAAAAACAATTGTAGACCTCCACAAGTCTGGTTCATCCTTGGGAGCAATTTCCAAACAGTTGAAGGTACCACATTCATCTGTACAAACAATAGTACGCAAGTATAAACACCATGGGACTACGCAGCTGTTATACAGCTCAGCAAGGAAGAAGCCACTGCTCCAAAACCACAATAAAAAAGCCGGACTACGGTTTTCAAGTGCACATGTGGACAAAGATTGTACATTTTGGAGAAATGTCCTCTGGTCTGATGAAACAAAAATACAACTGTTTGGCAGTAATGACCATCTTTATGTTTGGAGGAAAAAGGGGGAGGCTTGCAAGCCGAAGAACACCATCCCAACCGTGAAGCACGGGGGTGGCAGCATCATGTAGTGGGGGTGCTTTGCTACAGCAGCACTTCACAAAATAGATAGAATCATGAGGGACAATTATGTGGATATATTGAAGCCACATCTCAAGACATCCGTCAGGAAGTTAAAGCTTGGTTGAAAATGGGTCTTCCAAATGATCAATGACCCCAAGCATACTTCCAAAGTTTTGGCAAAATGGCTTAAGAACAACAAAGTCAAGGTATTGGAGTGGCCATCACAAAGCCCTGACCTCAATCCTATGGAACATTTGTGGGCAGAACTGAAAAAGCGTGTGCAAACAAGGAGGCCAAAATTCACCCAACTTATTGTGGGAAGCTTGTGGAAGGCTACCCGAAACGTTTGTCCCAAGTTAAACAATTTAAAGGTAATGCTACCAAATACTAATTGAGTGTATGTAAACTTCTGACCCACTGGAATGTGATTAAATAAATAAAAGCTCAAATAAATAATTCTCTCTACTATCATTCTGACATTTAACATTCTTAAAATAAAGTGGTGATCCTAACTGACCTAAGACAGGGCATTTTTACTAGGATTAAATGTCAGGAATTGTGAAAAACTTAGTTTAAATGTATTTGGCTAAGGTGTATGGAAACTTCCGACTTCAACTAGTCAATACATTTCACTGTCTGTCTGCTTTTCCTCCTCATCAAAACCTCCATCCCTAATTTACCAGAGAGACTGTTAGGTTTCACATAAACAGCAGTGGCAATCAACAGGCGGGCCACCTGCACAGATTACACTGCCATGCTGCTCGAAATGTTTTCACATTTTCTTCATCTGCCCCTGTACATTTCCATCTCCCCTGGTTTGTAAATTGATTTATGATGTTGTCTCTGCTGAGTGTCGGGGGTGGATGGTGCTGGCATTAGAATACAATGGAGCAGGGATTCTGACTGAATGCTTCACTCCCTGTATATTTTTTAACTATGAGCCTCTATAAAATTCAATTGTGGCAATTTCCATCCCTGGCTTCCAAGACTTTAGGGAGTTAAGGTTGAGGGCTATTATTGGCATTCAGATTACTATGGCAACCACAGAACATGAAATCCAGAGATGGGTCTGAGTGAAGGAAGGAGAGCGAGAGAAAGATGTTATGTTATGAAACTGTTTCCCTGTAAAAAAAAAAAGTTTAAAAAAGCCCAAACGATCAAGAACAGATTCAAGTCAACACCCGGCTTCCTTTCAGGCCTGATCAGAAAGTGACTGCACACTGAACATCCCTACTTACCAATGTAGACATAATGGTTTAAAAATACTTATAGAGCAGGTGTGTTATCTTGTTATTATAGAGCAGGTGTGTTGTCTTGTTATTATAGAGCAGGTGTGTTATCTTGTTATTATAGAGCAGGTGTGTTATCTTGTTATTATAGAGCAGGTGTGTTGTCTTGTTATTATAGAGCAGGTGTGTTATCTTGTTATTATAGAGCAGGTGTGTTATCTTGTTATTATAGAACAGGTATGTTATCTTGTTATTATAGAGCAGGTGTGTTATCTTGTTATTATAGAGCAGGTGTGTTATCTTGTTATTATAGAACAGGTGTGTTATCTTGTTATTATAGATCAGGTGTGTTATCTTGTTATTATAGAACAGGTGGGCTATCTTGTTATTATAGAGCAGGTGTGTTATCTTGTTATTATAGAACAGGTGTGTTATCTTGTTATTATAGAGCAGGTGTGTTATCTTGTTATTATAGAACAGGTGTGTTATGTTGTTATTATAGAACAGGTGTGTTATCTTGTTATTATAGAACAGGTGTGTTATCTTGTTATTATAGAGCAGGTGTGTTATCTTGTTATTATAGAGCAGGTGTGTTTTCTTGTAGGCGGAAAGTAGGAACAGAGACACATGATCTGATTTGCCCGAAGTGGGGACAAGGAATGACTGTGTACCCATCACAGATATTTGTATATATACTGAACAAAAAAATAAACACAACATGCAACAATTTTAAAGATTTCACTGAGTTACAGTTCACATAAGGAAATCTGTCAATTAAAATAAATTCATTAGGCCCTAATCTATGGATTTCACATAACTGGGCAGGGGTGCAGTCATGGGTGGGCCTGGGAGGGCATAGGCCCACCCACTTGGCAGCCAAGCCCACCCACTAGGGAGCCAGGCCCAGCCAATCAGAATTAGTTTCCCCCCCACAAAGGGGCTTTATTATTAAATACTCCTCAGCACCCCGTTTGAGGTCATTTGGACGTACTGCCAAATTCTCTAAAATGACGTTGGAGGCGGTTTATGGTAGAGAAATGAACATTGAATTATCTGGCAACAGCTCTGCTGGACATTCTTGCAGTCAGCATGCTCCCTCAAAACTTGAGACATCTGTGGCATTGTGTTGTGTGAGAAAACTGCACATTTTAGAGTCATGATCGTGCTGTTTAATAAGCTTCTTGATATGCCCCACCTGTCAGGTGGATGGATTTTCTTGGCAAAGGAGAAATACTCGCTAACAGGAATGTAAACAATTGTGTGCACATTGAGCCACTTTGTGTGCTTTTTGTGCATATGGAACATTTCTGGGAATTTGTTTTTCATCTCATGAAACATGGGACCAACACTTGCATGTTGCATTTATATTTTTGTTCAGTGTACATAGTCCAGCAAGTTGTTTCCTTTCGTGTGGCAGGATACATGTTGGTGATATTTTGGAAAAATGTCTTTTAAACGTGCTTGGTTAAAATCACCTGCAAATTAAGACTGCTTCCGGGTGAGAGGATTCTTGCTGGCTAAAGTTATTTTACAGTTCGCTGAGGGCTGCCTTGGTGTTTGCTCGTGGTGGTATGTACACAGCTGTGATAAGAACACACATTAATTCCCTCTGCATATGGTGGGGTTGGCATTTTAGCATCAGAAACTCCAGGTCAGGTGAACAGGAGCTCGAGATGTTTTCAACTTCGCTACACCAGGAATTGATGAGGAATCATACACCTCCCCTTACTCTTACCAGAAGCCACTGTTCGATCCATATGGAAAATGAAAAGCCGCATGGTTGAATAGCAGAGTCAAGTGTATTGTCTGTAAGCCATGTCTCTGTAAAATCAAAGACACAGCATTCCCTGATGTCCCTCTGCGAACGAAGCCTTGCTTTGAGTTCATAAAGTTTCCGCGATTGGACAATAGCCAGCAGGATACTAGAAAGAGGAGGCCATGTAGCCCAGCCTAGATTGGAGTCAAAAAATACCATCAGGTTTTTATTTGGGGCCTCTGAGAGAAGGTAAGTAGGTTTCAGTGTACTCTTAGAAGTAAAGGAGCCTCTAATTGTCACGCCCTGGTCTTAGTATTTAGTGTTTATATATTTATTTGGTCAGGCCAGGGTGTGACATGGGTTTATTTTGTGTTGTGTTTTTGTATTGGGGTTTTAGTAGGTATTGGGATTGTGGCTGAGTAGGGGTGTCTAGCATAGTCTATGGCTGCCTGAGGTTCGCAATCAGAGTCAGGTGATTCTCGTTGTCTCTGATTGGGAACCATATTTAGGTAGCCTGGGTTTCACTGTGTGTTTGTGGGTGATTGTTCCTGCTGCATTTTGGTCCACGCTGCATTTTGGTCCGACTCCTTCGACGGAAGAAAGCCATAACACTAATAACCTTTTGGGGTTCAAAAGATTGCCACTGTGGGGGAACCGTTTCAGGTTAAAAAGGTTCCTTGAAGAACCCCTCTAAAAAGGTTATTCAAGGAACCTCTGTGTAAAGGTTAAAACAGGAACCCTTTTGTTATGGGAGGGGTTTGGTCGATGGTAAATGTCATTCTTGTTCATCAAGTTTGTACAATGAAAATTTAAATTCTCCTTGAAAATGTATGCATATCACATATTCTAATATAATATTAATAATATGAACATTGCTGATTGCATATTGTACCGAAGTGGCAATTATTCCAACATCGGTATTTGTACAGGCGCTTAAGGAATTCATTCATCTCTGTAAGCCTCATTGAAGCTACAAAACTGTCAGTGTTCAACCTTATCATGAGATGACAATACAACAGAACAGATGAAAATAAATGACATTTACTCTCACTGGTGGCCAAAAATAACCATATGAAGACCACGCCCCTACAAAGCCATGTCTTAATAACACAGCATCAATAACCCAACCTGGTTCTTTTTAAAGAAAGCAACCCAACTAAGTGACCCAATGCATGTAACTCAGCAGTTGGGTCATCCAAACAACCCAGCATTTTTAAGTGTAGGCTAGGTTGAAATACTGTAGCTAGCTAGCGACCTAAGCTAACACCTAATAATTATCATATTTTCCTCTTCTTCTGAGTATGGCAGTACAACAAATCCAAGTGCTCTGCAAGTGCTCTAATTCATCAAGACAAACATAAGTGTTACTTGTATGACGCTTTGAGTAAATATTAGTATTGGTGTATTGGTGTTCCTGCCATTTTTTGTTGCATAATGCTTGAGGTCCTTGTGTCATAAAGTGGTCTTAATTTCCTATGGTAACCTTGGGAACCTGTGGGGACCTTTGACCCTAGACAGCCTATGATTGAGGGGTAGAATGGGAAGAAATTATATGTTTATTGTCATGAACCATGAGTGTTTTCTCATGGATGGACTTACAGATTGGATTGAACAATGTATTCCCAATATCCTGGTTAAGCCAGGGTGAGTGATCACCACACAGCAGGCATTGTTTGTTGTCCAGATTCATCAGTACTGATAAAATGTGTGTGTGTGTGTGTGTGTTTGGGGGGGGATTACATGGCATACCTTGGAGTTGCCATGGTGACAGGCAGGACATGGACAGACACCTGTGAATTAACATTAGGCTGGCTGGGGTAGCAGCTCACCAAGCTCCCAGTGCTGTTTTAATTACTGGAAGGCAGGCGGGGGGAGCGGAGATGAGAGGAAAGAAGAGGTGAGGAGAGGAGGAGAGGAGATGAGGAGATGAGAGGAGGAGAGGAGGAGAGGAAAGGAGGAGAAGGAGATGAGAGTGGTGCACTCAACAACCTGCATTATTCCAGCCCTTTAACAACACACTGCTACCATAAAATCAAAGGGAATTATCTTTGAAATAGGGAGACAGAGGGAGACAGAGTTCTCCGCGAATGAAGGGGCTCCACCAGGGCCAGTTACTCAATCTGATTTGGTTAACCAAGACACTGAACTGTACTCACCGTCACACCTCTTGATCCATTCTGGGAAGTGATGCTGATTTCCATGGAAGGCTAAACACAGAGGACTATGTGTGCATATTAAAGTCACGCTGGTTCAGTCTAACAACCTGACTCACCTAACAAGGGCACACGAAATGGGGCTAATATTTTTCAATTGACCTTCATGGGAGAAATATGACATGCATCTACATGCAGTATCTCTATCATTTTCTTTGTCAAAAATTGAGGACCACTGATGTGTGTGTGTGTATATATATATACAGTCAAAGTCAGAAGTTTACATACACTTAGGTTGGAGTCATTAAAACTCGTTTTTCAACCACTCCACAATTTTCTTGTTAACAAAATATAATTTTGGCAAGTCGGTAAGGACATCTACTTTGTGCATGACACATTTTTCCAACATTGTTTACAGACAGATTATTTCACATATAATTCACTGTATCACAATTCCAGTGGGTTAACTGTGCCTTTAAACAGCTTGGAAAATTCCAGAAAATGATGTCATGGCTTTAGAAGCTTCTGATAGGCTAATTGACATAATTTGAGTCAATTGGAGGTGTACCTGTGGATGATTTTCAAGGCCTACCTTCAAACTCAGTGCCTCTTAGCTTGAAATTAATTATCTGCCTTCTGTCTGTACTGGGTCTGAAGTTCAAATGTATGCAGATGATACAGTGATATATGTGCAAAGAGCAAACAACAAGCTGCACAAGAACTCACTACTGTAATGGTCCAGGTTACAAAGTGGCCAGATGAGCCAGATGTCTATGTGTCAGGGGAAAAGCTCCAGGTGGTATCTGATTTTAAGTAACTTGGCATCATACTTGATTCCAACCTCTCTTTTAAAAAGCATTTGAAAAAGATAATTCAAATAACCTAATTCAAGCTAATTTCCGATTTATACGAAATTGTTTGACTACAGAGGTAGCAAAACTGTGATCTATGATACTCCCCCACTTAACATACTGCTTGACTAGTTGGGCCCAAGCTTGCTGTAAAACATTAAGACCTATTCAGTCTGTCTACAAACAGGCTCTCAAAGGGCTTGATAGGAAGCCCAATAGCCATCATCACTGTTACATCCTCAGAAAGCATGAGCTCCTGAGTTGGGAAAATATTGTGCAATACACCGACGCATGTCTTATATTCAAGATCCTAAATGGCCTGGCTCCCCCTCCACTCAGTATTTTTGTTAAACAGAGAACGCAAACATATGGCAGCAGATCCACAAGGTCCGCCATGAGAGGTGACTGTATAGTTCCCTTAAGGAAAAGCACTTTTAGTAAATCCCGTTTCTCTGTGAGAGCTTCCCATGTCTGGAATACACTGCCATCAGACACACATAACTGCACCACATATCACACTTTCACAAAATGCTTGAAGACATGGCTAAAGGTCAATCATATTTGTGAACATGGTCCCTAGCTGTGTGTTGCCACTTTCCATGTTGTCTGTTGTCTGTAGCTTGTGAGGTGTGGAAACACTTTGTTGCTTTTATGAATTTTGTCTTGCTGCTTTTTGTTCTATGTTGCTATCTCTGTATGCTACTTCTTGCTTGTCCTATGTTGCTCTGTCTGTATGCTATGTCTTGCTTGCCCTATGTTGCTATGTCTTGCTTGTCCTATGTTGCTATTGTTTATATTGTAATTGTTTTTAATAACCTGCCTAGGGACTGCTTGTGTACTAACACCATGGGACCACACAGCCGTCATACCGCTCAGGAAGGAGATGCGTTCTGTCTCCTAGAAAATGAACGTACTTTGGTGCGAAAAGTGCAAATGAATCCCAGAACAACAGCAAAGGACCTTGTGAAGACGCTGGAGGAAACAGGTACAAAAGTATCTATATCCACAGTAAAACGAGTCCTATATCGACATAACCTGAAAGGCCGCTCAATAAGGAAGAAGCCACTGCTCCAAAACCACAATAAAAAAGCCAGACTACGGTTTGCAACTGCAAATGGGGACAAAGATCGTACTTTTTGGAGAAATGTCCTCTGGTCTGATGAAACAAACATAGAACTGTTTAGTCATAGTGACCATCGTTCTGCTTGGAGGAAAAAGGGGGAGGCTTGCAAGCCGAAGAACACCATCCCAACCGTGAAGGACAGGGGTGGCAGCATCATGTTTTGGGGGTGCTTTGCTGCAGGAGGGACTGGAATATGGAATATTATGTGGATTTATTGAAGCAACATCTTAAGACATGAGTCAGGAAGTTAAAGCTTGGTCACAAATGGGTCTTCCAAATGGACAATGACCCCAAGTAAACTTCCAAAGTTTTGGCAAAATGGCTTAAGGATTGGAGTGGCCATCACAAAGCCCTGACCTCAATCCTATAGAAAATTTGTGGGCAGAACTGAAAAAGCATGTGTGAGCAAGGAGGCATACAAACCTGACTCAGTTACACCAGTTCTGTCAGGAGGAATGCACCAAAATTCACCCAACTTATTGTGGGATGCTTGTGGAAGGCTACCCGAAACGTTTGACCCAAGTTAAACAATTTAAAGGCAATGCTACCAAATACTAATTGAGTGTATGTAAACTTCTGACCCACTGGGAATGTGATGAAAGAAATAAAAGGTCAAATAAATCATTCTCTCTACTATTATTCTGACATTTCACATTCTTAAAATAAAGTGGTGATCCTAACTGACCTAAGACAGGGAATTGTTTCTAGAACTAAATGTCAAAAATGGTGAAAAACTGAGTATAAATGTATTTGGCTAAGGTGTATGTAAACTTTCGACTTCAACTCTACATTTACTGTACTTTTCATGGCATTTGTTGATAACAAAATCTGAAAAAACTCTGGATACAGTAACCTGATAAGAATATTCTTGCAAAATTTGAGGTAGGTGGAACATTAGACAAAAACATACAAGGGTTTGAGTGAGAGGTCCAACTCTCACCTCTCCAAAGTGTGTACAGTTCCTAAGTAATTTTATTGCACTTAACGTGTGTCCTCCATAACACAACCAAGCCGTACTGCTTCTTGACATGCCCACTTAACCCCAGAAACACCAATGTGTCAGAGGAAACACTGTGCACCCGGCAACCATGTCAGCATGCACTGCACCTGGCCCGCCACAGGAGTTGCTAGTGCACAATGGGATCCCTGCTGGGCAAGCCCTCCCCTAACCCAGAAAACACTGGGCCAATTGTGTGCCGCAACATGGGTCTCCCGGTCACGGCCGGCTGTGACAGAGCCTGGACTTGAACCCAGAATCTCTAGTGGCACAGCTAGCACTGCGGCGATGCTGTTCCTTAGACCACTGTGCCACTCGATAGGCCCTCACTGCACTTTTATGACTCAAACTATAAGGTGCTTTTTTGAGCTCTCCTAGCTGTGCCCTTGAGGAACTAGAGCAAGCACACTTGTAGTTGTTTTTATGGAACTCAGCCCTGCATCACCGCCTTTACACAGTTACTGTTGTTTTACGCAATCAAAAAATGTCCCATTATAAATCGCAATCTGGGTCAGGTGGGAAAAATGTGAAAGCTTGTTCTATTGCCAACATGACTAGCTAAATTGTAAAATAGGATCTTACAGTGTTAGGCTTTCACAAGGAAATTCAGAGAAGCAGATCATAATTTTGGTGCACATAGAATGGAGTCATAAGTGCATTCAGATGCGTGGTCTACGGCAACATTACTTTACAATACAACAAACATAGGCTCATTCTGTTCAGGACAACACAGGGTATAATTCCATGTCATCTTGTAACTGTACATCAAACATAGTGATCATAAACATCATAAACAGCCTAGTGGTTAGAGCGTTGGACTAGTAAAAATCAGAGCTGACAAGGTACAAATCTGTCGTTCAGCCCCTGAACAAGGCAGTTAACCCACCGTTCCTAGGCTGTCATTGAAAATAAGAATTTGTTCTCTAACTGACTTGCCTTGATAAATAAAGATATAATGAAAAAAAGTCAACATTGAAGCTGTATTTTGCACTTGCGGGTGTTTGGCTTGCTTGTATCACATCGAAGTGCTATTTATTATAATCCTCATTGTCTCATGGGAGGGATGGGGGCAACTTCTTGTTGTGCGCGTCGCTCAAGTTCAGAATGGCTGTCAGTCAAAACCCATACAGCGCTGGGAAGCGCAGAGCCAGAGCTCTGACGGCATGTATAACATGTTACTGTACAGCCACTGCGTTCCAATTTAGGCATTTTTCATTGTCCACATCAGCCATTTTCAAACCGTATACAGGCACGACCCACTTGGCACAGACGTCAAATCAATGTCTATTCCATGTTGGTTCAACGTCATTTCATTGAAATGGCGTGGAATCAACGTTGATTCAACCAGTGTGTGCCCAGTGTGGAGTGTAAAGGGCCACCAAATGGGGTTTTAAAGCTAGCCTGACCTGGCGTGAATCTATTCCCAACACGTTTTGTCTGCATATGCCTTCCCGCTGGAAGGCTGGGTGAGTCAACGTGGTTTCCATGTCATTTCAATGAAATTACTTTAAACGAACATGGAATAGACATTGAATAGACGTCTGTGACCAATGGGTTTTTACGTTGAGAAGAGGCGAAGACAATCATGGTGAGGAAATTTAAATGATGAACATCTATTTTAAAATCACTATTACTCTCCTCCCACCCTAAATCGACTCTCCCCTCACTTATGTCTCTCTTTCTCTCTCTCTATACATGTTCTCTATCTCTCTCTGGCGCATGTAAATGCTCCCTAATTGCTGAAGGAACTTAGTTATAATGCTGTGCCTATACTATGTCACATCTTTTTCTGTGGCAGCAAATCCGTTTTTTCTGCTGTTTTCTGAAACATGTAGAAAGCCTCTGTATTGCTCTCTGTGATGTTGGCACGATCTGTTGGTGTAATCCCCCATTTGTTCCAATGTCAAGAAATCCATAAGACTAACAATATCTCATATTTGATATTGTTACAGTCGCCATGTAACATGCCATTCTATTTGAAAACGGCAGTTGACTCAATGTTGCAAGAACACTATGATACTGTGAGTCTGGTAGTGATGGGAAAGTCCCTGTCACCTAGTTGTAATGAGGGTGAAATTCAGTCTAACAAACTCTCCTATTCCTCCACAGGTGGATAAAGGATGAATCATATTTTTTACAATTATTTCTATCATGGAACATGGACAGTCAGTGTAGAACACCTAATGCTAACCCTCCTTTTTAATGATCCAGAGGAGACAGTTTAAATTGACACAAAGCTCCTGTGGAGATGGTTTTATGAGAGAGTGATATGGCCGCTTAATAAGACGGGTTACATCTGAAGAAAATAGGTAGGGCTATTAGTCAGAGTTTCTACAGAGGCAAAGAGCAAAGAGCAACTTGGCATCTCTAAAGAGCATAACATTCAAAGCCTCTGCTGTGAATGTGAATTAGTAGACAGTACTGTTTTACCTCTTATTATTTGTTGATGATCAGGAAATGATTAATAGATGGGGTTTTTCTATGCTAGTGATATATAGATGGTGTTTTCTACACCAGTTATAAAGACATGGGGTTATCTATACCAGTTATAAAGACATAGGGTTATCTATACCAGTTATAAAGACATAGGGTTATCTATGCCAGTTATAAAGAGATGGGGTTATCTATACCAGTTATAAAGACATGGGGTTATCTATACCAGTTATAAAGACATAGGGTTATCTATGCCAGTTATAAAGAGATGGGGTTATCTATGCCAGTTATGAAGAGATGGGGTTATCTATGCCAGTTATAAAGAGATGGGGTTATCTATGCCAGTTATAAAGACATGGGGTTATCTATACCAGTTATAAAGACATAGGGTTATCTATACCAGTTATAAAGACATAGGGTTATCTATGCCAGTTATAAAGAGATGGGGTTATCTATGCCAGTTATAGAGAGATGGGGTTATCTATGCCAGTTATAGAGAGATGGGGTTATCTATGCCAGTTATAAAGAGATGGGGTTATCTATGCCAGTGATAGAGAGATGGGGTTATCTATACCAGTTATAGAGAGATGGGGTTTTCTATGCCAGTTATAAAGAGATGGGGTTATCTATGCCAGTGATAGAGAGATGGAGTTATCTATGCCAGTTATAAAAAGATGGGGTTATCTATGCCAGTAATAGAGAGAGATGGGGTTATCTATGCCAGTGATAAAGAGATGGGGTTATCTATGCCAGGTATAAAGAGATGGGGTTATCTATGCCAGTGATAAAGATATGGGGTTATCTATGCCAGTGATAAAGATATGGGTTTATCTATGCCAGTGATAGAGAGATGGGGTTATCTATGCCAGTGATAGAGAGATGGGGTTATCTATGCCAGTTATAAAGAGATGGGGTTATCTATGCCAGTGATAGAGAGATGGGGTTATCTATGCCCGTGATAGAGAGATGGGGTTATCTATGCCAGTTATAAAGAGATGGGGTTATCTATGCCAGTTATAAAGAGATGGGGTTATCTATGCCAGTTATAAAGAGATGGGGTTATCTATGCCAGTTATAAAGAGATGGGGTTATCTATGCCAGTTATAAAGAGATGGGGTTATCTATGCCAGTTATAAAGAGATGGGGTTATCTATGCCAGTGATAAAGAGATGGGGTTATCTATGCCAGTTATAAAGAGATGGGGTTATCTATGCCAGTTATAAAGAGATGGGGTTTTCTATGCCAGTGATAGAGATATGGGTTATTTATGCTAGTGGTCAATTGTGAAGGAGGTATTTATACAGTCCAGTCTCATTCTGATGTCAAATACAATGGAACATAGTGTATTATTATATATTGTTTCAGACTGTAAATAGCTACTGCCAGGGCTGTAGCTAAATATGGGGACACAGAGGTCTGGAAATAAATATATATGCTGTATAGATCCACTGAGTGTACAAAACATTAGGAACACCTGCTCGTTCATTACATACACTGACCAGATGAATCCAGGTGAAAGCTATGATCCCTTATTGATGTCACTTGTTAAATCCACTTCCATCCGTGTAGATGAAGGGGAGGAGACAGGTTAAATAAGTAGTTTTAAGCCTTCAGACAATTGAGACATGGATTGTGTATGTGTGCCATTCAGAGGGTAAATGGGAAACACAAAGGATTTAAGTGTCTTTGAACGGGGTATGATAGTAGGTGCCAGGTGCACCGGTCTGAGTGTGTCAAGAACTTCAACGCTGCTGGGTTTTTCATGCTCAACAGTTTCCCATGTGTATCAAGAATGGTCCATCACCCAAAGGACAACTAACCAACTTGACACAACTGTGGGAAGCACTGGAGTCAACATGGGCCAGCATGCCTGTGGAACGCTTTCAACATCTTATAGAGTCCATGCCCGACAAATTGAGGCTGTTCTGAGAGCAAAAGGGGGTACTCCTAATGTGTTCTACACTCAGTGTACTGTATATACAGTTTGGAATTCAGTCGGGGTCTCAACTTACTATTAAGAGTTAGAATAGTAGAATACACAAGGTGCAATTTCTAAACTTGGTTGTGCATCAGCGGTTTTCCTCTTGTCATACAGTATGTCACTCACTAACAATCACTCAATTGCTTTCTCGGAAACAGGCCCAGATCTCCGTGATTTGCGTGAAGTGGAGGTGGAGAAAAAGGGGCCAGAGGGCAGGCTGCCTTCTGAGAATTCATAGGCAATCGTATAAACCCCCACTTCCTTCTATTCTGCTAGCAAACGTGCAATCTTTGGAGAATAAAATAGATGACCTATGGGCAAGATTAAACTGCCAACGGAACATTCAAAACTGTAATATCTTTTGCTTCACGGAGACGAAGCTGAACGACGACACTATCAACATAGAGCTGGCTGGTTAATTAAACGCTGTTCCGGTAGGATAGAACAGTGGTGTCTAGTAAGACAAGGGGTGGCGGACTATGTATTTGTGTAAATAACAGCTGATGCACGATATCTAAGGAAGTCTCGAGCTATTGCTCACCTGAGGTAGAGTATCTCATGATAAGCTGTAGACCATACTATCTACCTAGAGAGTTTTAATCTGTATTTTTTGTAGCTGTTTACATACCATCACAGTCAGAGGCTGGCACTAAGACAACATTGAATAAGCTGTATTCTGCCATAAGCAAACAAGAAAACGCTCACCCAGAGGCGGCGCTCCTAGTAGAAGGGGACTTAATGCAGGGGAACTTAAATCCGTTTTACCAAATTTCTATCAGCATGTTAAATGTACGACCAGAGGAAAAAAAACTCTGGACCAAATTTACTCCACACACAGAGATGCATACAAAGCTCTCCCTCGCACTCCATTTGGGAAATCTGACCATAATTCTATCCTCCTGATTCTTGCTTACAAGAAAAAATTTAAGCAGGAAGCGCCAGTGACTAGATCAATAAAAAAGTGGTCAGATGAAGCAGATGCTAAGCTACAGGACTGTTTTGCTAGCACAGACGGGAATATGTAGCGGGATTCCTCCAATGGCATTGAGGAGTACACCACATCAGTCATTGGCTTCATCAATAAGTGCATTGATGATGTCGTCTCCACAGTGACTGTACATACATACCCTAACCAGAACCAATCGATTACAGGCAACATTCGCACAGAGCTAAAGGCTAGAGCTGCCGCTTTCAAGGAGCGGGATTCTAACCCGAAAGCTCATAAGAAAACCCGCTACAGCCAAAGCGTCAATACAGGACTAAGATCGAATCGTACTACACCAGCTCTGACGCTCTCCGGATGTGGCAGGGTTTGCAAACCATTACAGACTACAATGGGAAGCACAGGCGAGAGCTACCCAGTGACACTAACCTACCAGACAAGCTAAACTGCTTCTATGCTCGCTTCGAGGCAAATAACACTGAAACATGCAGGAGAGCACCAGCTGTTCCGGAAGACTGTGTGATCACGCTCTCCGCAGCTGATGTGGGTAAGACTTTTAAACAGGTCAACATTCACAAGGCCGCAGTCCTAGACGGATTACCAGGACGTGTACTGCGAGCATGCACTGACCAACTGGCAAGTGTCTTCACTGACATTTTTTACCTCTCCCTGTCCGAGTCTGTAATACCAACATGTTTTAAGCAGACCACCATAGTGCCTGTGTCCAAGAACACTAAAGTAATCTGCCTAAATGACTACCGACCTGTAGCACTCACATATGTAGCCATAAAGTGCTTTGAAAGGCTGATCATGGCTCACATCAACACCATTATCCCAGAAATCCTAGACCCACTCCAATGTGCATACCACCCCAACAGATCCACAAATGATGCAATCTCTATTGCACTCCACGCTGCTACTCTCTGCTGTTATCATCTATGCATAGTCAGTTTAATAACTTTACCTACATGTACATATTACCTACACTAACCGGTGCCCCCGGATATTGTCTCTGTACCGATACCCCCCTGTATATAGTCTCGTTATTGTTATTTTACTGCTGCTCTTTAATTACTTGCTACTTTTATTTCTTAGCTGTATTTTTTTTAACTGCATTGTTGGTTAGTGGCTCGTATGTAATGTAAGCATGTATGTATGTAAGCATTTCACTGGGAGGTCTGTTGTATTCGGCGCATGTGACTAATACAATTTGATTTGATATAACTGTTGGAATTCAGTCAGGGTCTCAACTTACTGTTAAGAGTTAGAATAGTAGAACACACAAGGTGCAATTTCTAAACTTGTTTGTGCGTAAGCAGTTTTTCTCTTGTTATATGTCACTCACTGACAATAACTCAATTAGCCCATGTTAGTAAAAATGTTTCAAATCAAATAAACATGAGCAGAATTCAAGCCCCTAATTAAATTCAAGCCCTTAACCAACAATGCAGTTTTAAGAAAAATACCTAAAAAAACAAGAAATTAAAGTAACAAATAATGAAAGAGCAGCAGTAAAATAACAACAGCGAGATTATATAAAGGGGGTACCATTTAGATTGGTAAATTAGTCCATTTAGTCTAGTCAGCTATCTTAACTTGTAATAACCACGGTCGATTTACCGTGCCCAGGGGCCCTGACCTCCAGGGGGCCCCCATTAATTTGGTTAGTCACTCTCACTCAGATATCATATTAACATGGCATAAGTCACAAGTCATAGCTAAATGTGTCGGAAAGCAGGCAATTAGCTGTAAAACTGCAACAAAAAGTTATGTACAGCAAACATTTGTTCACCTTTTGTTAATAAAATACTTTTTCTGCTAACACATTCCTCTATATGTATAAAATTATAGTTTTTAATCTCGGTGCTAAGTCAATGTGACTTAATGTGTAGCATCTCATTGTATAGCTAATAGGCTATGTGTATGTAGATCAACTGAGGTGAGTAAAGCTACAGCAACCAATGTGATAATGGCTGGGTCAATTTTTCCTTGTTTTTGCTGTTCTCCAAATTGCATTTTATAGTTTTTGTTGTTGTTGTTTTTAGCAGCAGGATCATCAGTGGTCCCTAACCGTAGATCTGTTCTTGTAAGGGTTTGGGCAGCCAGACAAGTATTGCAGATCGTTGTGATCTGTATTTAATAGGACAGATATACTGTAGCTTGTGTTGTTTGCTTGCATCTGTTTTTCTGTCCCTGAATAACAGGGGGAGTAAGGAGAATAAGAATAACATTACCCAGTTGTGACTATTTCTGTCTCATGGTGTATGCAGGACAGGTGCATCTTCACTTTCTCATTTGACACTTTATATATCTCTCCACTTTCTAATCTAAAAACAATCATCTTTCTCACCTCAGCTTTGAAAAATCTCAATTGTTGTAAAGTCATGTAGGAAGGATTTTCACACACTGAAACATGAATGGAGAGAAGGACTGTCAGTTTCCTCCTCCTCTCTTCCTCTTCTCCACCGTCGCTCTCTAATTCTGACTACTCCCTCCCTCCCTCCCTCCGCAGGATTTGAGTCCCTGGCGGCGTAGTGTGTTACTGATGGTAGGCTTTGTTGCTTTGTTACTCCCTCCCTCCCTCCCTCCCTCCCTTCCTTCCTTCCTTCCTTCCTTCCTTCCTTCCTTCCTTCCTTCCTTCCTTCCTTCCTTCCTTCCTTCCTTCCTTCCTTCCTTCCTTCCTTCCTCCCTTCCTTCCTTCCTTCCTTCCTTCCTTCCTTCCTTCCATCCTTCCTTCCCTTCACCGTCCCTACTTCCCTCCCTCCCTCCCTCCCTTCCTTCCTTCCTTCCCTCCCTTCCTTCCCTCCCTCCTGTCGTTCAGCCACTATGCTCCCCAGTGTTAGGAATAATCTCTGAGCAGCCTTAACACAGCGCAGGCAGGCAGCTGAGACTGCTGATCTGGGCTGCTGGGCTCTGAGTCTCCTAATGTATCTGGGTATCATGCACAGCAAGGGGCTCCACCTCTGTGACTGCACTGTCCCCCTCCAGCTGTCGTTATTTCATACGGCCCCATAAATCAGTATTAAGAAATATGAGTACTTATTTGTAATGCAATTAGGCTGCTAGATCTGCACAAGACTCAGCTCTCTGCTTACTGTCTCTGAGGTGAGGCAGAATAAAAAGTCTCCCCAGTCTGAGCTCTCTCTCTCTCTCTCTCTCTCTCTCTCCCTCTATAAGCTAAATTATATATTGTATTATTCTCTTTTTTTAAGGGGTGGATCAATTACTGCACCAGTAAATCTGTGTGAGGGATATGGTCTGTCTTGATATACACGTTCTACCATAGCACGTTAATTATGGGGCGGCAGGGTAGCCTAGTGGTTAGAGCGTTGGACTAGTAACCGGAAGGTTGCAAGTTCAAACGCCCGAGCTGACAAGGTACAAATCTGTCGTTCTGCCCCTGAACAGGCAGTTAACCCACTGTTCCTAGGCCATCATTGAAAATAAGAATTTGTTCTTAACTGACTTGCCTAGTTAAATAAAGATAAAATACAAAAATTAAATGCCTGTGCTGATAACTAACTACATGCAGACAGAAAAGGCCCAATGGCAGCACTGTCTAAATTAATCTGTTAAGTCAGTGCATTGTATAAACAATATCCTTCTCCTTTCATTATCAATTATCTTTCACATTAGCATCCCTTCAGTCTATACAGATGTAGGAACTTAATTTGAGCCATTTTGTTACAGCAGGAAAATAATGAGTGAGTTATTATGTGGATTATAATTAATGGAACTTTTTGTAGGGGTTGATACATTTTTTGTAAGGGAAAATCAAGTCTGACATTTCAAAGTGGAAATTACGAACTTCAGAAGCCTTTTTAAACTTTAAAATACACATTTACAAGTTTTACATTTCCTGCATTACAGCAAAGTTTTCCTGCAACAGGGTGCTCAAATGAAGATTTTTTAAAAATGTTTGTTGTGCTACTTCTAGTCGGTCGCACTGCAGGTAACAATAACTTATTACCATACTCTTACTGTGCTATCTGAGCTGTTATTAAGTGCTACCCTCTAGCCTCCTCACTCTCTCCATGAATTCTTGTCTGCTTCAAGCAAACTGCTACCTCACTAATCCCCCTCCTCCTCCTTCCTGTCTCTCCTCCTGTCTTGTCTTATCTCCCATCTCTTGATTCTGATTTGCAACTTAGGGGAGGATATGAAAGGATTAGCTTTAGATTCTCTTCTCCTCAGCAGCATAAGGCCGTGTGGTCCTGACTGGCAGGCTGAATGGATTTCCTATGTAGTCTGGGTAACACATTTCTGTCACTCTCAACCAACCACCACCAGCTCCCTGCTCCTACCTTTTGAATATGTCGCGTGTCATATACAGTGGGGCAAAAAAGTATTTAGTCAGCCACCAATTGTGCAAGTTCTCCCACTTAAAAAGATGAGTCAGGCCTGTAATTTTCAGCATAGGTACACTTCAACTATGACAGACAAAATGAGAAAAATCACATTGTTGGATTTTTTATGAATTTATTTGCAAATTATGGTGGAAAGTAAGTATTTGGTCAATAACCAAAGTTTATCTCAATACTTTGTTATATACCCTTTGTTGGCAATGACAGAGGTCAAAAGTTTTCTGTAAGTCTTCACAAGGTTTTCACACACTGTTGCTGGTATTTTGGACCATTCTTCCATGCAGATCTCCTCTAGAGCAGTGATGTTTTGGGGCTGTTGCTGGGCAACACGGACTTTCAACTCCCTCCAAAGATTTTCTATGGGGTTGAGATCTGGAGACTGGCTAGGCCACTCCAGGACCTTGAAATGCTTCTTACGAAGCCACTACCTTCGTTGCCCGGGCGGTGTGTTTGGGATCATTGTCATGCTGAAAGACCCAGCCACGTTTCATATTCAATGCCCTTGCTGATGGAAGAAGGTTTTCACTCAAAATCTCACGATACATGGCCCCATTCATTCTTTCCTTTACACGGATCAGTCGTCCTGGTCCCTTTGCAAAAAAACAGCCCCAAAGCATGATGTTTCCACCCCCATCCTTCACAGTAGGTATGGTGTTCTTTGGATGCAATTCAGCATTCTTTGTCCTCCAAACACGACGAGTTGAGTTTTTACCAAAAAGTTCAATTTTGGTTTCATCTGACCATATGACATTCTCCCAATCTTCTTCTGGATCATCCAAATGCTCTCTAGCAAACTTCAGACGGGCCTGGACATGTACTGGCTTAAGCAGGGGGACACATCTGACACTGCAGGATTTGAGTCCCTGGCGGCGTAGTGTGTTACTGATGGTAGGCTTTGTTACTTTGGTCCCAGCTCTCTGCAGGTCATTTACTAGGTCCCCCCGTGTGGTTCTGGGATTTTTGCTCACCGTTCTTGTGATCATTTTGACCCCACGGGGTGAGATCTTGCGTGGAGCCCCAGATCGAGGGAGATTATCAGTTTACTTGTATGTCTTCCATTTCCTAACAATTGCTCCCACAGTTGATTTCTTCAAACCGAGCTGCTTACCTATTGTAGATTCAGTATTCCCAGCCTGGTGCAGGTCAAAAATTTTATTTCTGGTGTCCTTTGACAGCTCTTTGGTCTTGGCCATAGTGGAGTTTGGAGTGTGACTGTTTGAGGTTGTGGACAGGTGTCTTTTATACTGATAACAATTTCAAACAGGTGCCATTAATACAGGTAACGAGTGGAGGACAGAGGAGCCCGTTACCGGTCTGTGAGAGCCAGAAATCTTGCTTGTTTGTAGGTGACCAAATACTTATTTTCCACCATAATTTGCAAATACATTCATAAAAAATCCTACAATGTGATTTTCTGGATTTTTTTCTCATTTTGTCTGTCATAGTTGAAGTGTACCTATGATCAAAATTACAGGCCTCTCTCATCTTTTTAAGTGGGAGAACTTGCACAATTGGTGGCGGACTAAATACTTTTTTGCCCCACTGTATATATATTTTTTAACATGACAAATTTGAGGGGGCACGTGTCCCTGTGCCCCCTGTGGGCTTGACGCCTCTGTGTGTATGTTTTTGTTTAGTCCCGAGCACCTCACCTCAGGCATGAAAAAGGTGGCAGAGTTTTGGATGCGGGATATTGATATTTACGGTAAAATCCCCCACGTTACATATTAGCTTATATTGGTTGGGTGTGAAACTTACCAACCTTTACTTTCAACATACAAAGCATAAGTAGCTATTCATCATTGTACCATTTAATTTGACTGGCATGTACCTGTGTTCCAAACATACAGTGGCAAGAAAATGTATGTGAACCCTTGGAAATACCTGGATTTCTGAATTAAGTGGTCATAAAATTTGATCTGATCTTTATCAAGGTCACAACAATAGACAAACACAGTCTGCTTAAACTAATAACACACAAACAATTATATGTTTTCATGTCTTTATTGAACACACCGTGTAAACACTCACAGTGCAGGGTGGAAAAAATATGTGAACCCTTGGATTTAATAACTGGTTGACCCTCCTTTGGCAGCAACGTTTTCTGTAGTTGCGGATCAGACCTGCACAACAGTCAGGAGGAATATTGGACCATTTCTCTTTCCAAAACTGTTTCTGTTCAGCAATATTCTTGGGATGTCTGGTGTGAACTACTCTCTTGAGGCCAGGCCACAGCATCTCAATCGGGTTGAGGTCATGGCTCTGACTGGGCCACTCCAGAAGGCGTATTTTCTTCTGTTGAAGCCATTCTGTTGTAGATTTACCTCTGTGTTTTGGGTTGTTGTCCTGTTACATCACACAACCGTTGAGCTTCCGCTTCCATTGAGCTTCAATTGGCAGACCGATAGCCTAACATTCTCCTACAAAATGTCTTGATAAACTTGGGAATTCATTTTTACGTTGATGATAGCAAGCTGTCCAGGCCCTGAGGTAGCAAAGCAGCTCCAAACCATGATGCTCCCTCCACCATACTTTACAGTTGGGATGAGATTTTGATGTTGGTGTGCTGTGCCTTTTTTTCTCCACATATAGTGTTGTGTATTCCTTCCAAACGACTCAACTGTAGTTTGATCTGTCCACAGAATATTTAGGATTCTACGATTCTTCTCAACTTCATTGAGCATTCTGCACTGTGCTCTTGCAGTCATCTTTGCAGGACAGCCACTCCCAGGGAGAGTAGCAACAGTGCTGACTGTTATAGACAATTTGTCTTTCCGTGGACTGATGAACATCAAGGCTTTTAGAGATACTTTTGTAACCCTTTCCAGCTTTATGCAAGTCAATTCTTAATCTTAGGTCAGAGATCTCTTTTGTTCGAGGCATGGCTCACATCAGGCAATGCTTCTTGTGAATAGCAAACTCTAATTTTGTGAGTGTTTTTTATAGGGCAAGGCAGTTCTAACCAACATCTGGTAGTCTCTATGGGGGTGCCATAGGGTTCAATTCTTGGGCCGACTCTTTTCTCTGTATACATCAATGATGTCGCTCTTGCTGCTGGTGATTTTCTGATCCACCTCTACGCAGACAACACCATTCTGTATACCTCTGGCCCTTCTTTGGACACTGTGTTAAATAACCTCCAGACGAGCTTCAATGCCATGCAACTATTCTTCTGTGGCCTCCAACTGCTCTTAAATGCAAGCAAAACTCTTCAACCGATCGCTGCCCACACCTACCCACCCGTCCAGCATCACTACTCTGGACGGTTCTGAATTAGAATATGTGGACAACTACAAATACCTAGGTGTCTGGTTAGACTGTAAACTCTCCTTCCAGACTCACATTAAACATCTCCAATCCAAAATTAAATCTAGAATCGGCTCCCTATTTCACAACACAGCATCCTTCACTCATGCTGCCAAACATACCCTAGTAAAACTGACCATCCTACCGATCCTTGACTTCGGCGATGTCATTTACAAAATAACCTCCAACACTCTATTCAGCAAATTGGATGCAGTCTATCACAGTGCAATCCAGTTTGTCACCGATGCCCCATATACTACCCACCACTGTGATCTGTATGCTCTCGTTGGCTGGCCCTCGCCAAACCCACTGGCTCCAGGTTATCTATAAGTCATTGCTAGGTAAAGCCCCGCCTTATCTCGGATCACTGGTCACCATAGCAGCACCCACCCGCACCACACACTCCAGCAGGTATATTTCACTGGTCACACCCAAAGCCAATCCCTCCTTCGGCCGCCTTTCCTTCCAGTTCTCTGCTGCCAATGACTGGAACGAACTGCAAAAATCACTGAAGCTGGAGACTCATGTCTCCCTCACTAGCTTTAAGCACCAGCTGTCAGAGCAGCTCACAGATCACTGCACCTGTACATAGCCAATCTGTAAATAGCCCAACCAACTACCTCATCACCATATTTTTATTTATTTTGCTCCTTCGCACCCCAGTATCGCTACTTGCACATTCATCTTCTGCACATCTATCACCCCAGTGTTTAATTTGCCATACTGTAATAATTTTGCCACTATGGCCTATTTATTGCCTCACCCCTTTATCCTACCTCATTTGGACACATGTATATAGACTTTTTCTACTGTATTATTGACTGTATGTTTGTTTATTTCATGTGTAACCCTGTGTTGTTGTTTGTGTTGCACTGCTTTGCTTTATCTTGGCCAGGTCGCAGTTGTAAATGAGAACTTGATCTCAACTAGCCTACCTGGTTAAATAAAGGTGAAATATATATATATTTTTAAAGATGAAGATCAGATTAAATTTGATGAACAATTTATGCAGAAATCCAGGCAATTCTAAAGGGTTCACATACTTTTTTCCTTTCACTGTAATTGTTCACGCATTGTTCACGCATTTTCATCAGCAATTTATGCTCTTTCTCCCTCTTCCTCTGCCTGTTCCCTCCGCTTCTCGTTTGAAAGTTGTGTTGTGCTCCAGAGAGAGCCTCCCTCCTTCCTGCCATGGCCAGGCACAGTGCATGGAGCCCAGGGATGTTGTGCTCAGTGCAGGGGGATCGGGGTCACCCCTGTTGTTGTCTGGATCCAGTTGTTGCCACCCGGTTAAGGGGTTTTAATCACGTTGACAGGGGCCTAGGATGGAGGGTCCATTCTACTACCTGATCCCTCTGATGAAGTGGAGAGACACTGATGGGCTGATGTTGCTTTCCACAACAATATAATTCCCTGATGCCCTGAGCTAATTTCACAGCCATTTGGAGGAGGAGATAATTTTGTTCAATTATTCCCCCTTTAACACAGAACTACACTACCGGTCAAAAGTTTTAGAACACCTACTCATTCAAGGGCTTTTCTTTATTTGTACTATTTTCTCTATAAAGAATAACCCTTGAATGAGTAGGTGTTCTGAAACTTTTGACCGGTAGTGTCAATATAAATAAAATAATATGCAGTATCTACACAAACAATATCAATAACGATAGTGATATACAAGGTAGTTGTATGCATATAATCAGAGGTAAAGTGGCTGAGCAGCAGGATAAAAAAATAAATAGTAGAAGCAACGTATGGCGTGTGTTAGGAGTGAGTCATTTGAATAGAGGCACTGCAGATAGTGCTGATGACTGGTCCGTCTGAACCACGCCCGACTAGCATCACCACCCTGGATGGTTCCGACCTTGAATATGTGGACATCTATAAGTACCTAGGTGTCTGGCTAGACTGCAAACTCTCCTTCCAGACTCATATCAAACATCTCCAATCGAAAATCAAATCAAGAGTCGGCTTTCTATTCCGCAACAAAGCCTCCTTCACTCACGCCGCCAAGCTTACCCTAGTAAAACTGACTATCCTACCGATCCTCGACATCGGCGATGTCATCTACAAAATGGCTTCCAACACTCTACTCAGCAAACTGGATGCAGTCTATCACAGTGCCATCCGTTTTGTCACTAAAGCACCTTATACCACCCACCACTGCGACTTGTATGCTCTAGTCGGCTGGCCCTCGCTACATATTCGTTGCCAGACCCACTGGCTCCAGGTCATCTACAAGTCCATGCTAGGTAAAGCTCCGCCTTATCTCAGTTCACTGGTCACGATGGCAACACCCATCCGTAGCACGCGCTCCAGCAGGTGTATCTCACTGATCATCCCTAAAGCCAACACCTCATTTGGCCGCCTTTCGTTCCAGTACTCTGCTGCCTGTGACTGGAACGAATTGCAAAAATCGCTGAAGTTGGAGACTTTTATCTCCCTCACCAACTTCAAACATCAGCTATCTGAGCAGCTAACCGATCGCTGCAGCTGTACATAGTCTATTGGTAAATAGCCCACCCATTTTCACCTACCTCATCCCCATACTGTTTTTATTTATTTACTTTTCTGCTCTTTTGCACACCAATATCTCTACCTGTACATGACCATCTGATCATTTATCACTCCAGTGTTAATCTGCAAAATTGTAATTATTCGCCTACCTCCTCATGCCTTTTGCACACATTGTATATAGACTCCCCCTTTTTTTCTACTGTGTTATTGACTTGTTAATTGTTTACTCCATGTGTAACTCTGTGTTGTCTGTTCACACTGCTATGCTTTATCTTGGCCAGGTCGCAGTTGCAAATGAGAACATGTTCTCAACTAGCCTACCTGGTTAAATAAAGGTGAAATAAAAAAAATAAAAAAAAACGGGAATCTATGTTCGGAGAGCCTGTTTCTGTCCTGCCCTTGACTTTGGTGCAGGGCATGTGATGTCAATATCCTCTTCGTCGCAAAACTCCTTGATCTTCTCAAAAATATACTTTGTCCAGCTGTGTCCAGTCCAGGTGGTGCTTGTACAGGCAGACCATCTATGGGAGGAAGGATGTCAGCGTTGCGCAGCAGCTGAAACCTGGTCCCGACTGAGTCCGAACGCTCATTGGCGATAACAAGACCAGGCTCCATAGCATTGAAGCTGTAAAACAGGAAATAACACTAAACAAGTTGAAGACATTAAACCTTCCACAACATCAATTCACCTCCCAAGTTTAGATAAGACAAATGACCTCATATAATGCAAGGAAAATTATATTCACCTGAAGTGCTGGCACTGCTTGATCTGTGGCAGCTGCCTGAAGGACGGAATCAGGTGTTGTTGCCAGCCATAGCTTTCCACCAGCACCGTACCATCCTCCAGTCCAACCAGCTGTGAGATGTTGACCCCTGTCACTGTGCTGTCCTTCACAACACCAGCAATCTCAGACAAAGTGTTCACTTTCTACCAAAGTGTTTGTGTCCTGGGTGGCATCCTGGTAATACTATTGCATTATCCTCTGCGTAGTTGTTGATGAAATTCACCACTCGCTGCAAGTCCTCATGCTTCAGGTGTAACCTGTGCTTGCTTGGGCCAGCTCTCTTTTCGATGGGAGGGATTATACTATTCTCTTTGTATGACTTGTGGAGGACAGTTAGGCGTGATGCTGAAAGACAAATTCCAGACACTAACGTTACACACACTTCATACATGTAAGTTCATGTTAGCTAGCAAGCCAGTCACCTAACCTCCACTAACGTTAGCTAGCTAACAGCAAGCTTTAACTTGGGGTATTTGTTTAGACATTTAATATTACCGTTAGCTAGCTAGCTAAAACATGAACTAAAATCCCAATCCATAGAGTAACGTTAGCAAGCCAGCCATCGAACTACAGCTGGCTAACTAACAGCAAGCTTTAACTAGCAATTCAAACTGATTGTCATAGCTAGCTAAAGTTAATCAAAATAAGTTCAATGTTAGATTCTTCCCCGTATACATGGACAAAATGTTATTTTATTAAATAAGACGTCCTGTGTCGTTTCCGTTTAGTTTGAACAGCTTGTTTGGCCCGTTGTGTCAAATCCCTCTGGTTCACACGGACCATGTGCAATACCATAATAATTATCAGATCTTTCTCCATCTCTGTCACCGATACCATGGTTTTCCTTAGTTTGAAGATGTCATCCGGATACATGTGTTATACATAACAGCATTCTGTGTCCTCTTTTCAACTCCTTATGCATTAGCAATCAAACAGCAGAATTCCATTATTCTCCTTATCATACTCTGATTCTTCCAGAAATTCCACAGATTTCAAAACTAAGGTCAACTTCTTCCGTGACAACAACACTGTTGATTGTCGCCATTTCTTCTCCATCACTGTCATCAGAAGACTCTAGAATGTCTTCTTCAATGAAAATGTTTTTACCTAAATCAGGGATTTCCTCATCGCCTGATTCATTTTCAGAGTCAGAGAGAGTCAGCATGGCACGATCGTCCTCCAGAAAGTAGTCCATTACAACTTTTTCCCACTGACCTTTGTCGATAGTGCTTGATAAATTCAGAGCAGCAATGTTATTGAGAGCAGTAGCAACATATTTGCAGGTCTCCATGGATAACGTTATATCTTTTGGAAAAAAACTGCAGTAGAAAGGACTATCTACACATTACGAGCAGCTCATCTTATAGACACAAGGTGCTACACCGCAGACCAATCCAAACTCATCTCTCGACACTTCCAGCCCACTCATTATCTCTGCCCACCATGGCTAGCGAGAAGGTTGCTGGCTTTTTATGTGGCTAAACCAACTAGGCTCGTAATTTCACAATTTTATTCGTAATTACAGGTGGAAAACAAGTTTGATATTAAGGCACATGAAAGTTCACAAGTTTGAGAAGGCATTTCTGACAAAAAACGCATTTTGATAAAAAAATATTTTTTATGTTCAAACACCTCTCCTGTGAAGTCCTGACTTGCGACATACGCCTAGTTTCCTGAATCAGGTCACGTGTATATGTATTTTATCCAATTAAAGATGGAAGTTTACATGCACCTCAGCCAAATACATTTAAACTCAGTTTTTCACAATTCCTGACATTTAATCCTAGTAAAAAAACTCCCTGTCTTAGGTCAGTTAGGATCACCACTTTATTTTAAGAATGTGAAATGTCAGAATAATAGTAGAGAGAATGATTTATTTGACCTTTTATTTCTTTCATCACATTCCCAGTGAGTCAGAGGTTTACATACACTCAATTAGTATTTGGTAGCATTGCCTTTAAATTGTTTAACTTGGGTCAAACATTTCGGGTAGCCTTCCACAAGCTTCCCACAATAAGTTAGGTGAATTTTGGCCCATTCCTCCTCACAGAACTGGTATAAATGAGTCAGGTTTGTAGGCCTCTATAGGATTGAGGTCGGGGCTTTGTGATGGCCACTCTAATACCTAGACTTTGTTGTCCTTAAGCCATTTTGCCATAACTTTGGAAGGATATTTGGGGTCATTGTGCATTTGGAAGACCCATTTGCGACCAAGCTTTAACTTCCTGTCTGAGGTCTTGAGATGTTGCTTCGATATATCCACATAATTGTCCTTCCTCAAGATGTCATCTATTTTGTGAAGTGCACCAGTCCCTTGTGCAACAAAGCACCCCAACAACATGATGCTGCCACCCTGTTCTTCACAGTTGGGATGGTGTTCTTCGGCTTGCAAGCCTCCCCCTTTTTCCTCCAAGCAGAACGATGGTCATTATGGCCAAACAGTTTATGTTTCATCAGACCAGAGGACATTTCTCCAAAAAGTACAATCTTTGCCCCCATGTGCAGTTGCAAGCCGTAGTCTGGGTTTTTTATGGCGGTTTTGGAGCAGTGGCTTCTTCCTTGCTGAGCGGCCTTTCAGGTTATGTCGATATAGGACTCATTTTACTGTGGATATAGATACTTTTGTACCTGTTTCCTCCAGCATCTTCACAAGGTCCTTTGCTGTTGTTCTGGGATTGATTTGCACTTTTCGCACCAAAGTATGTTCATCTTTAGGAGACAGAACACGTCTCCTTCCTGAGTGGTATGACGGCTGCATGGTCCCACTGTGTTTATACCTGCGTACTATTGTTTATACAGATGAACGTGGTACCGTCAGGTGTTTGGAAATTGCTCCCAAGGATGAACCAGACTTTTTTTCTGAGGTCTTGGCTGATTTCTTTTGATTTGTGATGTCAAGCAAAGAGGCACTGAGTTTAAAGGTAGGCCTTGAAATACATCCACAGGTACACCTCCAATTGACGAAAATTATGCCAATTAGCCTATCAGAAGCTTCTAAAGCCATGACATCATTTTCTGGAATTTTCCAAGCTGTTTAAAGTCACAGTCAACTTTGTGTATGTACATTTCTGACCCACTGGAATTGTGATACAGTGTATTATATGTTAAATAATCTGTCTGTAAACAATTGTTGGAAAAATTACTTGTGTCATGCACAAAGTAGATGTCCGAACCGACTTGCCAAAACTATAGTTGTTAACAAAACATTTGTGGAGTGGTTGAAAAATGAGTTTTAATGACTCCAACCTAAGGGTATGTTAACTTCCGACTTCAACTGTATGTATATATAGTACCAGTCAAAAGTTTGGACACACCTACTCATTCAAGGTTTTTTCTTTATTTTTACTATTTTCTACATTGTAGATGTAATGAACACGATGGGAGACAGAGATTTGATTTGTAAAGGACCGCAGGAGGAGGCAGGTAGCTGGGTCCAAGGGCAGACAGAAGGTCATACACAGGAGGAGGCAGGTAGCTGGGTCCAGGGGCAGGCAGTGACTGGAACGAATTGCAAAAATCGCTGAAGTTGGAGACTTTTATCTCCCTCACCAACTTCAAACATCAGCTATCTGAGCAGCTAACCGATCGCTGCAGCTGTACATAGTCTATTGGTAAATAGCCCACCCATTTTCACCTACCTCATCCCCATACTGTTTTTATTTATTTACTTTTCTGCTCTTTTGCACACCAATATCTCTACCTGTACATGACCATCTGATCATTTATCACTCCAGTGTTAATCTGCAAAATTGTAATTATTCGCCTACCTCCTCATGCCTTTTGCACACATTGTATATAGACTCCCCCTTTTTTTTCTACTGTGTTATTGACTTGTTAATTGTTTACTCCATGTGTAACTCTGTGTTGTCTGTTCACACTGCTATGCTTTATCTTGGCCAGGTCGCTATTGTAAATGAGAACTTGTTCTCAACTAGCCTACCTGGTTAAATAAAGGTGAAATAAATAAAATAAAATAAAAAGGTCATACAAAGGGTCCAAAAATGCAACAGTACAGGCAGGGAAAAGGCTAGTAACATCTCCTGGGAGATCAGGCAATAGGTTGATAACAGGACATCCGAAACAATCAATACCTCACATTGATGAGGTGCAAAGAACTGAATTTAATAGTGTGTGATAATGACATACAGATGTGTGAACAGGTGATCAGAATTCAGGTGATTGGGATCTGGAGAGTGAGCTGCGTTCAGGTGATCTATGTGTTTGAGAGTGTGAGTTGGAATTAGTTGGAAGTACACCAAAAAAGTGTTAAACAAATCCAAATATATTTGAGATTTTTCAAAGTAGCCCCCTTTGCCTTGATGACAGCTTTGCACACTCTTGGCATTCTCTCAACCAGCTTAATGAGGAATGCTTTTCCAACAGTCTTAAAGGGGTTTCCACATATGCTGAGGACTTTTTGGCTGCTTTTCCTTCACTCTGCAGTCCAACTCATCCCAAACCATCTCAATTGAGTTGAGGTCGTGTGATGGTGGAGGCCAGGGCATCTGATGCAGCACTCCCTCACTCTCCTTCTTGGTCAAATAGTCCTTACACAGCCTGGTGATGTGATTTGGGTCATTGTCCTGTTGAAAAACAAATGATAGTCCCATTAAGCGCAATCCAGATGGGATGGCGTATCGCTGCAGACTGCTGTGGTAGCCATGCTGGTTAAGTGTGCCTTGAATTCTAAATTAATCACAGACAGTGTCACCAGGAAAGCACCCCCACACCATCACACCTCCTCCTACATGCTTCACAGTGGGAACAACATATGCAGAGATCATCTGTTCACCTACTCTACATATCACAAGGACACAGCAGTTGGAACCAAATATATCAAATTTGGACTCATCAGACCAAAGGACAGATTTCTATCGGACTAATGTCAAATTCTCGTGTTTCTTGGCCCAAGCAAGTCTCTTTTTCTTATTGGTGTCCTTTTGTAGTGGTTTCTTTGCAGCAATTAGACCATGAAGGCCTGATTCACGCAGTCTCCTCTGAACAGTTGATGTTGAGATGTGTCTGTTACTTGAACTCTGTGAAGCATTTATTTGGGCTGCAATCTGAGATGCAGTTAACTCTAAAGAACTAATCCTCTGCAGCTGAGGTAACTCTGGGTCTTGAAATGTTCCGTATTAACTGACCTTCATATCTTATTTTTCAGTTAAGAACAAATTCTCATTTACAATGACGGCCTACCCCGGCCAAACCCTAACCCGCACGACGCTGGGCCAATTGTGCACTGCTCTATGGGACTCCCAATTACGGCCGGTTGTGATACAGCCTGGCATCAAATCAGGGTCTGTAGTGATTCCTCTATCACTGAGAGGCAGTGCCTTAGATCGCTGCGCCACTCGGGAGCTCACAATACCACAGATTAAGTAATGATGGACTGTCGTTTTTCTTTGCTTATTTGAGCTGTTCTTGCCATAATATGGCCTTTTTTTAACCAAATAGGGCTATCTCTGTATACCACCTCTACCTTGTCACAACACAACTGATTGGCTCAAACACATTAAGAAGAAAATAAATTCCACAAATTAACTTTTAACAAGGCACACTTCTTAATTGATATGCATTCCATGTGACTACCTCATGAAGCTGGTTGAGAGAATGCCAAGAGTGTTCAAAGCTGTCATCAAGGCAAAGGTTGGCTTCTGTTTTTGGTTACTACTTGATTCTATATGTGTTATTTATAGTATTGATGTATTCACTGTTATTCTACAATGTTGAAAATAATACAAATAAAAACCCTTGAATGAGTAGGTGTGTCCGAAAGATTGACTGGTACTGTATATATTTATCCCAAAATATATAGGGATGGGAAATTATGCAGACAATTACATTGATATAAGATAAAAATCTATCTGCAATTTTGAAGCTGATCTACCCCCTAATTTTTACAACAACATAAAAAAATAATAATAAAGGTTACGGATATATACAGTAGACGCTTGACTGTGTCTCTCATTGTGGATTGGACTGTATGGGGCCATAAGCAAACAATGAAGGGCTCATCCAGAGGCGGTGCTCCTAGAGGCCTGTGATTTTAATGCAGGAAAACTGCATGCCATCTGTGCAGCTGGAGGCAAAAAAACTCTAAATCACCTTTACTCCACACACAGAGATGCATACAAAGCTGACCCTCGCCCTCCATTTGGCAAATCTGACCATAATTCTATCCTCCTGATTCCTGCTTACAAGCAAAATCTCAAACAGCATGTACCAGTGACGCGCTTAATACAGAAGTGGTCAGATGAAGCGGATGCTCAGCTTCAGGACTTTCGCTAGCACAGACTTGAATAAGGTCCGGGATTCATCCGATGGCATTGAGGAGTTTGCCTCATCAGTCACCGGCTTCATTAATAAGTGCATCGCCGACGTCATCCCCACAGTGACATTACGTACATATCCCATACAAAAGCTAGGGATTACAGGCAACATCCGCACTGAGCTAAAGGCGAGAGCTGCCGCTTTCAAGGAGCAGGACACCTATAAGTTGCTCAGGATGACTGTGTGATCACACTGTCTCCGTCGCCGATGTGAGTAAGTCATTTTTGATTGTAGTTTTTTAATGATAATTTGTTTTGTACATGTTACCCCTTTTTCTCCCCAATTGGTAGTTACAGTCTTGTCCCATCGCTGCAACTCCCGTACGGACTCAGGAGAGGCGAAGGTCGAGAGCCATGCTTCCTCCGAGTCATGACCCTGCCATGCTGCACTTCTTCTTGACACACTGCTCGCTTAACCCGGAAGCCAGCTGCACCAATGTGTCAGAGGAAACATTGTACAACTGGCGACTGAAGTCAGCGTGCATGTGACCAGCCCGCCACAAGGAGCCGCTAGAGCGCGATGGGACAAGAAAATCCTGGCCGGCCAAACCCTCCCCAAACCCGGACGAAGCTGGACCAATTGTGTGCTGCCTCATGGATCCCCCGGTCGTGGCCAGTTGTGACACAGTGATGCTTTTAGCACTGCGATGCAGTGCCTTAGACCGCTGCAGCACTCGGGAAGCCAGTAATACTTTTAAACAGGTTAACATTCAGAAGGCTGCAGGGCGAGACAGATTACCAGGATGTGTAACCGGTCTGAAATGACTAGTTAGTTAGCGGGGTGCGCGCTAACAGTGTTTAAATCGGTGACGTCACTTGCTCTGAGACCTTGAAGTAGTTGTTCCCCTTGCTCTGCAAGGGCCGTGGCTTTTGTGGAGCGATGAGTAACGATGCTTCGTGGGAGGCAGTTGTTGCTGTGTGCAGACGATCCCAAGTTCGAGCCCAGGTAGGGGTGAGGAGAGGGACGGAAGCTATACTGTTACATTGAGGCTGTTGACCCGGATCACTGGTTGCTGTGGAAAAGGAGGGGGTGAGTGTAACCAGTGTGAAATGGCTAGTTAGTTAGCGGGGTGTGCGCTAACAGTGTTTAAATCGGTGATGTCACTTGCTCTGAGACCTTGAAGTAGTTTTTCCCCTTGCTCTGCAAGGGCTGCGGCTTTTGTGGAGCGATGGGTAACGATGCTTCGTGGGAGGCAGTTGTTGATGTGTGCAGAGGATCCCTGGTTCGAGCCCAGATAGGGGCGAGGAGAGGGACGGAATCAATACAGTTACAGATGCCTTCTCATAGCATGGGCTGACCAGGTGGCAAGTGTCTACACTGATATTTTAAACCTCTCCCTGACCCAGTCTGTAATACTTAGATGTTTCATGGAGACCACCATAGTCCCTTTGCCCAAGAACACCAAGGTAACCTGTCTAAATGACTATCGACCCGTAGCACTCACTTCTGTAGCCATTGCTCACATCAACACCATCATCCCAGACACCATGGACCCATTCCAATTTGCGTACCGCCCCAACAGATCCACAGATGACGCAATCTCTATAGCACTCCACACTGCCCTTTCCCACCTGGACAATAGGAACACCTAAGTGAGAATGCTGTTCATTGACTGCATTGACTATCTACGTTTAACACCATAGTGCCCTCCAAGCTCAACACTAAACTAAAGACCCTGGGACTGAACCCCTCCCTCTGTGTTTATGGGATAGACAGTAATTCGGTGGGTTATGGGTATTTATGGTATATGCTTGACTGTGTGCGTACATCTCTCGTTGTGGACTATTGGAGATAGAGATACAGATAGAAAGATAGAGATTGATTGAGGTAGGGGGAGGCAAAAGGAAGGAAAGAAATAGAACACAAAGAGGTGTTGATATTGACAGGTTCAGAGTCAGACTGAAGGTAGTCTCATTACACAGCACGTGGGTTGATTGAAAGACTTCAAGTGAATCATCATCCTAAATATTAGTGAAAAATCTGTCTCCTTTCATCCAGTCATAGCTTCAGTGAGGTTTTAAAAATGTCTTAATTTGTCAAATTCTTTTAGTAAGATACAGCATCTATCTGCTGGTAATTCTCTTTATTTTCAAGTCACATATTTTGAGGAGCATTAATCAAATAGCAATTATTCATCATTTAGCAATATTCTTCCCTGTCATTTTCCCCATCCATATCCTTTCCCACATTCTTTCCCACTGGAGGTCCTCTCTGTTTCTTCAACCTTTACTACTTTATTTCTCCATTCCCCTCTTTAATTACATTGCTGATTTGCTGTCTAAATCTACTCCCCAGCATAGACTGTTACTCCATCCCTGTACTCTGTGCTTGATAGTGACTGATGAAGGTTGTGCAGCCATTGGCCAATTATAGCCGAGATGCGAATTCCCTGTAATGGATTCCATTACGTTAGCGGACATATTATCTGAAATGACTGAACTCCCTTTGGAGCATCCGTGTTATCTGTTGTCTGACGTGTTTGAAGGCACTTTAATCTACAGCACAATCAAGCATACCATCCCCCCCAAACATACAGTTAGTAATCTGTGTGCCTGGATCATCTTGGTTCATTATAATGGTCTTGAGTCACTAATAAAGGGCTGTTATAACTGGACTCCACGGGTCAAGGGGCGGGTGCATAAGGAAAAAACAGCTGAAAAATCTAAACTAAACTATAAATAATAAATAATATGGACTCTAAAATTCTGTAAATCATGTTATGTAATTGTGAGCTCAAATGTATTGGTATGAAAGTTGAATTGTAGTTACAGTTGAAAATCGGAAGTTTACATACACCTTAGCCAAATACGTTTAAACTGCATTTAAGCCGAGTAATAATTCCCTGTCTTAGGTCAGTTAGGTTCACCACTTTTTTTTTAGAATGTGAAATGTCAGAATAATAGTAGAGAGAATGATTTCTTTCAGCTTTTATTTATTTCATCACATTCCCAGTGTAATGGGCACTCCAATAACTTGACTTTGTTGTCCTTAAGCCATTTTGCCACAACTTTGGAAGTATGCCATACAACACTCCTTCCGTGGCCTCCAACTGCTCTTAAACGCTAGTAAAACGCTAGTAAAACCAAATGCATGCTTTTCAACCGGTCGCTGCCTGCACCTGCATGCCCGACTAGCATCACCACCCTGGATGGTTCCGACCTAGAATATGTGGACGTCTATAAGTACCTAGGTGTCTGGCTAGACTGCAAACTCTCCTTCCAGACTCATATCAAACATCTCCAATCGAAAATCAAATCAAGAGTCGGCTTTCTATTCCGCAACAAAGCCTCCTTCACTCAAGCCGCCAAGCTTACCCTAGTAAAACTGACTATCCTACCGATCCTCGACTTCGGCGATGTCATCTACAAAATGGCTTCCAACACTCTACTCAGCAAACTGGATGCAGTCTATCACAGTGCCATCCGTTTTGTCACTAAAGCACCTTATACTACCCACCACTGCGACTTGTATGCTCTAGTCGGCTGGCCCTCGCTACATATTCGTCGCCAGACCCACTGGCTCCAGGTCATCTACAAGTCTATGCTAGGTAAAGCTCCGCCTTATCTCAGCTCACTGGTCACGATGGCAACACCCATCCGTAGCACGCGCTCCAGCAGGTGTATCTCACTGATCATCCCTAAAGCCAACACCTCATTTGGCCGCCTTTCGTTCCAGTACTCTGCTGCCTGTGACTGGAACGAATTGCAAAAATCGCTGAAGTTGGAGACTTTTATCTCCCTCACCAACTTCAAACATCAGCTATCTGAGCAGCTAACCGATCGCTGCAGCTGTACATAGTCTATTGGTAAATAGCCCACCCTTTTCACCTACCTCATCCCCGTACTGTTTTTATTTATTTACTTTTCTGCTCTTCTGCACACCAATATCTCTACCTGTACATGACCATCTGATCTTTTATCACTCCAGTGTTAATCTGCAAAATTGTAATTATTTGCCTACCTCCTCATGCCTTTTGCACACATTGTATATAGACCCCCCCTTCGTTTTCTACTGTGTTATTGACTTGTTAATTGTTTACTCCATGTGTAACTCTTTGTTGTATGCTCACACTGCTATGCTTTATCTTGGCCAGGTCGCAGTTGCAAATGAGAACTTGTTCTCAACTAGCCTACCTGGTTAAATAAAGGTGAAATAAAAATAAAAAAAATAAAATGCTTGAGGTCATTGTCCATTTGGAAGACCCATTTGCAACCAAGCTTGAACTTCCCTTCTGATGTCTTGAGATGTTGCTTCAATATATCCACATACTTTTTGTTCCTCATGAAGCCATCTATTTTGTGAAATGCACCAGTCCCTCCTGCAGCAAAGCACTCCCACAACATGATGCTGCCACCCCCGTGCTTCGCGGTTGGAATGTTGTTCTTCGGCTTGCAAGCCTCCCCCCTTTTTCCTCCAAATATAACAATGGCCATTATGGCTAAACAGTTGTATTTTTGTTTCAGACCAGAGGACATTTCTCCAAAAAGTATGATCTTTGTCCCCATGTGCAGTTCCAAACCGTAGTCTGACTTTTTTATGGCGGTTTTGGAGCAGTGGCTCTCCCTTTCTGAGCGGCCTTTCAGGTTATGTCGATATAGGACTCGTTTTACTGTGGATACAGATACTTTTGTACCTGTTTCCTCCAGCATCTTCACAAGGTCCTTGCTGTTGTTCTGGGATTGATTTGCACTTTTCGTGTTCATCTCTAGAAGACAGAACGTGCCTCCTTCCTGAGCGAAATGACTTCTGCGTGGTCCCATTGTGTTAATACTTGCGTACTATTTATTGTTTGTACAGATGAACATGGTACTTTCAGGCGTTTGGAAATTGTTCCTAAGGAAGAACCAGACTTGTGGAGGTCTGCAATTTTTTTGGGAGGTCTTGGCTGATTTCTTTTGATTTTCCCGTGATGTCAAGCACTGAGTTTGAAGGTAGGCCTTGAAATACATCCACAGGTACACTTCCAATGGACTCAGAGGATGTCAATAAGCCTATCAGAAGCTTCTAAAGCCATGACATAATTTTCTGGAATTTTCCAAGCTGTTTAAAGGCACAGTCAACTTAGCGTATGTAAACTTCTGACCCACTGGAATTGTGATACAGTGAATTATATGTGAAATAATGTAAACAATTGTTGGAAAAATGACTTGTGTCATGCACAAAGTAGATGTCCTAACCGACTTGCCAAAACTATAGTTTGTTAACAAGAAATTTGCAGTGGTTGAAAAACGAGTTTTAATGACTCCAACCTAAGGGTATGTAAACTTCCAACTTCAACTGTATGTGAACAATTTATGATTGTAAAATATAAAAAACTTAAATAAATATTATTTTTAACCATAACATAAACAGCAGAGCGGAGAATAATCTATATGGTTACCCTGTGGAGTTGAGCCTTCTGCAGTTTGTGTGTGAGAGAGAATAAGGTAGACGGTGCCTGTCAAAATTAATTGACAGTAGATTTATATGTTATGATGTGTCCTTTTGGTTGTCCTCTTGTATCTACTATCTCCATTTCACTTTGGCCATTGTTGTGGGCCTGCCCTCCCCTCAACAGCCTCAAATAGGCTATTTCATGTGGGGGTGGGTTGGGGCAGCAGACACACGCATCTCACATTTCATTACATTACATTTGTACATATTGCTACTAAAATTTAAAAACAATCACAAATAACATTTTATATTATTAATTTCAAACAACGGCATTAGCATGAGAAGAACTTACCAGTCCAAAACGATGTCCTCTCCGTTCAAAAAATATTCCTCCATTTGGGAATCGCTAAATGAATCATCCTCCAACAATCTCTGTCTCACTTTCCCGATCAATTTATTCTAAAATTATGTGTACATCTGTATATCTAGACTTAGATTTAGCTTCCCCGACTTAGTCGCCATACTGATTGATATATAAACAGCTGAAGATGCGCTTTTCCAAAACAACGCTGTGCGTAACATGCGTTGCTCCTTCCGGTATGAAACTTCTATGGCGAATTACCCTCTTTACGCCGGAGTTTACTACATGGGTTGGTCTTCCAACACATAAACATTACATATTGCCGTTTACCTCAGCTCATTTGCTATCTACCCAGCTAGATTTCAAGACGATCAGTGGTCATTGGGTTAAAATACAGTCAATCAACAAAACAGCGGTCATATCATTGGTGCACAATGATGTCATTACTTGTTGTCTTCAAATCGGTTTCTTTCAGTCAATACGTCCCGCGAAATAACCCATCACGTTTGGTTGTGTTACAAACAAACCAGTTGATTGCAATGAAACCAAACATGACTGGAAACGTCACGTTTTGTGTGTGTATTTACATCGAATGTGTCGTCGAAAATGGAATGAGACGGAATTCACGACACAAGCGGTTCACAAAATGTTTCGTGTTAGGCTATAAAAATGTATTTGATCAAACAAAAGACCATTCATTGTGTAACAATGAGCATTGGGATTGCAAACAGAGGAAGCTCGGAACAATTTATTTTATTGCAGTTTGTGATTTTGTTACGCCTGTGCTGGTTGAAATAGTTGTTTTTTATGGGGCTCTATCCTCAGATAATCGCATCGTATTCTTTCACAGTAAATCCTTTTTTAAATCTGACAATGCAGTTGGATTAGCAAGATTCTAGGCTTTCGATACATGTGAGACACTTGCATTTTCATGAATGTTTAATATGACTATTTATGTAGCGATCACCGTATGTTGTCGAATTTCATCCCGCTAACCGGGTTTGGTGCGCAGAGAGGTTAATGACCCGACTAGATCATAAAGGAACAATTGTCCAGACAGAGGCTGGAGTTTACGAATTTATGGTTTATTAACCCAAGTTCACACAGGCTACTGTTTGACCGTAGCCTACTCCAAATAAATGAAGAATACCCTATAAAACAACCGTGACCTTCTCTTGTGAAGGCCAGACGTAAGAGAGAGAACAATGGCTAAACCTGGTCTTAACATCCAATGCTCCATCCCCCTGCCCAACCCCCCTCCACGCCACTCTGCCAACCACCAGGATGGCCGGCATCAGAACATTCCAGGCATTCCCGTGATTGGCAGATAGGCAGATTGGCATGGCAGACCCCGCGAACACTGGGTACTGGTAAGTACAACACAACCAACTAATAGCCTAACACATCGCACAGCTGTCTGTGCGGGTCACTACAACACATACCGTATGCGCCTACAGTAGAAATGACAACACGATATACAGAAAATAAGGAATTTGCTATCAAAGAGCGCCCATCCAGGGCTTTAATGTCCATGGGAATGGAGAGGGGCTGAGTGGGGATGCCCAGCTCAGAAGCCAGGGTAGAGTCCAAAAAGCTTTCATCGCCCCCAGAGTCGATGAGGACCCGGAGCGATCTTGACTGGTTCCACCACAGCAAAATGGCATGAAAAGGGGTGCGGGTAAGGGAAAAAGAAAAGTTTCCCGTATGTCCCACCAGAGTACTCGCTCCTGATGGTGAGCCTGGTTTTAGTGGACATGTGGACACAAAATTACCACAATACAGACAACTCTTGGTTTGGAGCCTGTATAGCCATTCAGCTGGAGACAAACCCAGCTCTGCCTAGTTGCATAGGCTCGGGAAGAGGTGGATCAGCAGGCTTTGGTGACTCTTGGGGGAACTTGTGTAGCCTCGGTTCCTCTAGGCAACGGAGCCGTCGGGGAATTCTGGGATGCCTCAGAGGCAATTTGGAATCCTTGGATGGGCGAGTGCAATCAAATCTCCTCTCTCTCCTTCGTTTCCGTAGTCGCCCATCGATCCTGATGGTCAAGGCGATGAGGAATCAATATCCATTGGTAGTTCCCAGGCTGCAAGCTCAGTCTTCACTTCCTCCGATACTCCATGCAGGAACACGACGAACAGCGCTTTGGTGTTCCAGGCACTCTCCGCTGCCAATGTGCGGAAATCCACAGTATAATCTGCAACACTGGGGGATTCCTGCTGAAGCTGGTGTAGCTTCCGGGCAGCCTCTCTCCTGGACAATGGGGCATCAAAAACCTTCTTGACCTCCACCACAAACTCCTCCAGACTGAAGAATATGGCCAACTGTTGTTCCCATACTGCTGTACTCCAGGCGAGAGCCTTCCCGGACATCAGTGTGATGAGGTACGCTATTTTAGAGCGGTACCAGGGGAAGAAGGAGGGCTGAAGCTCGATGATGAGGGCACACTGAGCAAGAAATGACCGACTCTCCATCGAATCATTCCGGGGGAGGTGAGCGGGGTTCCCGGGAAACTGGGATGACCAGTGAGGCGACGTCGCTAACAGCTGGGCTACTGAGGGGCTGTGAGATTACCGTCATGGTAGGCTGCCTCCCAGACAACCCGCAGAATTGCTCCAGCAATGAGTTCAACGCTTGGTCATGGCGTTCGGCCAAGGTCTGGACCCCTTCCACAAGGCCACGAAGCAACTCCTCATGCCTACCAATGGTGGCTCCTTGGGAGGAAATGGCGTTGCGAAGCTCGTCCGAGTCTACTGGGTCAGTCATGGCCAGTTCGTACTTTCACGCTTAAGGTAAGACCCAGGTGCAGACAGTGTCGAAATAACAAAAGTTTATTATTCGAACAGGGGCAGGCAAAAGGACAGGTCAAGGGCAGGCAGAGGTCAGTAATCCAGATAGGTGGGGCAAATGTACAGGATGGCAGGCAGGCTCAGGGTCAGGGTCAGGGCAGGCAGGAATGGTCGAAACCAGGAAACAAGGAAACAGGAACTATAGCAAAGACAGGCGCAAGGGAAAAACGCTGGTAGGCTTGACAAACAAAACGAACTGGCAACAGACAAACAGAGAACACAGGTATAAATACACAGGGGATAATGGGGAAGATGGGCGACACTTGGAGGAGGGTGGAGACAATCACAAAGACAAGTGAAACAGATCAGGATGTGACAATAAGTACAATAAGTACAATCATGTGTGAGATAATGACATTTCACTCCATCATGTGAGATGTAATTCATTCAAAATGAATTGAGGATAGAATGGTGGCTGTAGGACCAGTCGTTCCTAATCAGAGGAATCATCAAAATGCAAATACTGCTGGCCTCTTTTTGACTCACAGTCTCACTATCTTATTTCTCCTCAATGGAGTCAGGGTTCAGGAGTTATTTTACACACACACACACACACACACACACACACACACACACACACACACACACACACACACACACACACACACACACACACACAGAGAGAGCGAGAGAGAGAGAGAGAGAGGGAGAGAGCGAGAGAGAGAGAGAGAGAGAGAGAGAGACAGAGAGACAGATTGAGAGGGAGAGGGATGTGGTCATTTAAACTTTGTGTAAAAGGGTCAAAGGGGGAATATTCAGCATTACTAGCTGAATTAACATTGTATGGTTCCACTGAATTAATAACGAAACATGTCATATGAATGGGCAGATCAAATGGGCAGATAAAATATGATAAACCTGCAGCCACAAACAAGTCCACCCACAGCCATCTCACCCTCTCCTTCCCTCCCTCTCTTCTCTCCGGTGTATCAGTCACACAGTGAAGCAGGACGAGCTGTCTGGGTGAAGACAACACCAGGGAAAAGCAGAGGCAGCAGAGGCAGCTGAAAACCTTTGAATCAAAGGTTTAAACTGTAATAAAAACAGAAACATTCAGTCTGAAGTTTTGAGACAAAGGTATTACAGAAGGTAGAGATGGTTATAATGGCAGATCGAAGTTCATGCATAAATTGTGGAGAAAGGTGTGCAGGTGGGAAAATTCTATTGGGAAGTGAGCTGGCAGCCTGAAGGTTGCTGGTATCAAATCCTAGATGCCATTGCCTACTGTTGTGCCCTTGAGCAAGGCCCTTAACCCCCGAAAATAACTTCTCCACGGGCTCCCAGTGTGGCAGCCCCCCTCTCCAATATGTGTTTTTTCTGAGTCAAATTTAGTTAATAATTAACAACTAAAGTAGTCTTAATATATGAGGAGTCATTTCAGTTGCAGATCATATAGATTAAATGTATATCAAACATCTACTGTAGAACTGAAAGCCAACTTAAACTATGCTTATTCTTGATTCCCTGACATAGGCTACACTCTTAGAAAAAAGGGTTCTACTCTGGGGATAGCCAAAGAACCCTATAAAGTTCTAGATAGCACCTTTTTTTCTAAGAGTGTATCTATCCAGTGACTCAACTCATTTCTAAAGTGTATGAAACGCCATGACATTCAATCATCTTTGTAGAGTTCCATAAGTGGCAAGATACATGCATACCAATGTTCTGATGTAAATGGGAATTATTTACATACACACACACACGCACATACACCCCAGTGGCGGACAGTGACGTTTACGATGAGCATGGCCTTATTTCTATTACAGCATATTGGATGACTGTCATTCAATCCCATTCCCACAGCTCAATGTAACATCGATAGGTTTAGGCTACTACATAATACTCCAATTTCCCCTATACCCATCATGAGGTTGATACAACCTAGCTTATGAATGAAAGTTTATAACGAAGGTGCACAGGTCAAGAGAAAGATTTGAGTAATCAAGGTGACAGAGAGTGACACATTCAATACCACCTTGCACACTCTTGCCCGTATCTAGCTGATCTAGTGTGTAATCATTAGTCCAACAGTTGGAAACAATAGTTTCTATTGGACAAATTCAGATGTTTATCCAGGTTTCGTTTGATTCCATTTAAGGTATTTTATTTTTATTTTATTTCACCTTATTTAACCAGGTAGGCAAGTTGAGAACAAGTTCTCATTTACAATTGCGACCTGGTATGTTTGGAGCATAATGTATTTACAGTTTTATTCACATGTTTTCAAGTACTTGTAACAAATAATGCATTCCGATTATTGCATCTATTGTAATGGACACCTATGATGTGTGTAAAATACTTTTTTAAAGGTTGTACTGATGATAATGAGCTAAGTTATTTGCCAGCTATGTGTGTCGTCATGTTTGTTGACATTATACAACAAACATGTATATGACATTCTGGGTGTCATCTGTCAGACCAAAGATGTTATAATGAGGTGAAGGAATGGTTCACTCGTCTTTTTCCGGAAGTGAATTAATTCCCTGGGTGAAGTGAATTCCCTGGATGATTATAGACGTATAAACAGACCAAACTCATCTTGTCTCCTCTTATTATCTTTGGTTGATGTGAAAAAATAAACATTCCGGCGTGCACAAACTACCCATCATCGGATTACTTTCGATTTTTACAAAGTGTTTTATTCAATTATTTAGATCAATGGTGAGCTCACCCGTGATGTGATTCATTATAAATAGTAATTGCTATTAGCTCATTCATATTGTAGTTTCTGTCAGCAGGGAGTTAAAAAATATGATGGCTTGTGTTACGTTAATCTTTCCTCAGCTAGGACAAATGTAGCCTACATTTTCTGGTTTGGATTATTGTGTTATGCTGTAGCTACATCTGTGAATGTCTGAACATCGCATCCAAAAACGGGTCACATTCTGGACATAACTTTTGTGCAAAATGTTTATGTGAAACAAAAGTGTGGCCAGCTCAAATGCTGATTGTTGCGTCAATCGAAAATGGACGTTCTAAATAAGCGCTCTAATCAAGTGTTCTAATCACACCGGTTTGATCATAAGCAACAGGGACCACTATAGAATGATCACACCCGTTTGTTGGTACGTGGGAAAAGGTTAAGTCTCCTCAGATTCCTGTGGTATTGAGATTCTCCTGGCTCCAACGACACAATCCCCCCCGTTCTGCCACCCCTATTGCCTAAAGTCAGCAGAACCTGCCCCGGGACGTCTTCCTGGGGGCTCGGAAGTCGCCCTGGACCTCCGGGAGGTGTTCAACAAGGCCCGGGCAACTTCGCTTCCGCTGCACCAATTGACTGTGGGATTGACCTTCTCCCAGGCACCACTCTGCCCCGGGGACGACTGTACTCTCTGTCGGGACCAGAGACCAAGGCGATGGAGACCTATATTGGGGACTCCCTAGCTGCAGGATTCATCAGACCTCCTTCTTCTCCCGCCGGTGCAGGGTTCTTTGTGGAGAAGAAGGACAAGACCCTGCGCCCGTGCATCGACTCAATGACATAACGGTGAAGACCTGCTACCCCTCATCTCCTCTGCCTTCGAGCCACTCCAGGGGGCCACCGTGTTTTCCAAACTGGATCTACGGAACGCCTACTACCTGGTGCAGATACGGGAAGGGGATGAGTGGAAGACCACCTTCAACACGGCCAACGGTCACTACAAGTACCTGGTCATGCCATTTGGCCTTACCAAAAGCCCATGCTGTGTTCCAGGCTCTGGTCAATGATGTTCTCCGCGATATGTTGAACCGGTTCGTCTTTGTCTACCTCAATGACATCCTCATCTTCTCCCGCTCCACCCAAGGACATGTGCTCTACGTCCGACAAGTTCTCCAACGCCTCCTGGAGAACCAGATGTTTGTAAAAGCAGAGAAGTGCGAGTTCCATCGCTCCACCGTTCCTTTTCTAGGTTACATCATTGCTGCAGGGAGTGCACAAATGGATCCCGGGAAGGTGAGAGTGGTGGTGGATTGGCCCCAGCCTACTTTCAGGGTGCAGCTGCAATGTTTCCTGGGGTTCGCCAACTTCTATCGCCGCTTTATCCGGGGTAACAGCACCCTGGCTTTCGCCAGTGTCAGCACTCACCTCGCCCAAGGTTCTGTTCACGTGGTCTCCAGCTGCTGTCTTCACTTCACCACAGCTCCCATCCCGTTCATCTGAACCCATCCAGGGCAACAGGGTGAATAATAGCCTATATTACCTGGGCTCTCCATGTATCACCTCTTTGGGAATGTTACAGGGGGATTTGAGGAATTATAGCCAAGTGTATTTGTTCCTTGGTTTAAGGGTGATACTCTCAGAACCGATTAATCTGCAAGGTTTTCATCTGCAAAAGTTCTAGCCCGAATAAGACAGGAATCTTTGCTCTGTGGTAGACAGACACATATCTGCCCAGACGAGAACTACAGTTCATGGAAAATAACAAGTGTAAATAGACTGTTGGATGAGATTAATCCAACCCCCATGGCCCTCAACCTCAATAGCTGAGTTGCAATCCGATCTGAACCCACACGAACACACACACGCACATGGACACACACACACATTCACACTACTATAGCCTTGAAGGTCTGGCAGGCCATTTCTCTAGTCTGGAAAATATCATTAGGCCTATACAATGGGTTGGTAGTGTAAGTGTTCTGTAATGTCTCTTTTGAAAGCATGTTTTTAAATATCCCCCAGCACTCCTCATCCACAATCAGCATAGCGCTCACACTGCACACCAAGTGGGACTTGCCCCCAGCTCCATCAAGTGGAAAATTACTTTGTGATGGGAATATTATTGTTCTTTTGCAAAGATGGGCTCACACCTCTGCTTGTGTGTTTTGGTTAAGAGTGTGTGACTGTGTGTAGGTGTGTGCAGGTGTCTGTGTGTGCAAAAGCAAGTGTGTGTGTGCATGTGTGCGCGTGCGTGTGTTATGAGGGCGTACCTGCAGTACAATTAGTCCCACTGCTCACAGAATGGACCTCATCACAGGTTTTACACAGCAGGAAAGGTCAGCCTCATTCACCACTCCTAATCAAACAACCATTAGTATGCAATATGTAAATAAGACACCTAGCACTCCCCATCCACTGATCCACTGACGCAACACGGGCCACAGCCTTCTTGACACTACAGGTGAAGGATCTTAATTTGATCACTGCTTTGTTACTGAGTCCTGCACTGCAGGAAATGCAGATAAGCTTTGTGATTTATATCAATTCACTGAAAATCTGAGCTAAAACATGGTTATGTTAACAGTATTGCACTTTTCATGTAGCAATACTTTTCAAGTTTGGCTAGCTAATAGCCTAACCATCAATCAAGTAACATTATGGACTACACATTCAAATCCTGTTGCTGCAGGATTATTTTGCTGCGACAATACTGGTCAAACTAAGATCTTACATCTGTACCCCCAAATGTTGACAGATTTGAGAGACATGCTTTTACGAAGCAAATTGGAGTGTAAATTGTGAGAGACAAAACACCACAGAAGGTAATTGCACACTCACCAACCACTGGATATGAAGTGAGAACAAAGACAGAGAGGAGGGAGGTATAAGTGGATCAGGTGTTTTTATCAGATGTTTTTATCATCAACAGTGAAGCTAAAGATAAGATTTTTAGTAAATACTGGTTCTTACTCATCAAGTAATCCAAGCGTGTGTTCTCATCATCTGAGTCAGATGCTTGACCAGATTTGCAATAGAGCAGCCAGGTGTGCTATCATACGAGTGCATAATTGGCTCTGGCAAATGATATGCATTCAAATATCTGTTGTTCTGAGTCCACTATGACTCTCTTCTCTCTGTACAGTCAGGTGTAATGACAGGCTATAATGACTGTGTCATTTGTGGAGATAGACAAAAGATGGGCACAGTGAGTGTGTGTGGGTGCTGTTACTATCCAAAGCCCTGACCATCCTCCTCAGTGAATTTCATTAAAAAATACATTTTTAAACATTTAAAAAGTTCTCTTTTTTAGATAAAACTATACTAAATATAATCACAAGTCACCAAATAATTGATCAAAACACACTATTTTGCAAAGAAGGTCTACAGTAGCCTCAACAGCACTCTGTAGGGTAGTACCATGGTGCAGCCGGAAAACAGCTAGCATCTGTCCTCCTCGGGATACACTGACTTCAATACAAAACCTAGGAGGCTCATGTTTCTCACACCATTCCACAGACTTACACAGTAAATATGACCACTTCCGGAGGATGTCCTCCAAACTATCAGAGCTCCTCCAGCATGAACTGACATGTTGTACACCCAATCAAAGGATCAGAGAATGAATCTAGTACTGAACGCATAAGCTACAGCTAGCTAGCACTGCAGTGCAAGTTTTATCTCCCAAAGATTAATTGTTTTCACAGACATTCGGGCCAGTGTTTAAATTGTAGGCCTACTTGAAGTTCAGTAGCAGTTGTTTTGATGTACCTTCTAATAAATGATTGTAACTTTATGGCAGGATTTTTTTAGGTGTCTAGAGTATATCTGGAGAGAGAGAGAGAGAGAGCACTACAATATATTTTTGTTGTTGTCATATTGATGTGTCTGTCTCATGGCTACACATGTATTTCCATGGAAATATTATAATTTATTTGGAAAATAATAAATATATATATTTTTAAAAGCATTCATGATTTGCGTAAATGTAATATACTAACTATTACTCTTGTTAAAAATCTATGTCTATTAGTTACTCTTGTTCTATTTGCTAAAGTAACGCGTTACCATTTGTCACTGTCTGTCACCTCAAATTTGTCTCTCGACCTGTGTGCACCTACATTATATACTTTCATTTATAAGCTAGGTTGTAGCAACCTCATGATGGGTACAGAGAACATTTAAGATTGATGTAGTAGCCATAACTTATTGATGTTACATTGAACTGATTGAATGGAATATGAATGACAGTCATCCAATATGCTGTAATAGAAATAAGGCCATGCTCATGGAAACATTTTTGTCCTCCCTCATCTTAAATGGCACTGACCACCAAATTTTGCCTTTGCTGGGATTTTGCCTGCGTTTTTTTTATTCTGAAAAACTCCCCAGTCCTTAACGATTACAAGCATACCCATAACAAGATGCAGCCACCACTATGTTTGAGAAAAGAGAGTGGCATCCGCCAAATCCAGATTCGTCCATCGGACTGTCAGATGGTGAAGCATGATTCATCACTCCAGAGAACGTGTTTCCACTGCTCCAGAGTCCAATGACAGTGAGCTTTACACCACTCCAGCCAACGCTTGGCATTGCGCATGGTAATCTTAGGCTTGTGTGCGGCTGCTCGGCCATGGAAATCCAATTCATGAAGCTCTTGACAAACAATTATTGCAGTGGCATTGCTTCCAGAGGCAGTTTGGAACTTGATAGTGTGTGTTGCAACTGCGGACAGATTATTTTTTACGTGCTATGCGCTTCAACACTCGCCGGTACCGTTCTGTGAGCTTGTGTGGCCTACCACTTTGCGGCTAAGCCGTTGTTGCTCCTAGACATTTCCACTTCACAATAACAGCACTTACAGTTGACCAGCAGCTCTAGCAGGGCAGGAATTTGACAAACTGACTTGTTAGAAAGGTGGCATCCTACGATGGTGCCACCTTGAAAGTCACTGAGCTCTTCAGTAAGGCCATTCTACTGCCAATGTTTGTCTATGGAGATTGCATGGCTGCGTGCTCGATTTTATATACCTGTCAGCAACAAGTGTGGCTGAAATAGCCGAACCCACAAATTTGAAGGGGCGTCCACATACTTTTGGCCATGTAGTGTATCACTGGGAAATTTATATTGCAACAATGTTACATTTTGATATTGTTTCTGTATTCACTTGACACTGATCTTTTTTTTGTGTATATGAACCTTTGTGCTTTTTGTGTCATGTTCACATCAAACAACTACTTCACACAAGGTGCATATTCAAATCAAGATAATCATGTTGATCAAAGAAAGATAAGTGTGTGAGCATGTGCAGTAGCATGTATCCGCGGAGTACCAAGTAGTTCACTCAGAAAGAGTCACATTCTCATTTCTCAAGGAATTGTAATTGTTCAGATTAGACTCTGGACATCATTGTTGAAGAGCTGTCTCAGGAAGCCAGTTTTATCTGCATTATCTGCATGCTCTGATGAGTGCAATAATAACTTCTATTACATTGGAGGAGTTATCCAAAATAGCCCAGCACCCTCTCAGATATGGAGAGGCTATCACTATCTCAGACAGTTATACCTTTCCACACACACACACGCACACACACACACACACACACACACACACACACACACACACACACACACACACACACACACACACACACACACACACACACACACACACACACACACACACACACACACCTTTCCATCCCTGGTTTCCTGGAAGCCCAGAGCTATAATGTGTTTCTAGACAGAATCAGTGATACAGAATACAGAGGAACAGACACATAGTCCCCTGAGGCGTAAAGGAGAGCACATATAAACAGACTCTCTCCCCCTCCCATCAAGCTGACCTGATCTGGATGTGATGCCTGTTAGATGTCCTGGTGGCACAATTAGACCTGTGTTTACTTTCGCATTAGCTCAAGTGTCAGCAGTGTCAGCAGGGCCGTCATCATCAGAACACAGAGAACTGTCTGTCTGTCTGTCTGTCTGTCTGTTTGTCTGTCTGTCTGTCTGTCTGTCTGTCTGTCTGTCTGTCTGTCTCTCTCTCCCTCTCTCTCTCTCTCTCTCTTTCTCTCTCTCTCTCTCTCTCTCTCTCTCTCTCTCTCTCTCTCTCTCGTTTTGAGTGGGAGGTGAGTGAGACAGATAGAAGTGTGTGTGTGGTGAAGGGATATACCATTACCAGGGGCATGAACTAGAAAATGTTACCCACTGTTGCACCAGATCCTTAAAGAGGTAAATGGCTGATGTTTCAAATATTTGTCTTTTAAATTTAGGATTGGTAGTGATAGAGAGTTATACCATAACATAAAGTCATAAAGAATAAACCTAATCTAGAACATACCATTCTACCAATTAGTTAGATAACATGAAGTGATAATCTGCGGTTTAAACCTATAATTTAAGAACACCATGAAGTTATAATCAATCAATCAAATTGTATGCAATGTATTTGTGCAAAATGTGTTTATAACAAAGTGGTTAACGTGGTATATACTACCACATTGTATATAATCTCTTATAACACACTGCAGACAAATATACTGTTTGCCGACTGGAGGTGTCCTGATGTTGTCTTCCACAGCCCTAGGATCAGACATACAGTGCCTTGCGAAAGTATTCGGCCCCCTTGAACTTTGCGACCTTTTGCCACATTTCAGACTTCAAACATAAAGATATAAAACTGTATTTTTTTGTGAAGAATCAACAACAAGTGGGACACAATCATGAAGTGGAACGACATTTATTGGATATTTCAAACTTTTTTAACAAATCAAAAACTGAAAAATTGGGCGTGCAAAATTATTCAGCCCCCTTAAGTTAATACTTTGTAGCGCCACCTTTTGCTGCGATTACAGCTGTAAGTCGCTTGGGGTATGTCTCTATCAGTTTTGCACATCGAGAGACTGAAATTTTTTCCCATTCCTCCTTGCAAAACAGCTCGAGCTCAGTGAGGTTGGATGGAGAGCATTTGTGAACAGCAGTTTTCAGTTCTTTCCACAGATTCTCGATTGGATTCAGGTCTGGACTTTGACTTGGCCATTCTAACACCTGGATATGTTTATTTTTGAACCATTCCATTGTAGATTTTGCTTTATGTTTTGGATCATTGTCTTGTTGGAAGACAAATCTCCGTCCCAGTCTCAGGTCTTTTGCAGACTCCATCAGGTTTTCTTCCAGAATGGTCCTGTATTTGGCTCCATCCATCTTCCCATCAATTTTAACCATCTTCCCTGTCCCTGCTGAAGAAAAGCAGGCCCAAACCATGATGCTGCCACCACCATGTTTGACAGTGGGGATGGTGCGTTCAGGGTGATGAGCTGTGTTGCTTTTACGCCAAACATAACATTTTGCATTGTTGCCAAAAAGTTCAATTTAGGTTTCATCTGACCAGAGCACCTTCTTCCACATGTTTGGTGTGTCTCCCAGGTGGCTTGTGGCAAACTTTAAACAACACTTTTTATGGATATCTTTAAGAAATGGCTTTCTTCTTGCCACTCTTCCATAAAGGCCACTTTTGTGCAATATACGACTGATTGTTGTCCTATGGACAGAGTCTCCCACCTCAGCTGTAGATCTCTGCAGTTCATCCAGAGTGATCATGGGCCTCTTGGCTGCATCTCTGATCAGTCTTCTCCTTGTATGAGCTGAAAGTTTAGAGGGACGGCCAGGTCTTGGTAGATTTGCAGTGGTCTGATACTCCTTCCATTTCAATATTATCGCTTGCACAGTGCTCCTTGGGATGTTTAAAGCTTGGTAAATCTTTTTGTATCCAAATCCGGCTTTAAACTTCTTCACAACAGTATCTCGGACCTGCCTGGTGTGTTCCTTGTTCTTCATGATGCTGTCTGCGCTTTTAACGGACCTCTGAGACTATCACAGTGCAGGTGCATTTATACGGAGACTTGATTACACACAGGTGGATTGTATTTATCATCATTAGTCATTTAGGTCAACATTGGATCATTCAGAGATCCTCACTGAACTTCTGGAGAGAGTTTGCTGCACTGAAAGTAAAGGGGCTGAATAATTTTGCACGCCCAATTTTTCAGTTTTTGATTTGTTAAAAAAGTATGAAATATCCAATAAATGTCGTTCCACTTCATGATTGTGTCCCACTTGTTGTTGATTCTTAACAAAAAAATACAGTGTTATATCTTTATGTTTGAAGCCTGAAATGTGGCAAAAGGTCGCAAAGTTCAAGGGGGCCGAATACTTTCGCAAGGCACTATATACAGTACATTCGGAAAGTATTCTTTCCTGGCTGGGCCATTCAAGGACATTCAGAGACTTGTCTCAAAGCCACTCCTGCGTTGTCTTGGCTGTGTGCTGAGGGTCATTGTCCTGTTGGAAGGTGAATCTTTGGCCCAGTCTGAGGTCCTGAGCGCTCTAGAGCAGGTTTTCATCAAGAATCTCTTTGTACTTCGCTCTGTTCATCTTTCCCTCGATCCTGACTAGTGTCCCAGTCCCTGCCACTGAAAAACATCCCTATAGCATGATGCTGACACCGCCATGCTTCACCATTGGGATGGTGCCAGGTTTCCTCTAGACGTGATGCTTGGCATTCAGGCCAAAGAGTTCAATCTTGGTTTCATCCGACCAGAGAATCTTGTTTCTCATGGTTTGAGAGTCCTTTAGGTGCCTTTTGGCAAACTCCAAGCGGGCTGTCATGTGCCTTTTACTGAGGAGTGGCTCAGTCTGGCCACTACCATAAAGGACTGATGGGTGGAATGCTACAGAGATGGTTGTCCTTTTAGTAGGTTCTCCTATCTCCACAGAGGAACTCTGGGGATTTGTCAGAGTGACCATCAGGTTCTTGGTCACCTCCCTGACCAAGGCCCTTCGCCCGATTGCTCAGTTTGGCCAGACGGCCAGCTCTAAGAGGAGTCTTGGTGGCTCCAAATTTCTTCCATTTAAGAATGATGCAGGCCACTGTGTTCTTGGGGACCCCCAATGCTGCAGAATGTTTTTGGTATTTTTCCCCAGATCTGTGCCTCAACAAAATCCTGTCTCGGAGCTCTACGAACAATTCCTTCGACCTCATGGCTTGGTTTATGCTCTGACATGCACTGTCAGCTGTGGGACCTTATATAGTGTGCCTTTCCAAGTCATGTCCAATCAATTGAACTTACCACAGGTGGACTCCAATCAAGTTGTAGAAACAGGATGCACCTGAGCTCAATTTCGAGTCTCATAGCAAAGGGTCTGAATACTTATGTTGTCACGACTTCCACCGAAGTCGGCATCTCTCCTTGTTCGGACGGCGTTCGGCGATTGACGTCATTTTCTAGTCATCACCACTCCATTTTTCATATATCCATTTTTCTTGTCTTGTTTCCATACACACCTGGTTTTCATTTCCCCAATCAATCTGCTTGTATTTAACCCTCTGTTTCCCATTATGTTTTGTGTGTAATTGTTTCATGTTATTGTGGTGTCTTATTACGTGCTTTACTTTTGTTATGTTCCGTGTTTTGAGCGCATTTGATTTATGTAGTGCTCTAGTTTTGGAACTAAAATAAAAGTGCGCCTTTTTACCTCACGCTACTCTCCTGCACAAGACTTCGCCTCTTATACACCCGGTTGACAGAATTACACACCTCCAATGGAGTCAGCAGGAGCAGGTACCCCGGTTAGAGGAGTCGAGGAGCGCGTCCAGGAACATTTGGCCATGTTACATCATCTTGGTGCCATGATGGATCGCATTGTCCAGACCATGGACCACTGGGAGAGACAGGAAGTCTCTCCAGTGCCTCGACCAGCACAACCCGGGTTGTCTCCATCCTTTCCATCCGGAGAGAATTCCAGTGGGATGCGCCTCTCTCTTCCCAGGGAGTATGATGGAACGGCAGCACAGTGCCAGCGATTCTTGTTACAACTGGACCTCTACCTGGCCACTGTGCACCCAGCTCCCACAGGAGGGGAGAGAGTGGCCGCCCTCGTCTCCTGCCTCAAAGGAAGAGCGCTGGAGTGGAGAGAAGGCGCCAGACCACAGCGTCAGATCACTTCGAGGAGTTCACCCGTCGCTTCAGGGCCGTCTTCGACCATCCACCTGAGGGCAGAGTGGCGGGGGAGAGGCTCTTCCATTTGAGACAGGGGACGAGGACTTCACACTGGAATTCCGGACCTTGGCCTCCGGAGCAGGCTGGAACGACAGGGCCCTCATCGACTACTATCGATGCAGCCTACGAGAGGACGTCCGACGTGACCTGGCCTGCAGGGATGCCACCATTTCCTTTGACCAACTGGTGGATTTGTCCATCCGGTTGGATAACCTGCTGGTCACCCGCGGACGTCCAGAGGGGGCTCTGCCGGTTCCATCGTCCAGCACCCCCGCTCCGGTGCCCATGGAGTTAGGAGGGGCTGCTGATAATGGAATTTATATGTTTAAATTAATGATTAGAATATTTCACTCTGAAACCATATAATTGTATGAAATTGATTAGAATCATAAAATTATTATTATTGATGTGTGTAGTTTTAGTCAGTAAAATTATAATAAATGATGAGTGTAGTTTTAGTCAGAATTAGGGTAAAACAATATATCTGTACAGTATGTCACTGTAGTATCTTAAACACAGACTGTGTTCGGTGCCGACCTGGCTAGGGGCCTCTGAGAGATTTGGGAGAGGGCAGGGAGTACTTCTCACGGTCTTCCTAATCTTGGGGGAGGACAGGGAGTGCTTCTCACGGTCTCCCTAATCTTGGGGGAGGACAGGGACTGCTTCTCACGGTCTCCCTAATCTTTGTCGGCTGGGTAGTGATACAGTATGTGCGTAGGATACCTGCTGTTTGTGTGTGAAGGTATGTGCGTAAGGAGCCAGTATAAAATGGATGGTTTTGTACAACGGGGCAGCGCTCTCGTGAATAAACATTTTGACTATTGTGGCTGGGACTGTTGGTTTCATTTCAACTAGAATCTTACAAATTCTGGGTTGCAGACTGAGCAGTTTAATTGAAGTTCAGTTTTTGAACATTGAGAACATAATTCTCGTAACAGCTGCTCATAGTGAGACTGGAGGAGGAGCCATCATGTGCGCCATCTGTGGCCGCAGAGGACACACTGCCGGTCGGTGCCGTGTCGATTCAGGCAACAGGCAGGGCACTCTGGTGTCACCCCAGGTGAGTTTGCACCACACTCATCCTCTGTTGATCAACTGTTTGTGCCTGTTTGTTTCCCTGAGTTTTCCCCACATTCTCAGCATAAGGCTCTCGTCGATTCAGATGCAGCTGGGAATTTTATCGAAAGAGCATTAGCCATTAGGTTAGGGATCCCCATTTTTCCTTTAGTTAGACCCTTCCCGGTACACGCTCTAGATAGTCGACCATTAGCGTCCGGGCTAATCAAGGAGGCCACGATCTCCTTGGCCATGGTTATGCAGGGGAATAATGAGGAGAGAATCAGTCTCTTTCTCATTGACTCTCCTGCGTTTCCGGTGGTACTAGGCCTTCCTTGGTTGGCTCTGCATAACCCCACTATTTCCTGGCAACAGAGGGCTCTCACGGGGTTGTCGTGAGAGTGCTCAGGGAGGTGTGTAGCGGTTTCCGTTGGTGCTACCACGGTGGAAAGTCCAGATCAGGTCTCCACCGTGCACATCCCCTCAGAATATCGGCGATTGTGCGATAAATCTCCTGGCAGACGCTGCGCTTCCCAGGAGTCACGTGTATCCCCTGTCGCAAGCAGAGATGGAGGCTATGGATACATATGTCTCTGAATCCCTGCCTCAGGGGTACATTCGGCCCTCTACTTCACCCGCCTCCTCGAGTTTATTTTTTGTGAAGAAGGATGGAGGTTTACGCCCGTTCATTTACTATAGAGGTCTCAATCATATCACGGTGAGGTACAGTTACCCGCTACCTCTTATCGCCAAGGCGATTGAGTCAATGCATGGGGCACGCTTCTTCACGAAACTGGATCTCAGGAGTGCGTATAACCTGGTGTGTATCCGGGAGGGAGACGAGTGGAAGACAGCGTTCAGTACCACCACAGGGCATTATGAGTACCTTGTCATGCCGTACGGTTTTCCAATCATTTGTAGACAAGATTTTCAGGGACCTGCACGGGCAGGGTGTAGTGGTGTATATCAATGACATTCTGGTTTACTCCACTACACTCGCCGAGCATGTGTCCTTGGTGCGCAAGGTACTTGGACAACTGTTGGAGCATGACCTGTACGTCAAGGCTGATAAATGCCTGTTCTTTCAGCAGGCCGTCTCCTTCCTAGGGTATCGCATTTCCACATCAGGGAAGGAGATGGAGAGTGACCGCATTGCAGCCATGCGTAATTGGCCGACTCCCACCACGGTAAAGGAGGTGCAGCGATTTTTAGGGTTTGCTAATTACTACCGGAGATTTATCCGGGGTTTTGGCCAGGTTGCTGCGCCCATTACCTCACTGCTGAAGGGGGGTCCTGTAAGGTTGCGGTGGTCGGCTGTAGTGGACAGGGCTTTTGGGCAACTAAAAGCTCTGTTTACTTCGGCTCCAGTGCTGGCCCATCCGGATCCCTCTTTGGCATTCATAGTGGAAGTGGACACGTCCGAGGCTGGGACAGATGACACAGAGGAACGGCCCATGGATCAGACTCCCATACTGCCGGCCTCCTGCCTGGTAGCGCCGGTCATGTGGGATCTGGATGCGGACATTAAGTACGTGTTGCGTACAGAGCCCGCTCCCCTCCAGTGTCCCGTTGGGCGTATGTACGTTCCGTCTGCTGTCCGTGACCAGTTGATCTCTTGGGCCCACACGTCTCCCTCCTCTGGGAGGACCTGGTGGCCCACTTTGGCTAAGGACGTGAGGGTTTATGTCTCCTCCTGCTCGGTGTGTGCCCAGTGTAAGGCTCCGAGACACCTGCCCAGAGGTAAGTTGCATCCCTTACCCGTTCCGCAACGACCTTGGTCACATCTGTCAGTGGATTTCCTAACGGATCTTCCTCCCTCACAGGGAAATACCACGATCCTGGTCGTTGTGGATAATTTTTCTAAGTCCTGTCGTCTCCTCCCTCTGTCTGGTCTCCCTACGGCCCTACAGACTGTAGAGGCCCTGTTTACACACGTCTTCCGGCACTACGGGGTGCCTGAGGATATAGTGTCGGATCGGGGTCCCCAGTTCACGTCGAGAGTTTGGAAGGCGTTCATGGAACATCTGGGGGTCTCGATTTGCCTTACCTCAGCTTTTCACCCCGAGAGTAACGGGCAGGTAGAGCGAGTCAATCAAGATGTGGGCAGGTTTCTGCAGTCCTATTAACAGGACCGGCCGGGGGAGTGGGCAGCGTTTGTACCCTGAGACGAGATGGCACAGAACTCACTTCGCCACTTCTCCACTAACCTCTCCCCCTTTCAGTGCTTATTGGGGTACCAGCCAGTTCTGGCACCGTGGCATCAGGGTCAGACCGAGACTCCTGCAGTGGACGACTGGTTTAGGCACGCGGAGGACACATGGGAGGCAGCCCGTGTCCATCTCCAGCGAGCTTCGTGTCGCCAGAATGCCAGCGCGGCCCGTCTCCCCAGTGAGACCCCGGTGTTTGCACCGGGGGACCGGGTCTGGCTTTCGACCCGTAACTTGCCCCTCCACCTGCCCTGCCGGAAGCTGGGTTTGTGGGGCCATTTAAAGTTCTGAGGAGGGTGAACGAGGTATGTTATAGATTACAGCTTCCCTCTGATTATCGTATTAACCTCTCGTTCCATTTGTCTCTCCTCAGGCCGGTGGTGGCTGGTCCGATCCAGGAATCTGAGGTGTGGGAGGTCCCTCTGCCCTCTTTGGACATCGAGGGGGCCCCGGCGTACATTGTTCATTCCATCCTGGATTCGAGGCGTCGGGTGGGGGGCTTTCAGTACTTCGTGGAGTGGGAGGGGTATGGGCCGGAGGAGAGGTGCTGGGTTTCAGTTGCAGATGTTTTGGATCCTGAACTGCTGCGGGAGTTTCACCGTCGCCAGCCGGATCGCCCTGTGCCTCGTCCTCCGGGTAGTACTCGAGGCCGAGGACAACCCGTAGGAGCTGCGCGTCAAGGGGGAGGTGGGGGGGTACTGTCATGACTTCCGCCGAAGTCGGCTCCTCTCCTTGTTCGGGCGGTGTTCGGCAATCGACGCCACCGGCTTTCTAGCCATCGTCGCTCCATTTTTCATATATCCATTTGTCTTGTCTTGTTTCCATACACACCTGGTTTTCATTTCCCCAATCAATCTGCTTGTATTTAACCCTCTTTTTCCCATTATGTTTTATGTGTAATTGTTTCATGTTATTGTGGTGTCTTATTACGTGCTTTACTTTTGTTATGTTCCGTGTTTTGAGCGCATTTGATTTATGTAGTGCTCTAGTTTTGGAACTAAAATAAAAGTGCGCCTGTTTACCTCACGCTACTCTCCTGCACAAGACGTCGCCTCTTATACACCCGGTTGACATATGTAAATATGTTCTCTGTTTTTTATTGTTAATAAATTTGCAAAAATGTCTAAAAAGCTGTTTTTCCTTTTGTCACATCTGCTCCCGCTCCCCCTCTCTGGCACTCGAGGTCACCAGGCTGCTCATCATTACGCTGTCACCAGCGCTTCATTGGACTCACCTGAACTCCCTCACATCATTGATTGTTTCTCTTGTCCAGACGCGGTTCTTGTTTCGTTTCATGTATGTTCATTATTAAATCATCACCCTGCACTTTCTTCCCGTCTCCCAGTGTCTGTAGTTACGGAACCGTGTGTATATTGATGAGTAAAACAAATAATTTAATCAATTTTTGAATAATGCTGTAACTTTATAAAATGTGGAAAAATACTGAATTATTTTCCCGAGTGCACTGTATATTAGAGCAGAGCTGGGAGGGATTGTTTTAAGATGGTCATAACATTGATCATTAAGCTATTTGATTTAGAATTTTAGGACCCCTGTACAGTACCAGTCAAAAGTTTAGAATAATAGGGAAGACTTCACAACTATGAAATAACACATATGGAGTCATGTAGTAACCAAAAAAGTGTTAATTTAAGATTTTTAGGGCAAGGCATCCCGTCAGGGACACCGTGACGGGACACTTGTCAACAATTTCCGGTGAAATTGGAGGTCGCGCAATTCAAATAAATAATCGTAAAGATTATGGATATTAAACATGTAGGCACATACAAGCGTCTTATATCGGTTAAAGCTTAAATTCTGGTTAATCTAACTGCATTGTCCGATTTACAGTAGGCTTTACAGCGAAAGCATGCCATGTGATTGTTTGAGGACGGTGCCCCACATGAATATATCTTTCAACCAGCACAGGCTTCATAAAATCACAAATAGCGATTAAATAATAACTTATTTTTTGAAAATCTTCCTCTGATTTGCAATCCAAAGGGTCCAAGCTATAACATGCATGGTTGTTTTGTTAGATAAAATCCTTCTTTATATCCCCAAAAGTCTGTTTAGTTGGTGCCATCGATTTGAGTTCAACATGCAGACAAACAATGTTTAAACCCTTTACAATGAAAGTTATCACTAAACTTTATTAAAACAAGTCAAACTACGTTTCTAAGTAATCTTCAGGTACCCTATAATGTAATTAAACTATAATATTTCATACGTAAAGAAGTATGTTCAATAGAAAAGTAAAATTAGCAAATGCGCGTCCTCTTCACCGCGCTCCCACAGACTGATTTCCAACTGTGACCCCCAGTACCAAAACTCATAATAAACAAGCCTGAAACCTTGAACAATGACTGTTGACATCTAGTGGAAGCCATAGGAATTGCAATATGTGAGCTGGAATTGCATAGGACTCATAGCTTTCAATTGTAAGAGAATGGCACCTAAAAAAACATTAGGTTGATTTTTCTTTGGATTTTCTCCTACCATATCAATTGTGCTATAGTCTCGTACATTATTTCTATTTTAACATTTGTATTTTAACATTTCAAACTTCAAAGTGTTTTCTATCCAATGGTACCAATTATATGCATATCCTGGCTTCTGGGCCTGAGTAACAGGCAGTTTACATTGGGCGTGCAAGTAGCCACCCATTGCCTTGATGACAGCTTTGCATACTCTTGGCATTCTCTCAACTAGCTTCATGAGGTAGTCACATGGAATGCATTTCAATTAACAGGTGTGCATTGTTAAGAGTTCATTTGTGGAATTATTTTCCTTCTTATTGCATTTGAGCTAATCGGTTGTGTTGTGGCAAGGTAGGGATGGTATTCAGAAGATAGTGTCACGTATACTCCCTCTCCGGCCTCTAGGTCATCAGGATGCTGATTATCCCACACACCTGTCACCATTGTCTCGCACACCTGCGCCTCATGACACTCACCTGGACTCCATCACCTCCTTGATTATCTTCTCTATATGTCACTCCCCTTGGTTCTTTCCTCAAGTGTTATTGACTCTGTTTTCATGTCGGTGCGTTGTTTGTGTTAAGTGTTAATTGTTTCATTTATTTATTATAACACTCACTCCCTGGACTTGCTTCCCGACTCTCAGTGCACTCGTTACAGATAGGTTAGGGGTTATACAGAAGATAGACATATTTGGTAAAAGACCAAGTCCATATTATGGCAAGAACAGCTCAAATAAGCAAAGAGAAATTACAGTCCATCATTACTTTAAGACATGAAGGTCAGTCAATCAGGAACATTTCAAGATCTTTGAAAGTTTCTACAAGTGCAGTCCCAAAAAGCATCAAGTGCTATGATGAAACGGACTCATGAGGACCACCAGGAAAGGAAGACCCAGCTTTCCATCTGCTGCAGAGGATAAGTTCATTACAGTTACCAGCCTAAAAAATTGCAGTCCAAAGAAATGCTTCACAGAGTTCAAGTAACAGACACATCTCAACATCAACTGTTCAGAGGAGACTTCTTGAATCAGGTCTTCATGGTTGAATTGCTGCAAAGAAACCACTACTAAAGGACACCAATAATAAGAAGAGACTTGCTTGGGCCAAGAAACACGAGCATTGGACATTAGACCATTAGAAATCTGTCCTTTGGTCTGATGACTCCAAACTTGAGATTTTTGGTTCCAACCGCTGTGTTTTTGTGAGTTGCAGAGCAGGTGAACAGATGATCTCTGCATGTTTAGTTCCCACCATGAAGTATGGAGGAGGAATTGTGATGGTGTGAGGGTGCTTTGCTGGTGACAATGTCAGTGATTTATTTATAATTCTAGCTGTACTTAACCAGCATATCTACCACAGCATTCTACAGTGAAACGCCATCCCATCTGGTTTGTGCTTAAAAAAGCGTAATTTTTTTAATAAAAATTATTTAACCTTTATTTTACCTTTCTAGCACAGCAGAACCCCTCGACAACAGAAATTCAAATATATTTTTTAGAAATATGTAACTTTCACACATTAACAAGTCCAATACAGCAAATGAAAGATGAACATCTCATTAATCTACACAATTTCAAAAATGCTTTATAGCGAAAGCACCACATATGATTATGTTAGGTCATAGACAAGTCGAAAAAACACAGCCATTTTTCCAGCCAAAGATAGGAGTCACAAAAAGCAGAAATATAGATAAAATTACTCACTAACCTTTGATGATGTTCATCAGATGACACTCATGAGACATCATGTTACACCATACATGTATGTTTTGTTCGACAATGTGCATATTTATATCCCAAAATCTCTGTTTACATTGGCACCTTACGCGCAGTAATGTTTTGATTCCAAAACATCCGGTGATTTTGCAGAAATACTCATTATAAACATTGATAAAAGATGTGTTATTCACAGAATTAAAGATAGACTTCTCCTTATTGCAAACGCTGTGTCAGATTTAAAAAAAACTTTATAACTTAAGTTACTCTAAGTTACTCTACTCAACAAAATGGATGCAGTCTATCACAGTGCATCCGTTTTGTCACCAAAGCCCCATATACTACCCCCACTGCGACCTGTATGCTCTTGTTGGCTGGCCCTCGCTTCATACTCGCCGAGAAACCCGCTGGCTCCAGGTCATCTACAAGTCTCTGCTAGGTAAAGCCCCACCTTATCTCAGCTCACTGGTCACCATAGCAGCACCCACCCGTAGCACGCGCTCCAGCAGGTATATCTCACTGGTCACCCCCGAAGCCAATTCTTCCTTTAGTCGCCTTTCCTTCCAGTTCTCTGCTGCCAATGACTGGAATGAACTGCAAAAATCACTGAAGCTGGAGACTCATATCTCCCTCACTAGCTTTAAGCACCAGCTGTACATAGCCCATCCAACTACCTCATCCCCATACTGTATTTATTTATTTATCTTGCTCCTTTGCACCCCAGTATCTCTACTTGCACATTCATCTTCTGCACAGCTACCATTCCAGTGTTTAATTGCTATATTGTAATTACTTCGCCACCATGGCCTATTTATTGCCTTACCTCCCTTATCCTACCTCATTTGCACACACTGTATATAGATGTTTTCTACTGTATTATTGACTATGTTTGTTTTTTCCATGTGTTGTTGTATGTGTTGAACTGATTTGCTTTATCTTGGCCAGGCGCGGTTGTAAATGAGAAATGAAGCACAGCCGAGAGCTGCCCAGTGACACGAGCCTACCAGCCGAGCTAAACTACTTCTATCCTCGCGTCGAGGCAAATAACACTGAAACATGCATGAGAGCACCAGCTGTTCCAGAAGACCTTTAAACAGATCAACATTCACAAGGCTGCAGGGGCAGATGGATTACCAGGATGTGTACTGTGAGCATGCACTGCCCAACTGGCAAGTGTCTTCACTGAAATGTTCAAACTCTGCTCGTCCAATTCTGTAATACCAACATGTTTTAAGCAGACCAACATAGTCCCTGTACCCAAGAACACTAAGGTAACCTGCCAAAATGATTACCGACTTGTAGCACTCACTTATGTAGCCATGAAGTGCTTTGAAAGGCTGGTCATGACTCACATCAAGGAGTCATTAACACCATTATGCCAGAAACCCTAGACCCACTCCAATTTGCATACCACCCTAACAGAACCACAGATGATGCAAACTCTATTGCACTCCACACAGCCCTTTCCCACCTGGACAAAAGGAAAAACCTATGTTAGAATGCTATTCATTGACTACAGCTCAGCGTTCAACACCATAGTGCCCACGATGCTCATCAATAAGCTAAGGACCCTGGGACTCAACACCTCCCTCTGCAACTGGATCTTGGACTTCCTGACGGACCACCCCCAGGTGGTAAGGGTAGGTAACAACACATCCGGCACGCTGATCCTCAACACAGGGGTCCCTCAGGGGTGCTCAGTCCCCTCCTGTACTCCCTTTTCACTCATGACTGAACTGCCAGGCACGACTCCAACACCATCATTAAGTTTTCAGATGACACAACAGTGGTAGGCCTGATCACCGACAACTACGAGACAGCCTATAGGGAGGAGGTCAGAGACCTGGCCTTGTGGAGCCAGGACAACAACCTCTCCCTCAACGTGATCAAGACAAAGGAGATGATTGCAGACTGCAGGAAAAAGAGGACAGAGCACGCCCCATTCTCATTGACAGGGCTATAGTGGAGCAGGATGAAAGTTTCAAGTTCCTTGGTGTCCACATCACCAACAAACTAACATGGTCCAAGCACACCAAGACATTCGTGAAGAGGGCACGACAAAACCTATTCCCCCTCAGGAGACTGAAAAGGTTTGGCATGGGTCCTCAAATCCTCAAAAGGTTCTATAGCTGCACCATTGAGAGCATCATCACTTGTTGCATCACTGCCTGGTATGACAACTGCTCGGCCTCTGACCGCAAGGCACTACAGAGGGTTGTGCGTACGGCCCAGTACATCACTGGGACCAAGCTTCCTGCCATCCAGGACCTCTATACCAGGCTGTGTCAGAGGAAGGCCCAAAAAATTGTCAGAGACTCCAGCCACCTTAGACATAGACTGTTCTCTCTGCTACCGCACGGCAAGCAATACTGGAGTGCCAAGACTAGGTCCAAGAGGTCCATAATAGCTTATCAAATGGCTACCTAGACTTTTTGCATTAGTCCCCCCATTTTTACACCACTGCTACTCTCTGTAGTTATCATCTATGCATTGTCACTTTAATAACTCTACCGACATGTACATATTACCTTAATTACCTCGACTAACGAGTGGCTCCGCACATTGACTCTGTACCGGTACCCCCCTGTATATAGTCTCGCTATTGTTATTTAACTGCTGCTCTTTACTTACTTGTTACTTTTATTTCTTATTCTTATTTGTACTGCATTGTTGGTTAGGGGCTCGTATGTAAGCATTTCACTGTTGTATTCGGTGCATGTGACTAATACAATTTGATTTGATTTGAATATAACTCAGGACCTCAGCCTTGGAAGCCAGCTTGTCGATTTGGTAGAGGAGGAAATGAGAGTTTAGCATATTTTACGACAGACACTGTCTGTTCGCTCTAACAAAATGGTTAATTGAACAAGCATGGGAAACAATGTTTAAACCCTTTACAATGAAGATCTGTAAAGTTATTTGGATTTTTACGAATTATCTCTGAAAGAAAAAGAGAAATTCCTTTTAATGCTGAGTTTAGTCATACACACACAAACAAACACACAATGCTTTTAACACAATGTCCCTGTGGAATGCTTTGGACACCTTGTAGAGTCCATGCCCTGACAAATTGAGACTGTTCTGGTGGCAAAAGGGGGTGCAACTCATTATTAGGAAGGTGTTCCTAATGTTTTGTACACTCAGTGTATTTTGTAGTAAGAGTATAATTGAATATAACAGGATAAAATAAATGATATTTTCCACACACAACTTGTCACAGGAAGCTATGGAACCGCTGTCATATAAATAAGTCATATTTTGAAACAGAGCCCAAGCCCATGCTTTTTTCATTCGCATTTCATATATCCTACCCTCACTCCACTTTGTTAGGGATTAGTCATTGGGTCTTACATTGAGATGTTTCTGATTAGTGAGAGATGAGCAAACGAGTAGATGAGCTATACCACCTCCACTTATTTGCCCAGCCAGAAACAAATGAACCAAATAGGCTATTCAGGAGTTCAGTGAAACAAAATCACATTGATTGAGACAAGTCAGTGAACCCGTATGAAAAAAGATTGCAATCAGAGTGCAGTATAACTGCAGTATAAGTGCAGTATGCTACAAATACTGTGTCCAAAATAACAGTTTTTTCACTGCAGTAATGTTGCAGTGTAACTGCCATTAGAATGCATTATAACTGCAGTTCGACGGCAGTATACTTGAGTTATTCAACAATTACATGCGTCCAAAATACCAAAACTGCAATCTTTTTTTGTATGGGAAGTCACAAAAAAATGTGACATTGATTGATTTATCAAGACGAGACCCCACACTATGCTCAAACAACGCGATGGACCTGACCCAATCAAAACGATGCTAAAATTATAATCTGGTTGACCACATGCGGGTAGGCTGCTTCAACAATTGGATGATTTTGGGAGTTTTAGTAAGCAACAATTTAATGCATGCATTCAATTGTACCTGCCTAATTTATTCCAATAATTTCGTAACTCAGTGATATTTATTCCCACAGTAATTCGTAGTGGTGGGCTATGTGAAAATATGGGAGAAGTGACATGCCTCGCAACGTTTAGAACTGCCAGGAGGATGGTTAACTGCCGCTGCCTAGCAACCATCAATAGTTTAAGAGTGTAGTGCGTGCCGCTGCCGCCTCAGCATTACGGCTCCGTTTCATACTAAGCCGTAGTCAAAAGTTTACTGAAATGATTACTAGGTTATTAGGTGGAAAGAAAAGTTTCGGCTTTGATACCAGCAATACCTTAAAGATAAGGATAAGGAAAAGACGGAAGAAATTAAGGTATTACTTGAATATGTGTTTGTGTGTGTGTGTGTGTGTGTGTGTGTGTGTGTGTGTTTGTGCGTCAGAGGAGGCTGGTGGGTGGAGTTATAGGAGGACCACCTCATTTTAATGACTGGAATGGAAATAATGGTACATATCAAATACATGGAAACCATGTTTGACTCCGTTCCATGTATTCCACTGCAGCCATTGCAATGGGTCCGTCCTCCTATAGCTCCTCCCACCAGCCTCCACTGGTGAGCATCCCTCACCAACTTCAAACATCAGCTATCTGAGCAGCTAACCAATCGCTGCAGCTGTACATAGTCTATTGGTAAATAGCCCACCCTTTTTCACCTACCTCATCCCCATACTGTTTTTATTTATTTACTTTTCTGCTCTTTTGCACACCATCTCTACCTGTACATGACCATCTGATCATTTATCACTCCAGTGTTAATCTGCAAAATTGTAATTATTTGCCTACCTCATGCCTTTTGCACACATTGTATATAGACTCCCCCTTTGTTTTCTACTGTGTTATTGACTTGTTAATTGTTTACTCCATGTGTAACTCTTTGTTGTCTGCTCACACTGCTATGCTTTATCTTGGCCAGGTCGCAGTTGCAAATGAGAACTTGTTCTCAACTAGCCTACCTGGTTAAATAAAGGTGGAAAAAAATAAAAAAATAAAAATAAAAATGTAGGCGGGGGTTTTAATAAAAGGGAAATAGTCACAGTGCAATGTCAGCGCAGAGCTGCTTCGTCACACACATAAAAATAGTTCATCTTTCATACATTGCCAAAAGTACCAGTGACATGATGATGATTTTGGCATATTCATGTCTGCCTGACATTTAAAGAGATTGATTTGTCAACTATGGCTGCAGTGCAAGCAGAGGCATCATGCCCATAGGGGGCACTGGGGCACGTGCCCCCTCAGATTTGTCTTTTCTTTTTTTCTTTTTTTTAAAGAAGAACAAATTATATAAGAGTATTTTTGTTGTTGATGTTGTTTCTCTGTAATACTATTAGCCACCTAGCAATATTATTAAGCTGGCTTTAGCTAGTCCAATCTCCCAACCTCATAACTAGCTACCAAGAAGCCAATTCAGGCTATCAATCAAGTTAGAGTAGCTGTAGCTTGAACTGTTTAAAGTGGCATGCCTGCTGGCAAGATTGGTAGAAAAGCAAGCGATTACTAAATGTACTGAATCAGACTCACATTCTTTTCAATCGTTTACCCAGATTTGAGCAAAGATGCAGAGAAGCATCTCACCCCCCCATCCTAACATATTTTGTGCCCCATCAGATTTTTGGGGTGCATGAGTGCAAGCTAGAGTGGGATTTATAAATAAGGTGGATTTGATAGCAGGTGGGATGTACACAGCTAACTCATGAAGATGGATCTGTTTTTGGGAACATCATACTGACACACACACATACGCACATTCATCTTCTCCTGAAATACCATTGCTATTGATTGATCCCTCTTGGAGCCAAAACTAAGCACACACACATGACACAACCTTTTCCTATCTCCCCTGTGTAGTGATGAAAGGCCTGTGTGAGGATTCCCCTCGTCTTTTTCATTCCCAGCCGCACAGAACACCCTTCTAGAACACAGGTATCTTTGTGGTGTGTTGTAGAGAGACGAGGTAATAGCTCTGGCTGTTTGAGGGCTGGCTGTTTTCTGCCTTGTGGTTGTCTGTGTATTTCTGTGGGTATGCTGCTGTAGACTGGACAAGCTGATAAGAAACAGTCAAAGCCTCCCATCTTCATTAATGTCTCTCAAGGCAGATACACAGAGCATCAATCAGCTTGATAAACATTAATCTTCAAGAAAATGATATATCCTTTCAAATATTATTCTTGCTAATTGATAGAAATACAATTCTTAGACTGAAAAATTGCAATTTGTAGATATTGTAAATATTCTCCATTCACCCCCACAAAATAGCATTTCAGATCATTTCCACAGAGTGAAGCAAATAAGCTTTTCTTCCACAGGTCTTTTTCAATCATTTTCAGTGAATAGAAGACAATTTAAAATTGTTATCAACACCCAAAATGAATCAATTTGGCAGCATGGAATCAGCGCTGTGCTCTAGCCTTGGATACACCAGCTGGCTTGGGCTTTTCTACCGGGGCTTACCCCTCACCGAGACCAGAGCTGGCCTGCAGAGTGACGGAGAGCAAGGGGGAGTGGGAGGAACATCCATCTGAATACCCTGCAACGATAATCAACCAGAAGCAGCTCAGTCTTTTGTTGACTAGGAGTCCAAGCCACGCAAAAGACAGGCTGTATGTCAATAACCAATTACTGGCACAGCTGTTCCTGCATTGTTCCTCCTCTGAGCAGGAACAAAACCACACTGAAACACCATCTTTAGAAAGAAAATCTTCTCTTCTAATCGTTTCCAAAAGGTCTTGCTAAACCTTGTCCATCTACTAATATCCCCTTCTTTGTTTCTTCTATTCTCCTTATATGGAGCCAAGCCTATTTATTTAACCTTTATTTAACTAGGCAAGTCAGCTAAAAACAACTTTTTATTTACAATGACAACCTACACCGGCCAAACCCGGACGACGATGGGCCAATTGTGCACTGCACTGTGGGACTCCCATTCACAGCTGGTTGTGATACAGCCTGGATTCAAACCAAGGTGTCTGTAGTGATGCCTCTAACACTGAGCTGCAGTGCCTCAGACCACTGCACCACTCAGGAGCCTATCAGGTAATTTTGTTTTGTTGTGGTACTTTTTTCACCCCCTCTGCTCTGCAACATCAGTTGGAACTGCGTTAATTAAATAGAGAGAAAGAGCTGCGGGCCCTGGTTTATTAATGTGGAAGAACAGCGCTTCAAACTAAACTCAAAATGTTCCCAATTAAAATGAAGATGAATTGCAGCCCCTAGTCCCCTATTGCGCCTCTGTGGCTGAACCTCTGAGTGGGTCTCCAAGCTAATGCCGTTCAGGCCATTAAAATCCTTAAGAGTCTGTTGATGCACCCGTGCGTCAATCTGATTAACATAATAAAAAAATCCTCATCAATATCTGTCAGTTTAAGCTAGATATATGTTTTTTTTGTTGCATGGGCTGCATCTCAATTTGCCACATCCACCTATGTCGGCATCTGCGGTGGAAAGTGGCAAAGCTACAGCTATACTTGTCAGACCAGGAAAACATCTGTAACGTCCAAACAGTTTGGCTAACTAATATGACCACTCTATGGAAAGATAAGACTCTCACGAACATGATGGTGTTCTCCGTTTTGCACTATGACCATCACAAGTATCAGGGAATCATCTGAAGGTAACCCATACATATGAATGGAGGCATGGAGGTAGTTTTGTACCAGGAAAAAAACTGGCGTTAAATATGTGTCCAAAAAATGTAAATATTATGTTTTCTTATATCTCCTAAAAATAGGACAATCACTATAACTATAACTATATCTATTTTGCCAATTGGATTGATCCCCTCTACCACACGGAACCCCACTAATCTACCGACGGAAACACACGAGGTGGCTAAAAACAGACCTCCATCCTATGCTAGCTTGCTACCGATGGCCCGGCTAGCTGCTGAATCGCCATGACCCCATCCAACCTCACTACTCACTGGACCCTTATGATCACTCGACTAAGCATGCCTCTCCTTAATGTCAATATGCCTTGTCCATTGCTGTTCTGGTTAGTGTTTATTGGCTTATTTCACTGTAGAGCCTCTAGCCCTGCTCACTATACCTTATCCAACCTTTCAGTTCCACCACCCACACATGTTATGAAATCACCTGGTTTCAATGATGTTTCTAGAGACAATATCTCTCTCATCATCACTCAATATCTAGGTTTACCTCCACTGTATTCACATCCTACCATACCTTTGTCTGTACATTATACCTTGAAGCTATTTTATCGCCCCCAGAAACCTCCTTTTACTCTCTGTTCTAGACAACCAATTCTCAAAGCTTTTAGCCGTACCCTAATCCTACTCCTTCTCTGTTCCTCTGGTGATGTAGAGGTGAGTCCAGGCCCTGCAGTGCCTAGCTCCACTCCTACTCCCCAGGCGCTCTCTTTTTATGACTTCTGTAACCGCAATAGCCTTGGTTTCATGCATGTTAACATTAGAAGCCTCCTCCCTAAGTTTGTTTTATTCACTGCTTTAGCACACTCTGCCAACCCGGATGTTCTAGCCATGTCTGAATCCTGGTTTAGGAAGACCACCAATAATTCTGAAATCTTCATCCCTAACTACAACATTTTCAGACAAGATAGAACGGCCAAAGGGGGCGGTGTTGCAATCTACTGCAGAGATAGCCTGCAGAGTTCTGTCCTACTATCCAGGTCTGTACCCAAACAATTTAAAAATCCACCCCTCTAAAAACAAGTCTCTCACCATTGCCGCCTGCTATAGACCACCCTCTGCCCCCAGCTGTGCTCTGGACACCATATGTGAACTGATTGCCCCCCATCTATTTTCTGAGCTCATGCTGCTAGGCGACCTAAACTGGGACATGCTTAACACCCCAGCCATCCTACAATCTAAGCTTGATGCCCTCAATCTCACACAAATTATCAATGAATCTACCAGGTACCACTCCAAAGCCGTAAACACGGGCACCCTCATAGATATCATCCTAACCAACTTGCCCTCTAAAAACACCTCTGCTGTTTTCAACCAAGATCTCAGCAATCACTGCCTCATTGCCTGCATCCGTAATGGGTCAGCGGTTAAACAACCTCCACTCATCACTGTCAAATGCTCCCTGAAACACTTCAGCGATCAGGCCTTTCTAATCGACCTGGCCGGGGTATCCTAGAAGGATATTGATCTCATCCCGTCAGTAGAGGATGCCTGGTTATTAAAAAAAAAATGCCTTCCTCGCCATCTTAAATAAGCATGCCCCATTCAAGAAATTTAGAACCAGGAACAGATATAGTCCTTGGTTCTCTCCAGACCTGACTGCCCTTTACCAACACAAAGACATCCTATGGCATTCTGCATTAGCATCGAACAGCCCCCGTGATATGCAACTTTTCAGGGAAGCTAGAAACCAATATACACAGGCAGTTAGAAAAGCCAAGGCTTGCTTTTTCAAGCAGAAATTTGCATCCTGCAACACAAACTCAAAAAAGTTCTGGGACACTGTAAAGTCCATGGAGAATAAGAACACCTTCTCCCAGCTGTTCACTGCACTGAAGATAGGAAACACTGTCACCACCGATAAATCCACTATAATTGACAATTTCAATAAGCATTTTTCTACGGCTGGCCATGCCTTCCACCTGGCTACCCCTACCCCTACCCCGGTAAACAGCACTGCACGCCCCACAGCAACACGTCCAAGCCTTCCCCATTTCTCCTTCTCCCAAATCCAGTCAGCTGATGTTCTGAAAGAGCTGCAAAATCTGGACCCTTACAAATCAGCCGGGCTAGACAATCTGGACCCTTTCTTTCTAAAATTATTCACAGAAAATGTTGCCAGCCTGTTCAACCTCTCTTTCATGTCGTCTGAGATTCCCATAGATTGGAAAGCAGCTGCGGTCATCCCCCTCTTCAAAGGGGGGGGGGGACACTCTTGACTCAAACTGCTACAGACCTATATATATCTAGACCTATATCTAAGTATGGTTCCCAATCAGAGACAACGATAGTCAGCTGTCCCTGGTTGAGAACCATACCCGCCCAAAACAAAGAAATACAAAACATAGAAAAAGGAACATAGAATGCCCACCAAAATCACACCCTGACCAAACCAAAATAGAGACATAAAAAGCTCTCTACGGTCAGGGCGTGACAGTCAGCCTTCTTCTCTGGAGCCATCTTATACATACACACATATTGAGATGGATATTACTGTCATGTATTGTCATATTATGTCTTGTTCCTGTTCTTTCTCTTCACTCCGTTTCCCTCTGCTGGTCGTATTAGGTTACCTTCTCTTCCTCTCCTTCCCCCAGCTGTTCCTCATCTTCTCTAACTACCTCGTTCACTCTTTTCCCACCTGTTCCCTTTTTCCCTCTTTTTTCCCCTTTCTTTTTCAGATTCTCGTTTGAGTTTCTCATGCCAGAACCAAACTATCGTCTTGTTTGCTTCACCCTTGTCCCATCCTGTCGGAATCTGCCTGTTCTTCTGATGCTACGTGTGATCAGGTACCTCTGTCTGCTACGACCCGCGCCTACCCAGAGAGACCAGCAGTCTGTCGCCGCAACCCAGCTATTCTCCTCTGCTGCTAAGAAGGGGACTCTTTTGTAAATATCAGAAGGACTTTCTGTTTCATTTGTCGCCCTCTCTGAGGGTTGTCTATTTTGCCATTTTCTACATCTGAAGAGGATCTATGTCTTCCCTGTGTTTTTACATTAAAGGACTCTGTTTTTGTTCAACCGCTTTTGGGTCCTCACTCAAGTTCACAACAGAAGAATCTGACCAAGAATGGACCCAGCGATTTCGGATCCTTTCCACTCAGCCGTCGAGATCCAGGGAGCGATGCTAGGCAGACACGAGCAGGAATTGTCTGTTGCTCGACATGCCGTTGAGATCCTGACCGCCCAAGTCTCCGACCTCACAAGACAGGTTCACCATCTCCGCCTCGATCCACCGGCCACTTCCAGGGCTTCCGAATCTCCGGAGCCCAGAATCAATAACCCGCCGTGTTACTCTGGGGAGGCCACTGAATGCCGCTCGTTCCTCACCCAGTGTGATATTGTGTTTTCTCTCCAGCCCAACACTTACTCCAGGAGCACAGCTCGTATCGCCTACGTCATATCTCTCCTTACTGGACGGGCTCGTGAGTGGGGCACGGCTATCTGGGAGGCGAGGGCTGAGTGTACTAACCAGTATCAGGACTTTAAGGAGGAGATGATACGGGTTTTTGATCGTTCTGTTTTTGGGGAGGAAGCTTCCAGGGTCCTGGCTTCCCTATGTCAAGGTAATCGATCCATAACACTCTATTGAGTTTCGCACTCTTGCTGCCTCCAGTGACTGGAACGAGCCAGCTTTGCTCGCTCGTTTTCTGGAGGGTCTCCGCGCTGAGGTAAAGGATGAGATTCTCTCCCGGGAGGTTCCCTCCAGCGTGGATTCCTTGATTGAACTCGCTATTCGCATAGAGCGACGGGTTGATCTTCGTCACCGAGCTCGGGGAAAGGAGCTCGCGTTCTCCGTTGCCCCCCTCTCCGCATCACTACCATCTTCCTCCGCCGGCTCGGGTGCTGAGCCTATGCAGCTGGGGGGTATCCGCATCTCGACTAAGGAGAGGGAACGGAGAATCACCAACCGCCTCTGTCTCTATTGCGGTTCCGCTGGTCATTTTGTCACTTCATGTCCAGTAAAAGCCAGAGCTCATCAGTAAGAGGAGGGCTACTGGTGAGCGCTACTACTCTGGTCTCCCCTTCAAGATCCTGCACTACCTTGTCGGCCCATCTACGCTGGACCGGTTCGTCAGCTTCCTGCAGCGCCTTGATAGACTCTGGGGCGGAGGGCTGCTTTATGGACGAGACCTGGGCTCGGGAACATGACATTCCTCCCAGACAGTTAAAGGAGCCCACGGCCTTGTTCGCTCTGGATGGGAGTCCTCTCCCCGGGATTCAGCGTGAAACGCTACCTTTAACCCTCACTGTCTCTGGTAATCATAGCGAAACCATTTCTTTTTTAATTTTTCGTTCACCTTTTACACCTGTTGTTTTGGGTCATCCCTGGCTAGTTTGTCATAATCCTTCTATTAATTGGTCTAGTAATTCTATTCTCTCCTGGAACGTCTCTTGTCATGTGAAATGTTTAATGTCTGCTATCCCTCCTGTTTCCTCTGTCTCTTCTTCACAGGAGGAGCCTGGTGATTTGACGAGGGTGCCGGAGGAATATCACGATCTGCGCACGGTGTTCAGTCGGTCCAGGGCCACCTCTCTTCCTCCGCACCGGTCGTATGATTGTAGTATTGATCTCCTTCCAGGAACCCCCCCCCCCGGGGTAGACTATACTCTCTGTCGGCTCCCGAACGTAAGGCTCTCGAAGATTATTTGTCTGTAGCTCTCGACGCCGGTACCATAGTCCCCTCCTCCTTTCCCGCCAGAGCAGGGTTTTTTTTGTTAAGAAGAAGGACGGGTCCCTGCGCCCCTGCATAGATTATCGAGGGCTGAATGACATAACAGTTAAGAATCGTTATCCGCTTCCTCTTATGTCTTCAGCCTTCGAGATCCTGCAGGGAGCCAGGTTTTTCACTAAGTTGGACCTTCGTAACGCTTACCATCTCGTGCGCGTCAGGGAGGGGGACGAGTGGAAAACAGCGTTTAACACTCCGTTAGGGCACTTTGAATACCGGGTTCTTCCTTTCGGCCTCGCAAACACTCCAGCTGTCTTTCAGGCATTAGTAAATGACGTCCTGAGAGACATGCTGAACATCTTTGTTTTCGTCTACCTTGACGATATCCTGATTTTTTTCACCGTCACTCCAGATTCATGTTCAGCACGTTCGACGTGTCCTCCAGCGCCTTTTAGAGAATTGTCTTTATGTGAAGGCTGAGAAGTGCACTTTTCATGCCTCCTCCGTCACATTTCTCGGTTCTGTTATTTCCGCTGAAGGCATTAAGATGGATCCCGCTAAGGTCCAAGCTGTCATTGATTGGCCCGTTCCTAAGTCACGCGTCGAGCTGCAGCGCTTTCTCGGCTTCGCGAATTTCTATCGTCGTTTCATCCGTAATTTCGGTCAGGTGGCAGCTCCCCTCACAGCCCTTACTTCTGTCAAGACGTGCTTTAAGTGGTCCGATTCCGCCCAGGGAGCTTTTGATCTTCTCAAGAATCGCTTTACATCCGCACCTATCCTTGTTACACCTGACGTCTCTAGACAGTTCGTTGTCGAGGTTGACGCGTCAGAGGTGGGCGTGGGAGCCATTCTTTCTCAGCGCTCCCTCTCTGACGACAAGGTCCACCCTTGCGCGTATTTTTCTCATCGCCTGTCGCCGTCGGAACGTAACTATGATGTGGGAAACCGCGAACTGCTCGCCATCCGCTTAGCCCTAGGCGAATGGCGACAGTGGTTGGAGGGGGTGACCGTTCCTTTTGTCGTTTGGACTGACCATAGGAACCTTGAGTACATCCGTTCTGCCAAACGACTTAATGCGCGTCAGGCTCGTTGGGCGCTGTTTTTCGCTCGTTTCGAGTTCGTAATTTCTTATCAAATTCTTCAGTAGTCTCCACCGACCCCGAGGGGATTCTCCCTGAGGGGCGTGTTGTCGGGTTGACTGTCTGGGGAATTGAGAGGCAGGTAAAGCAAGCACTCACTCACACTCCGTCGCCGCGCGCTTGTCCTAGGAACCTTCTTTTCGTTCCCGTTCCTACTCGTCTGGCCGTTCTTCAGTGGGCTCACTCTGCCAAGTTAGCCGGCCACCCCGGCGTTCGGGGTACGCTTGCTTCCATTCGCCAGCGTTTTTGGTGGCCCACTCGGGAGCGTGACACGCGTCGTTTCGTGGCTGCTTGTTCGGTCTGCGCGCAGACTAAGTCCGGTAACTCCCCTCCTGCCGGCCGTCTCAGACCGCTTCCCATTCCCGCTGCCTTCGTCAGCGGGGAAGACTGTTATTCTTACGGTTGTCGATAGGTTCTCTAAGGCGGCTCATTTTATTCCCCTCGCTAAGCTCCCTTCTGCTAAAGAAACGGCACAAATCATCATCGAGAATGTTTTCAGAATTCATGGCCTTCCGTCAGACGTCGTTTCGGACAGGGGTCCGCAATTCACGTCTCAATTTTGGAGGGAGTTTTGCCGTTTGATTGGAGCTTCCGTCAGTCTCTCTTCCGGCTTTCACCCTCAGTCTAACGGTCAAGCAGAACGGGCCAATCAGACTATTGGTCGCATCTTACGCAGTCTTTCTTTTCGTAACCCTGCGTCTTGGTCAGAACAGCTCCCCTGGGCAGAATACGCCCACAACTCGCTTCCTTCATCTGCGACCGGTCTATCTCCTTTTCAGAGTAGCCTCGGGTACCAGCCTCCGCTGTTCTCGTCTCAGCTCGCCGAGTCCTGCGTCCCCTCCGCTCAGGCTTTTGTCCAACGTTGTGAGCGCACCTGGAAGAGGGTCAGGTCTGCACTTTGCCGTTATAGGGCGCAGACTGTGAGAGCCGCTAATAAGCGTAGAACTAAGAGTCCTAGATATTGTCGCGGTCAGAGAGTATGGCTCTCCACTCAAAACCTTCCCCTTAAGACAGCTTCTCGCAAGTTGACCCCGCGGTTCATTGGTCCGTTCCGTATTTCTCAGATCATTAATCCTGTCGCAGTGCGACTTCTTCTCCCGCGATATCTTCGTCGCGTCCACCCGGTCTTCCATGTCTCCTGTGTTAAGCCCGTTCTTCGCGCCCCCGCTCGTCTTCCCCCCCCCCCATCCTTGTCGAGGGCGCACCTATCTACAGGGTCCGTAAGATTTTGGACATGCGTCCTCGGGGCCGTGGTCATCAGTACCTAGTAGATTGGGAGGGGTACGGTCCTGAGGAAAGGAGTTATGTTCCCTCTCGGAACGTGCTGGACCGTTCGCTGATCGATGATTTCCTCCGTTGCCGCCAGGTTTCCTCCTCGAGTGCGCCAGGAGGCGCTCGGTGAGTGGGGGGGTACTGTCATGTATTGTCATATTATGTCTTGTTCCTGTTCTTTCTCTTCACTCCGTTTCCCTCTGCTGGTCGTATTAGGTTACCTTCTCTTCCTCTCCTTCCCCCAGCTGTTCCTCATCTTCTCTAACTACCTCGTTCACTCTTTTCCCACCTGTTCCCTTTTTCCCTCTGATTAGGTCTCTATTTCTCTCTCTGTTCCTGCTTCTTTCTTTGTCAGATTCTCGTTTGAGTTTCTCATGCCAGAACCAAACTATCGTCTTGTTTGCTTCACCCTTGTCCCATCCTGTCGGAATCTGCCTGTTCTTCTGATGCTACGTGTGATCAGGTACCTCTGTCTGCTACGACCCGCGCCTACCCAGAGAGACCAGCAGTCTGTCGCCGCAACCCAGCTATTCTCCTCTGCTGCTAAGAAGGGGACTCTTTTGTAAATATCAGAAGGACTTTCTGTTTCATTTGTCGCCCTCTCTGAGGGTTGTCTATTTTGCCATTTTCTACATCTGAAGAGGATCTATGTCTTCCCTGTGTTTTTACATTAAAGGACTCTGTTTTTGTTAAACCGCTTTTGGGTCCCCACTCAAGTTCACAACAATTACACTCATATGTACAGAGACCGTATTGCTTCAATTGCACCAATATAAAATCCAAAGCCAGCTGTCTGTTTGTAGACACACACACCTGTCCTTACAGGTTCTCTCTCGGGCCACACCTTAAGCACACAGGGGTTTATTGAAATGATACATGGCAGGTTAAAGATCCTGTATGACTATTTGAAAAAAGCAGGTTAAGCTAAGCCCCTCCTCCTTGGAGTCATAAGTGACAGGAAGCTATATCAACATGGCAAGCAATTCAGCAGTACACTACATTTCCCATGAGTACCATAGTCTGAAGAAAAACAAAAAAACAGAATCTTTGTCAAAACATCTTTAATCTAATCTGAAAATATTTCCACCAAATTCTTGCCAAATCTATACAAAATATTTGCACCAAATAAGAGTTCTCCCAATGTTTAAGTCTGTAAGATATACAACAACTCCAGTTACTGTAGCTATTGATGAGGTGGTCTAATATAAAAATAAGCTGAACACAATTAATATTTCACAACAGCAGGGTTTATGTTCAGTTCTGCAGGGGAAGATAAAGTATATAGCTATACAACAGCTGCACATTCAGACTCAAATCCTTTACAAAAAAAATATTTGGTCAAAAGTTAGAAAACACAGGTCAAATCCTCATACTGTATACATTATTCACACTGTCCCAAAGCAATATTCTGAAATCTTGATCAAATAGATGCATACTACACTATATGATCTATGTCAATTTGTCATTACTGAATTCAATTAAATGGAAGAGGTTTTAATCTGATCTTGAAGTCCTTTTACACACACACACACACACACACACACACACACACACACACACACACACACACACACACACACACACACACACACACACACACACACACACACACACACACACACACACACACACACACACACACACACACAGGTTAGAATATTAATACCTGTATTATCAGACAGACTCCACCCTGCTCCACTCACTCATATTGGGATGGATATTACACTCATATGTATAGAGACAATATTGCTTCAATTGCACCAATATAAAATCCAATATAAAATCCTACCGACCTAGTAACAATTTGAGCACAGCCAAAACCTACTGAGCTAAATATCGACTGAACATAAATTTGGATATCGGGACCAGAGTAAAAGAACTAGCCAACGATAAATAAAGAGATGTAAATAATAAATACAATGATTAAATCCATGTTTTGCTGTGTAACCTTTGATGACACTCCGCAGCACAGCCCGAAGAGATGATCAGGAAACTCCACCGCTCAAATCAAAGCCCTACCGTGGGCTGTAGCCTATCACCATTCACATCACAACTACACTCTTGTTCTTTTTATGTTGATTTTTGGAGGTATCAGACAGTAGCAAGACTTGAACCGCTCAGGATACCAGGCTTTCATTTCTACTGGCCTCCCTCAACCACCTAATAGCATTAACAGCAGCATGCCTGCCAGCTAGTATTAACCCTGTACTTGGCTCCTGCTCTTAAAGGGATATTTCACCCAAATTACACAATGACACATTAGTTTCCTTACCCTGTAAGCAGTCTGTGTACAAGATACAGTATGACAGCAATCCATTCTTTGGTTTAGTTTCCCTTGCACGTTTTCCAAATGCAAACATTTGTAGCACAAATCTGTCATGGGACCAATTTTATAATTTATGTCCAAATTATCCTAAAGTATCGTGAAGCTCACCAAAGTAACTTATAGATGATTTGAACATGATGCCCAAAAATTGCTAATAATCGGTCCCATTACATGAATGGGATTTGTGCCACAAATGCTAAACATTTGTATTTGGAAACAGTAACAGGGAAACTAAACCAAAGCATGGATTACTGTCATACCTTGTACATAGAATGCTACAGGGTAAGGAAACCACCCAAATTACAAAATGACACATTGAATTATCCCTTTAAGGACTCTGATTTGTTGGGCAATGTATTGATTCACTGGAATTGTTGTTCCCATATGAACTCAATGTATAGCAGTTAGTGATTGGTCGAAAAGCAAGGACATTATGGGAAGAGACAAGAACATCCACAATGAACCAAACCAAGAATCCTAACAGTGTAGTACAGCATTGCATTGCATAACATACTGTGTCAGGGGAACCCATCGACTCTCACATTTCCCGCCTCCACCACACCTCACACCTGGAATACAGCTATCAAACAATAAAACAAATGAAAAGACTAACCAAATACAAAATGTTACACCAGCCTTATTTGGTGGCACCTTCTCATAAGTGTAAACTTATTAGTGTAAATGGTGTGTTGTGTTATGTAATGGCTACAACACGTGTACAGTAGCATTCATTCAACACACAGATAGAGTGGAAGCTTCTGTAGTGATCTCTAGAGCAGAGGCATTTTTTATCAACATGGAGGTGTTTGTGATACATATGGGCTATAGAGTTCTCCTCTCCACCTGCTAAAGTCATCACTAACATAATGGAGGCACAGCACTTCAAGACATTTCTAGTCCAGTTTCAAGCACTGGTAGGGCATCTCCAAGCCCTTACACACAACATTATACAATAACAACCAGAGGGGGAAATAACTATGATAAGATCCTGTAGTGTGTGTGTGTGTGTGTGTTCAGGAGTCCATTCTGTCTGAGATTCCTTCCTACAATAAGAAGGTTTGGCCAGAAAGCATCCCCATCCCCAGCGCTGAGATGGAGAGAGGAGAAAAGTGAGCAAGGAATGGATCGGGGGAGAGTCTCTTCAGCCCTGAGTGTTGGTTGAGTGTTGGTCCCCAGGCCCATCAGATCACCCCATAGTCCCTGAGGGCCTTGAGGAGCACCGTGTCCTTGACGGCATTGAATACATTGCAGATGTTGTTGGTGTCGGTGGCGCAGGTGAAGTGGGGGTACAGCGTCTTGCTCTCCTCCTTGTCCCGGCTGCGAGTTTGCTGCTTATACATCTTCTGTATATACTTCATAGCATCCTGAGCATCACGTCGCTTTCCTTCAGGTGTGGGGTGAGGGGGAGGACAGGGGCAGGATAGAGATGGAGAGGGAGGAGAGAAAGAGAGGGGAGAGAAGAGAAGAGGTCAGGGGGTGTGGGTAAATGGGAGAGAGAAATTGGAGGCCAATAGAAACAAAGATGAAAAGCAAAGGATAAAATCCCAAGATTGTACAGAAGTACAAAAATCATTAATTATGTTCTAAGGCAACCATCGCATAATGTTACCATCGCAACGCTATAGCGCAAAAAGTTTAAATAGCAACTTTACATCAAACGGCCAATATGGATGAACCTAACCTCAGGGCGTCAGATAGCCTAGCGGTTAGAGTGTTGGACCAATAACCAAAAGGTCGCTGGTTTCGAATACCCAAGCCGACAAGGTGAAAAATCTGTTGATGGCACCTAATTTGCTCCAGGGGGCCGTACTACTATGGCTGACCCTGTAAAACAACACATTTCACTGCACCTATCCGGTGTATGTGATAATAAACGAAACTTCAATTCAGAGTTTATGGAGGAAGGAGTAAAGTCTCCCCAAACCCCTGGAGGGATGGCTTGGCGATGCAAAGTGCAGGGTATTTATAGTTGCCATGGGCAACATGCCGGGGGAGTGGAAGTGTGGTGGGGAAGCCCTAGAGAGGCTCGGCAACCTTCCTTACACATCAGTGGAGGCACATCGTTAGTAAACTATGTACCCACACCATACACATGAAATCAATCACACATTCAACCCTTGCTGAAACAATAATCCCTGTATTAAGGAACAATGATTTGGTACTTAAAGAACATTATGTTTACTGGTTTTGCTATAGCCAGCATGGTTTTTTTTTTTTTTTTTTTATTTCACCTTTATTTAACCAGGTAGGCTAGTTGAGAACAAGTTCTCATTTGCAACTGCGACCTGGCCAAGATAAAGCATAGCAGTGTGAGCAGACAACAAAGAGTTACACATGGAGTAAACAATTAACAAGTCAATAACACAGTAGAAACCGAAGGGGGAGTCTATATACAATGTGTGCAAAAGGCATGAGGAGGTAGGCAAATAATTACAATTTTGCAGATTAACACTGGAGTGATGAATGATCAGATGGTCATGTACAGGTAGAGATATTGGTGTGCAAAAGAGCAGAAAAGTAAATAAATAAAAACAGTATGGGGATGAGGTAGGTGAAAAAGGGTGGGCTATTTACCAATAGACTATGTACAGCTGCAGCGATCGGTTAGCTGCTCAGATAGCTGATGTTTGAAGTTGGTGAGGGAGATAAAAGTCTCCAACTTCAGCGATTTTTGCAATTCGTTCCAGTCACAGGCAGCAGAGTACTGGAACGTAAGGCGGCCAAATGAGGTGTTGGCTTTAGGGATGATCAGTGAGATACACCTGCTGGAGCGCGTGCTACGGATGGGTGTTGCCATCGTGACCAGTGAGCTGAGATAAGGCGGAGCTTTACCTAGCATGGACTTGTAGATGACCTGGAGCCAGTGGGTCTGGCGACGAATATGTAGCGAGGGCCAGCCGACTAGAGCATACAAGTCGCAGTGGTGGGTGGTATAAGGTGCTTTAGTGACGAAACGGATGGCACTGTGATAGACTGCATCCAGTTTGCTGAGTAGAGTGTTGGAAGCCATTTTGTAGATGACATCGCCGAAGTCGAGGATCGGTAGGATAGTCAGTTTTACTAGGGTAAGCTTGGCGGCGTGAGTGAAGGAGGCTTTGTTGCGGAATAGAAAGCCGACTCTTGATTTGATTTTCGATTGGAGATGTTTGATATGAGTCTGGAAGGAGAGTTTGCAGTCTAGCCAGACACCTAGGTACTTATAGACGTCCACATATTCTAGGTCGGAACCATCCAGGGTGGTGATGCTAGTCGGGCATGCGGGTGCAGGCAGCGACCGGTTGAAAAGCATGCATTTGGTTTTACTAGCGTTTAAGAGCAGTTGGAGGCCACGGAAGGAGTGTTGTATGGCATTGAAGCTTGTTTGGAGGTTAGATAGCACAGTGTCCAAAGACGGGCCGAAAGTATATAGAATGGTGTCGTCTGCGTAGAGGTGGATCAGGGAATCGCCCGCAGCAAGAGCAACATCATTGATATACACAGAGAAAAGAGTCGGCCCGAGAATTTAACCCTGTGGCACCCCCATAGAGACTGCCAGAGGACCAGACAGCATGCCCTCCGATTTGACGCACTGAACTCTGTCTGCAAAGTAATTGGTGAACCAGGCAAGGCAGTCATCCGAAAAACCGAGGCTCCTGAGTCTGCCGATAAGAATATGGTGATTGACAGAGTCGAAAGCCTTGGCAAGGTCGATGAAGACGGCTGCACAGTACTGTCTTTTATCGATGGCGGTTATGATATCGTTGAGTACCTTGAGTGTGGCTGAGGTGCACCCATGACCGGCTCGGAAACCAGATTGCACAGCGGAGAAGGTGCGGTGGGATTCGAGATGGTCAGTGACCTGTTTGTTGACTTGGCTTTCGAAGACCTTAGATAGGCAGGGCAGGATGGATATAGGTCTGTAACAGTTTGGGTCCAGGGTGTCTCCCCCTTTGAAGAGGGGGATGACTGCGGCAGCTTTCCAATCCTTGGGGATCTCAGACGATATGAAAGAGAGGTTGAACAGGCTGGTAATAGGGGTTGCGACAATGGTGGCAGATAGTTTCAGGTGAGATCTCACCCTATGAAACCCCTTTCAAAAGAGGTTTGAAATTACTTTCTAAATAACTTTTTTGAATATCATAAGGCAGGGCATCAACTAGATTCTTGAGTGGATGGTCAAGGGGCTGGAACATAATTACAAAAAAAGCCGCAAAAAGCCCAAACAGATATAATATTTGAAAAAAACAATCATTTCAAACCTTGCTTACTTATGTACACAATCACATATACAGTATCTCTCTATTACGCATGGGAATACTTTGGAACAGATTTACAAAACTAAAATCACTTGGAGCTAATTTGCTGGTGGTTTTACAGTCTTTTTTACATGTCCAACTATAATGCAAAAACCCACCAGTTGGGGTCATAAGGTCTCTGTTATTCCAGCCAGAAGCAGCAGTTAGCTACAACTCCATCGCTCTGAGAAAGAAAAACTAACACCAAGGGATGTGACTCAATGAGTTTACATCCATCATCACATCGCTATTTACCTCGATGGAGGGGATGTGTGTGTGTGTGTGTGTGTGTGTGTAGACCTACCTGTGAACCCTGGGAAGTACTTCTGCAGGTCGGACGCCTGGATCTTATCAGCGAGGATGTCTGTCTTGTTGAGGAAGAGGATGATGGAGGTGTTGAGGAACCAGGGGGAGTGGATGGTGGTGTAGAACAGAGCCAAGCTCTCCTCCATACGGTTCTAATGGGGGGAGAGGAGGGAGGGGGGGGAGGGGGGAGAGGGAAGGGAGAGGTGGGAGAGGGGGGATAGGAGAGAATATGGGGGCAGGAGCACAGTGGAGGTTAATGAATTTAGAGAAAGTCTCAAAAGTGGCCAGGAAAGATAAGCGGCTTAGTGAGCCTTGGTCAGGAGGGAGGGAGGGTTGGAGAGATAGTGGTATGGCAGCAGGTTTTGATACGCAACACTGAAACCTGTTGGCCATGGCCAGAAAAACCTCTGGATAGAAAACGGAGGTTTCAATGTTTACTTGGTTGAGACCAAAATACAAACTACGCTATGAAATGAAGGCCAAGGACAACACAGAGGATAAACAGATAGACAGACAGATAGACAGGCAGACAGGCAGGCAGGCAGGCAGTCAGACAGATAGGTAGAGACAGACAGGCAGTCTGCCAGTCAGACAGACAGAGACAGGCAGCCAGCCAGTGTGTAAGACAGACAAGCAGGCCGAGACAATCAGACAGGCAGAGAGACAGAAAGACAGACAGGTACTCACATCGGTCTCTCTCTCCTCCAGGACCTGGTCGTACTCACTGAGGGAAGCCAGGAAAATGAGAGATGTGACGTCCTGAAAACAATGGATCCACTTCCGCCTCTCTGACTTCTGTCCACCCACATCCACAATCCTACCCAGTGAGAGAGAGAAAGTTAGAAACACCTATTAGAGCATCTTTCAACAAACACACACACACATACACACACACACACACACACACACACACACACACACACACACACACACACACACACACACACACACACACACACACACACACACACACACACACACACACACACACACACACACACACACACACACACACACACACACCTTTATCAATAAGGTGTGACCTTTATCAATAAGGTGTTTGTGATGCCACGCAAGGCAGGGGCCTTGTCTCAACAAGGCAGATGGTCAGAGTTGTTAATGAGCTAGAAGTGTTTGAGGTGTAGCTAACACTGTGAGAAAGGCTGAGAGGCATATCCTCCTGTGTATGCCGATACTTATTTCTTCTCTCTCCTTCTGTCACACATCAAACCTGTTTTTCACAGTTTTCAAGTCCCCATGCAAATGAGCCTCATAGAGCATTTGGCTCTAATTAAAGGCCATAATTGATACCTCACCATTTCTATCCCTGTATCCTGCCTGCCTGATTACAGAGACAAATTACAGTCCAACCTTTCACAACAGGGGTGGTGAAAAACACCACACCTGAACACAGCTGGACCTTTCATATTAATAACACAAAGGTTTCGTAAAAAACAATGACATTGCCATGTTCAAAAGCACAAAAATAAATGTGTATGTTTTCAGCAAGTTTTCTGGGTAATGTGATTGTATGTGCTTGTAATTCCACTGTGTCTAAAACAGCCAAGGGTAGAGTCAGACAATATCAAAGATAGCCTATAGCTTAGTCCACAATCTCATCAGCAGCTCTGGTGTTCTATTAGTTCCCTTGAAGTCTGGGTGAGTCCAGGGTGAAAAATCTGAGTGATATGAGTGAGGGTGCGGTCACCTGAGTGTGATTTTCTCCACAGTGAAGGAGTAGTCATGGATGCCGGTGGTGGGGAATCGAACTCGCAGTACGTCCTGAGCAGTGGGGATGTAGTCTGGGGCTGATATGCGGTCCAGATTTGTCATGTAGCTGAAATGGACAGAAGCAGAGAAAGAGGGAGAGGGCAAAAAAGAGAGAGGAACAGACAAAGAAAGACCGAGAACACAAAAAATGTGATACAATTATCTTTCCCATGGTAATGACAATGGTAGTAGCAAGTTCATTCTGTACATGACACATGTAATAACAACTGTATATTACATACAACAACAATCAACACAAATTGAGTCGTGCAGAAGGAATTGAGCTGGGAAATTAGAAAAAGGCACATGGAGTCCTTACCACTGTGTTGGGATTATTGTTTTAATGGTTTATGTTGACACAACCTGTCATTAATAGGATGTTGACTGACTGTGTGCATGTTTCTTATCATGCTGCTATAATGACTCAGAGCTAGCTGAGTAAATACTGAGAGAGCAGGGAGAAGGAGAGAGAGGACAGGAGGGGAGACAGGTAGGGACAGATAGCAGTCCAACATTAGGCCTATTTCATTTTCTCGTAATGTGATGCATCATTTACTCTGACATCAACTTGTTGACTTTGTCTGTATCAATCTATTCAATTTCAACTTAGTTAGTAAATTATTTCTAAAAAGGAAAATAACTTTACTATCGGGTAGCTTTCAAGAATGGGTGGAAAGTGAAAAAGTATACTTTTGAGAAACGATCTGTATTGTGACCGTGTCCACAGATGACACAGTCCGTATTACAATCCTCACTGCCCTCACCTGGACAAAAGCAATACCTATGTAAGAATGCTGTTCGTTGACTACAGCTCAGCATTCAACTCCATAGTTCCCTCCAAGCTCAGGACCCAGTGACTGAACACTGAACACCTCCCTCTGCAACTGGATCCTGAACTTCCTGACGGTCTGCCCCAAGGCAGTGAGGGTAGGCAACAACACATCTGCCACTCTGACCATCAACACGGGGGCCCCTCATGGGTTTGTGCTTAGTCCCCTCCTGTACTCCCCGTTCACCCACGACTGTGTAGCTGCGTACGACTCCAACACCATCTTCAGGTTTGCTGACGACACGACGTGGTAGAACTGATCACTGATGGTGATGAGGCAGCCTATAGGGAGGAGGTTAGAGACATGGCCGTATAGTGCCCGGACAACAACCTCTCCCTCAACGTCAGCAAGACAATGGAGCTGATCATGGACTACAGGAACAGGAGGGACGAGCACGCCCACATCGGCATCGATCGGGCTGTAGTGGAGTGGGTCGAGAGATTCAAGTTCCTCAGTGTCCACATCACTAAGGAATTAACATGGTCCACATACACCCACACAGTTATGAAGAAGGCACAACAAAGTCTCTTCTCCCTCAGAAGGCTGAAAAGATTTGGCATGGGCTCTCAGATCCTCAAAAAGTTATACAGCTGCACCATTGAGAGCATCTTGACTGGCTGCATCACTGCTTGGAACGGACTGCAAGGCACCAGACCAAAAGGCGTTACAGAGGCTGGTGAGTATGGCTCAGTACATCACTGGGGCCGAGCTCTCTGCCATCCAGGACCTCTATACCAGTCGGTGTCAGAGAAAGGCCAAAAAAATTGTCAAAGACTCCAGCCACCCAAGTCATAGACTGTTCTCTCTGCTATTTGATTTGATTTAAAAAATGAAATCAAATGGTGCCGGACAAGATGGCTGTTTGTGAATATGTGTTTTTAACATGGCTGAGATCTGGATGTGCATTTATTTGTGGAGAATTAGCCCCCTCCAATGGACATCATGTACTTTGCAGTTGATAAGGACAGTGTACAATGCACAGTGCTGTACAATGGGGACACAGTTCTGTGAATGAAACATCATTTTTTTTCATTCATTGTGATTATTAAGGTATAACATTTTGTATTGACATAGGTATCTTACCAAGGAAGCAAAAACCATCTACTTCATATTTTTTCAGCCTCTACTGAAAAAAGCAGGTGCAAACTTAGCAAATATTGCACCTGGGGCAAACGCTTAGTAAATGTCTCACACGGCGAGAGAGACAGAGAGAGAGAGAAAAAGACAGAGAGCGAGACCAAGAGATACTGGTGGTACTCACTACTCTGTGGAGTCCAACAGCTGGTACTCGCTGCGGCGGCTGTAGCAGACCCGGAGGCCTGGGTCGGCCCAGAGACGGCGGATGGCATCCACATTGCCTCTGTCCAGCTGGGTGACAGAGACATCCACATCCTGCACCCACCTGTCATACATCTGAGGGCAGATAGATAGATGCTAGAGAGGGTGCCTTTCACTCATGGTTAGGCCAGTTTAATTGAACAGTATGACCCTGACCTCATTCTCTGGGTAGGCATAGGGCAGTCTGAGGGTGATCATGGCCCGGGTCATAGCCTTCACAGCTGTGAAGATGTTCTGGTAGATGAGCTTGGCGAAGTCCCGTCTTTCCTCCTCAGAGAAGCCTCTTCCATGGATGATCCTCATCTGTCTGATGAAGGTGGTTTTCCCACTCTCCCCCGTGCCTGAGGATACATAGCCCAGTGGACAGTCAGAGAGGAGAAGAATATGTCCACTTCTCAGAAGATGATTAAACAATGCAATGTTACAATAAGTTGTTGATACACTGAAGAGAGTCAGAGCCATCATTACACCATTCAAATTTGCATTTGGAAACATTCAAAACCTCACACATGCTTTCAAGCGATACCAGCCATCTGCCTAGTGATATAACCTGGACTCACGGGTAGACATAACATAATTTACATTTACAATGTTACGTCTAGTCTATGAAACCAGGCTGAGTGACAAACCTACTATGAGAGGAAACAGCCCTCAGGTAAACGCCTAAGAGGAATGCATAGTTAACCATAAACTAAAGCTTTCGTGAAGTTGACAGATTTTATAGCTGTAGGCCACCGTCAACTCAGGATGGTAGTTTATTGTAGCCTAATTAATTGGTTATGATACAGTTATTACACTTGAGAACATATTCCACATCTGACTTGTCCTGTCCAAAGTACCCTTTGCAAAGGATTCAGGTCAAATGTTGGGTTTATGTGCAGGCTACTAAGGTTTGAATAAATAAATCCTGTCCAAAGCGTCCTTTGCAAAGGATTCAGGTCAAAATGCTGGGTGTATGTGCAGGCTAATAAATAAATGTAATAACATTTAATAATCTCTCTAGTTCTTCACCTTTTATTCCCCTTTCTTCAAATGGTTGAGTTTTTATTTGACAGAGTATTATGTGTATAGAACTCCAGGGATGCAATTTAGGTTTTAGAAGTGGGGGGGTGCTCGGAGACGTCTGCATGGTCCTAAAGCACACCGTTACACAGGAAGTTCACCAGATGTGGCATCATTCATTTTCAACGAGTGCACACAGAGAAAGGTCCGGGGAAGTGTCACGTTCTGACCTTAGTTATTTTGTTATCTCTTTGTGTTAGTATGGTCAGGGCGTGAGTTGGGTGGGTAGTCTATGTTCTTTTTTATATGTTGTGGTTTTGTGTTTGGCCTGGTATGGTTCTCAATCAGAGGCAGGTGTCGTTAGTTGTCTCTGATTGAGAATCATACTTAGGTAGCCTTTTTCCACTTGTGTTTCGTGGGTGATTGTTTTCTGTTATGTGTATGTCACCTTACAGAACTGTTTCGTTTCGTTCTCCTTTGTTATTTTGTTTAGTGTTCTCTGTTTAATAAATATATGATGAACACTTACAACGCTGCGCTTTGGTCCTCACCTCATTCCAACGACGAGCGTTACAGGAAGGTGTGAGAATGCTGCTACTGGATCAGTTGAAAAGGTTAAGCTCTGCTCAACTTATGCACATGTTACGCGGCCACCACTGCCGTTAACTAATCAAGTGAGAAGCAGATGTTTGCTTTAAAATCTTCCGTTCATGAAACATACTGTAGTTTAACTTGTCATTTGTTCCGGACAAGCAAAACCAACAAAAATATATTGAGGAAAGCCAATCATCTTGGTGTCTGGTTTTCCAATTCTATATGATGTAAATTTGTTAGAATACAGAGACAAAATCAGAAGGTCAACGGCATGGAGGATTGCAGAGATTGTTGGTGTTGATGGTGGGCGAAGAGAGATTTGCACAACGTTTGCTTGTGCTGCTAGCTAGCTATGAACTAAACCTAAACTTCAAAACTGTGATCAAAGCCACCATTTGTAAATGTGTTGACTAAATTAAATTGTGAAATTCACCAGTAACACACATTACAATATTGTAAATTAAACATTTTAATTTCCCATGTAATATGTTACCAATTGGATTATGGTATCTTAACATTATGATCCTCATATTTTAGCTTAGTTATGGCTCTTTCATTATACCTGTGTCATGACGTTGATTATTATAGCTCACTTCCTATAAAATACATAGGCCTACATGTATAATGCACATGCATGCATTATAATGCTTCAGTCTGGTTTTAGACCCCATCATAGCACTGGGACTGCACTTGTGAAGGTGGTAAATGACCTTTTAATGGCATCAGACCGAGGCTCTGCATCTGTCCTCGTGCTCCTAGACCTTAGTGCTGCTTTTGATACCATCGATCACCACATTCTTTTGGAGAGATTGGAAACCCAAATTGGTCTACACGGACAAGTTCTGGCCTGGTTTAGATCTTATCTGTCGGAAACCATTCACAGTTTGTCTCTGTGAATGGTTTGTCTTCTGACAAATCAACTGTAAATTTCGGTGTTCCTCAAGGTTCCGTTTTAAGACCACTATTGTTTTCACTATATATTTTACCTCTTGGGGATGTCATTCGAAAACATAATGTTAACTTTCACTGCTATGCGGATGACACACAGCTGTACATTTCAATGAAACATGGTGAAGCCTCAAAATTGCCCTCGCTAGAAGCCTGTGTTTCAGACATAAGGAAGTGGATGGCTGCAAACTTTCTACTTTTAAACTCGGACAAAACAGTAATGCTTGTTCTAGGTCCCAAGAAACAAAGAGATCTTCTGTTGAATCTGACAATTAATCTTAATAGTTGTACAGTCGTCTCAAATAAAACTGTGAAGGACCTCGGTGTTACTCTGGACCCTGATCTCTCTTTTGATTAACATATCAAGACTGTTTCAAGGACAGCTTTTTTCCATCTACGTAACATTGCAAAAATTAGAAACTTTCTGTTCAAAAATTATGCAGAAAAATGAATCCATGCTTTTGTTACTTCTAGGTTCGACTACTGCAATGCTCTACTTTCCGGCTACCCAGATAAAGCACTAAATAAACCTCAGTTAGTGCTAAATACGGCTGCTAGAATCCTGACTAGAACCCCAAAATTTGATCATATTACTCCAGTGTTAGCCTCCCTACACTGGCTTCCTGTCAAGGCAAGGGCTGATTTCAAGGTTTTACTGCTAACCTACAAAGCATTACATGGGCTTGCTCCTACCTAATCTCTCTGATTTGGTCCTGCCGTACATACCTACACGTACCCATGGTCACAAGACGCAGGCCTCCTAATTGTCCCTAGAATTTCTAAGCAAACAGCTGGAGGCAGGGCTTTCTCCTATATAGCTCAATTTTTATGGGATGGTCTGCCTACCCATGTGAGATACGCAAACTCGGTCTCAACCTTTAAGTCTTTACTGAAGAGTCATCTCTTCAGTGGGTCATATGATTGAGTGTAGTCTGTCCCAGGAGTGTGAAGGTGAATGGAAAGGTTCTGGAGCAACAAACCGCCCTTGCTGTCTCTGCCTGGCCGGTTCCCCTCTTTCCACTGGGATTCTTTGCCTCTAACCCTATTACAGGGGCTGAGTCACTGGCTTACTGGTGCTCTTTCATGCCGTCCCTAGGAGGGGTGCGTCACTTGAGTGGGTTGAGTCACTGATGTGATCTTCCTGTCTGGGTTGGCGCTCCCCTTGGGTTGTGCCGTGGCGGAGATCTTTGTGGGCTATACTCGGCCTTGTCTCAAGATGGTAAGTTGGTGGTTGAAGATATCCCTCTAGTGGTGTGGGGGCTGTGCTTTGGCAAAGTGAGTGGGGTTATATCCTTCCTGTTTGGCCCTGTCCGGGGGTATCATCGATGGGGCCACAGTGTCTCCTGACCGCTCCCGTCTCAGCCTCCAGTATTTATGCTGCAGTAGTTTATGTGTCGGGGGCTAGGGTCAGTCTGTTATATCTGGAGTATTTCTCCTGTCTTATCCATTGTCCTGTGTGAATTTAAGTATGCTCTCTCTAATTCTCTCTTTCTTTCTCTCTCTCTCGGAGGAGCTGAGCCCTAGGACCATGCCTCAGGATTACCTGGCATGATGACTCCTTGCTGTCCCCAGTCCACCTGGTTGTGCTGCTGCTCCAGTTTCAACTGTTCTGCCTGCGGCTATGGAATCCTGACCTGTTCACCGGACGTGCTACCTGTCCCAGACCTGCTGTTTTCAACTCTCTAGAGACAGCAGGAGTGGTAGAGATACTTTCAATGATCAGCTATGAAAAGCCAACTGACATTTACTCCTGAGGTGCTGACTTGCTGCACCCTCGACAACTACTGTGATTATTATTATTTGACCATGCTGGTCATTTATGAACATTTGAACATCTTGGCCATGTTCTGTTATAATCTCCACCCGGCACAGCCAGAAGAGGACTGGCCACCCCTCATAGCCTGGTTCCTCTCTAGGTTTCTTCCTAGGTTTTGGCCTTTCTTGGGAGTTTTTCCTAGCCAGCGTGCTTCAACACCTGCATTGCTTGCTGTTTGGGGTTTTAGGCTGGGTTTCTGTACAGCACTTGGAGATATCAGCTGATGTACGAAGGGCTATATAAATACATTTGATTTGATTTGAATGTGTACTTTGGGTAAAGGAAATTGTGGCTTTGATTTGCAAACATTGTTGTGCAAATCTCTCTTCATCCACCATCAACACCAACAGCCTCTGCAATCCTCCTCCATCCCATTGACCTTCTGATTTTGTCACTGTATCCAAAAATAATTCTCAGCAAATAAACACGGTAGAATTACAATGCTTCCCACGCCCTATTATTTTCCTTTTTGATATTTGAATTAGCCCAGTCAGCTCCTTTTTTTCATGTACACTACTGTACCTAGAATACAAGGGTTGGATTTGCACTAAACAATTTCATATGTCAGAAAAATCATGTACGAAATCTGGCTTATGGTTAGCCTCATATATATTATCTACTGGTATCATTGTCCCCCATGATGAAATAGGGAAAGGACTGTGGATCTGTCTCCGTCCGCTAGTATGTTCATACTTTCATCACATGTGATATCTCAAGACAGCACTGGCCCGATTTTGACAAAACTTGGGTGAATGATCCGTCTTGCCATAGAGATCTGGCATTTACAAAATGACATTGATTGGCCAGATGGTGGCTCTATAACAAGTAATTGAAAATGCAACATTTGAAAGGTAACGTTTAAACTAAAGTCATGAAATTCGGGTACATAGGTCCTTCTACTTACAAACAACAGATTTGCCTCAGGGACCCATAAGGTCTGGCATGATGGACTTTCCGCATTTTGTGAAAAACACTTGCAAGAAACTTGATATGTGGCATCTATGGACAGTCTCTCAATGCAATCCCAGACTAGTACCTAAAACAATGTGTGAGTTTAGCTATTCTCTGCTTCAGATGTACAATGACAAGGGCGCATTGCACATGCCCATAAGGCCACTAATGTTATTATACTGCAGGCCTATGGCTGCATTGGTGATGCATGCCAATATAATAAGCTGCAAAATGGGTTCACATGGCTGATATCCTGAGACAGAGTGACAATCAATTAAAACAGATTGGAAAGCTCACAACTGGACAAAAAGCTCATGCTGATTTGAAAAAGCAACACAGAAACACAGACAAATTAAAGACAGATCCCCTTCACCCCTTTTTATTGCAGAATTGTGACCTGTGATTAATGAACATTGACACTAGTTCATCTTGAATAACAGTTTTAAGTTAACAATTTAAACAAGTTTAACAACTTTACTTCAATGAATCAACAATGAATGAATCAACTCGGTTTATTTGTACATTTTGAAATTACATGTTAACTTGTTCGTACATGTTAGACATCTTAGTAAGTAGGCTATTATTACTAAAGCATACTTTCAGTTGAACAAAAACTAGTCCATACCAGAGGTAGTCAACCTTGCTCCACACCCTGATCTACCTGGTGAGCAGACTTCTATTCCAGCCCAGCAATAATACACATTTTTATCAACTCTTTAGGTTTGATAAGTTGTATCAGGTGTGTTACTACTGGTCTTGAACAGATGCCTGCACATCCAGCATAACTCCAGGAGCAGGATTGGTCTGCTCCAGTTGGAATAGGTTTGATAAGTTGTATCAGGTGTGTTACTACTGGGCTTGAACAGATGCCTGCACACCCAGCATAACTCCAGGAGCAGGATTGGTCTGTTCCAGTTGGAATATGTTTGATAAGTTGTATCAGGTGTGTTACTACTGGGCTTGAACAGATGCCTGCACATCCAGCATAACTCCAGGAGCAGGATTGGTCTGCTCCAGTTGGAATAGGTTTGATAAATTGTATCAGGTGTGTTACTACTGGGCTTGAACAGATGCCTGCACACCCAGCATAACTCCAGGAGAAGGATTGGTCTGCTCCAGTTGGAATAGGTTTGAAGCCTACATTGTGTGTGAATTTTAACTGTATTGTTGTGTACCTTTGCTAACATAAGTACACATACAACCCATGGCATACAAGAATGTGCCAGTAGTCTCTTGGGACATCCATTGTGACCACTTAGTCTGAGGACAGACTTTCAAAGCTCGCCATATCTGAGTACAGAAAACATAAAAAAGAAACAGGATTCATTATATTACAATTAGCAAGACAACCATGACTAGTATGTTGCTATTATCTCACTGTCTTCATATTTTTCCTCTCTATGGACTAGAACTGGAGAAGCTTTTCATAATGTCCCCCCTCAAAATTACCTTCCATATACAGTGCATTCAGAAAGTATTCAGACCCCTTGACTTTTTCCACATTTTGTTACATTACGGCCTTATTTAAAAATGTATTAAATTGTTTTTTATCTCACCAATCTACACACAATACCCCATAATGACAAAGAAAAAACAGGTTTTTAGAATGTTTGTAAATGTATAAAAATAAAAAACTGAAATATCACATTTACATTAGTATTCAGACCCTTTACTCGTTACTTTGTTGAAGCACTTTTGGCAGCGATTAAAGCCTCAAGTCTTTTTGGGTATGACGCAACAAGCTTGGCACACCTGTATTTGGGGAGTTTCTCCCATTCTTCTCTGCAGATCCTCTCAAACTCTGTCAGGTTGGATGGGGAGCCTCAATGCACAGCTATTTTCAGGTCTCTGCAGAGATGTTCGATCAGGTTCAAGTCTGGGTTCTGGTTGGGCCACTCAAGGACATTCAGAGAATTGTCCCAAAGCCATTCCTGCGTTGTCTTGGCTGTGTGCTTAGGGTAGTTGTCCTGTTGAAAAGGTGAACCTTCGCCCCAGTCTGAGGTCCAGAGCGCTCTGAAGCAGGTTTTCATCAGGCCAAAGAGTTCAATCTTGGTTTCATCAGACCAGAGAATCTTGTTTCTCATGATCTGAGAGTCCTTCAAGTGCCTTTTGGCAAACTCCAAGTGGGCTGTCATGTGCCTTTTACTAAAAAGTGGCTTCCATCTGGCCACACCACCATTAAAGCCTGATTGGTGGAGTGCAGCAGAGATGGTTGTCCTTCTGGAAGGGTGTCCCATCTCCACAGAGGAACTCTGGAGCTCTGTCAGAGTGACCATCGGGTTCTTTGTGACCTCCCTGACCAAGGCCCTTCAAACCCGATTGTTCAGTTTGGCCAGGCAGGCCAGCTCTAGGAAGAGTCTTGGTGGTTCCAAACTTCTTCCATTTAAGAATGATAGAGGCCACTGTGTTCTTGGGAAACTTCAATGTTTTGGTACCTTTCCCCAGATCTGTGCCTCGACACAATCCTGTCTCAGAGCTCAACTGACAGTTCCTTTGACCTCACAGCTTGGTTTTGGCTCTGACATGCACTGTCAACTGTGGGACCTTATATAGACAGGTGTGTGACTTTCCAAATCAAGTTGTAGAAACATCTCAAGGATGATCAATGGAAACAGGATGCACCTGAGCTCAATGTTCGAGTCTCATAGCAAAGGGTCTGAATACTTATGTAAATAAGGTATTTCATTTTTTTTAAAGCAATTTGCAAAAAAAATCTAAAAACATATTTTCACTTTGTCATTATAGGATATTGTGTGTAGATTGATGAGGATTTGTATTTATTTAATCCATTTTAGAATAAGGCTTTAACGTAACAAAATGTGGAAAAAACAATGGGGTCTGAATAATTTCAGAATGCACTAGTAGTCTTTTCCTTTTTCTGACAGCTGGAGCAGAAAATCTCCATTGCTATTGTTATCTACAAATGCATTTGGAGCATGTGTTTTTAATTTACAGTGATAAATAGGCCTACATCAAGATAACAAGCTAATAGGAATTTAGCTAGCTGATGATATTTCACTTAGCTAGCTATACAGTATGTACAGTTGGCTAGCTAGCAGCTCATTAACCCACACAGAGTGGCCTTCCTATGCTAGCTAGCAGCTAATATATAGTATATTGTTTCTTTTTTTCATTTTCAAAATGTATACTTACTAGAATACATTCACACCTATGCCCTCGAAGCGGCCAGTCTTTTGCAGCGAAGAGTTGACAAGCGGAGGCCCTTTTCAGGTCAAACAACAAATTCAGCAGAAGTTCCACCCCCATTCATTTTCAAATTAAGGCACACAGAGAAATGTGCGGGGGATTGTGGGAAGATGAGCGGCGAGAACCCTGCTAGTGGAGCAGTACAAAAAGTTGAGCTTTGCTCTACTTTATGCGAATATAAAACTAAATTAAGTGAAGCGTTGGAGCGAAGGGTTGTCAAGAGGAGGCAACGCCTCTGGTAGAAACCAGAGTGGCACCTGTTATCATACCATTATACCAGGCCCCACACGCAGAAATATCAGCCCACAGAGAGAAGGACGAGATTTAAATCAACTTTCTAGAGCAATGGTCACCAAGGCATTCCTAGTCAATTGCCAAACATATCCCCTTACACTGTGTATAAGGCAGTAGTTTTGGAATTGTTAGTTAGATTACTTGTTGGTTATTACTGCATTGTCGGAACTAGAAGCACAAGCATTTCGCTACACTCGCATTAACATCTGCTAACCATGTGTATGTGACAAATAAAATTAGATTTGATTAGATTTGATTAAAAAAAAAACATTTCTGTAAAAAAAACAAAGATAAAGCCTTGTGTTCCTTTTTTTGTTGGCGGTAGATGCACCCGATTCAGCTGCCCCGCGCCGAGTAGGCAAACTGTTGCCATTGTGAATCATTTCATGTCTGAAGGTACAAACTCTGCCTTCCCAGCGGGCCCAGAGAGCAAATCAAGTGCACTATAGGTTTACCGCTGGCCAATCGGATGGCTCAGATTATAGTGTCTGCAGTAATGTAGCAGGCATAAGAAATCTACAGCAAAGTTGATACTGTGATATTTCAAAATGTTTCAAACTATGACTACAGAGAGACTGTCAACGAATACAGCTATGAGCTGCTGTTTTTATGACTTCATGTTTAAGTTCTTACTCAGCACTGTCAACACTTTGTATTCAACACTTTTATTAGCCATAAAATGCACTTTCTTCCTATTTCCACTCAGCGCTACAACAAGCACTAAAGCAGTAATGAATGAGTAAGTTGATCTGTAGGCTTCCGTTGTTATTATTAGCGGCTTGGGTCTTTTTTAATATCAAGGAATATTTCACTTTCTCTGTTCATAGGAGTAACAATATGAATTTGTGCATGATGCAGAAATAATGCGATGTGACTCGAGTTTCGCCATCAGCTGAAGACGGTGTCCCTTTTTGGTTAGTGTCAGTGGAGGAAAGGGAGAGCGGAGGGCTGTTGAGTGGCGAACCCTCAATCTTCTGCTCTTTCCCTCTGCTGAGACAGACCATCAGATGCATGCAACATCAGCCCAGTAAAATAGAAAGCAAATGATTTAAATCTCAACTTGCATTTTGACTCAGAAAGTGATCTTGACCTAGAAAAGGTTGGTGACCACTTCTAGAGTTTTCCCTGTTAACACTTTCAACATTTCTCTTTACTGTGGCAATTGTGATCGAATCAACGTAATATTAGCCACTTTCAATTCAACATAATGAAATAAAACTAACTATGCAAGAGATTTTGTTGTAGGCAGAACACATCGGAGTAGGATTCTATTGCATTGACACCAGTGAATGGGAGTGGAGCGGAGCTGGAGCGGAGCATGCCCAATTTGACTGGTCTGAGGAGCAAGGTTCTCAAAGGCTGGAGCGCCAGCCTTCTCGCACCTTCCAATTTCCCTACAGTAGCGCTCACTTCATGAGCTCAGGGCCTGCCCGGCCCAGCATGCATTTGTAGTCTACTTGTGTGCTGCTATAGACCGTTGCTTTAGCTACTGTCATGGAGTTCGCTCAATATTTTCAGAAATAAACTGATAGAACACACACGTGCTAAATCAAGGTGACTTACATAGATGAGGACCGAGAGCAAGAAAGGGAGTGTGGTGATGTAATGTCCACAACTAAAGAATCGTTGTGGAATCTGAATAGACACATATCCCCAAGGCATGATGGTGTACTTGATATGTGCACATGCTAAAAGAAAGGAACGAGGTGTGTCATTGTAGCAAAGTATTTATAAACTAATAATCAGATCTCTTCAACGTTTCGTTCATTTTTTACAGGAGGGAGATTCCGGAAGCGCTGGACAGGCGGGAGCACACGGAGGGAAGAGACGGAGAGACAGCCTGGTGCGTGGGGCTGCCACAGGAGGCCTGGTTAGTGGAGGAGGCACCGGATGAGACCACCGAGCCTGCACAACCTGTCCCGGCTAGATACTCCCCGTAGCCCGGCAAGTGCAGCGGGGTGGAACAGACCGCACTGGGCTGTGCTGGCGAACCGAGGACACCGTGCGTAGGGCTGGTGCCATATAACCCAGGCAGAGGAGACGCACTGGAGACTAGATGCGCTGAGCCGGCTTCATTCCTCCTGGATCGATGCCCACTCTAGCCCGGCCGATACAAGGAGCTGCGATGTAGCGCACCCACGGTAAGCACGGGGAGTTGGCTCAGGTCTCCTACCTGACTTAGCCACACTCCCCGTGTGCCCCCCCCAATAAATTTTGGGGCTGCCTCTCGTCCCTGTTGTGCTGCCGTGCTAACTCCTCATATCGCCGCCGCTCTGCTTTAGCTGCCTCCAGCTATTCCCTGGGGCGGCGATATTCCCCAGCCTGTGCACAGGGTCCCTTACCGTTCAAAATCTCCTCCCATGTCCAGGAGTCCAGAACTTTCCGCTCCTGGTTACCATTCTGCTTGGTCCGGTTGTGATGGGTACTTCTGTCACGATCGTCGTAGGTGGAAGAAGGAGAGGACCTAGGTGCAGTATGGTAAGTGTTCATGTTGTAAATTTAATCAAAACTGAACACTAAACAAAATAACAACGAGGAATAACGAGAACGAAACAGTTCTGTCAGGTGATACACACAAAACAGAAAACAATTACCCACAACTCAAGGGCGAAAACCCGGCTGCCTAAGTATGGTTCTCAATCAGAGACAACGATTGACAGCTGCCTCTGATTGGGAACCATACCAGGCCAAACACATAGAAATACAAACATAGAAAAAAACATAGACTACCCACCCACATCACACCCTGACCAAACTAAAAATAGAAACATACAAAGCAATCTACGCTCAGGGCATGACACATTGAATATCCCTTTGAGCATGGTGAAATTATTAATTACATTTTGGATGGTGTATCAATAGACGTAATCACTCCAAGGACACGGGCGTCCTTCCTAACTCAGTTGCCAAAGAGGAAGGAAACCGCTCAGGCCAATGATGACTTTAAAACAGTTACATAGTTTAACTACAGCATTGTAGCAAAAAAAAGTACTTTATCCTGAATACAAAGTGTTATGTCTGGGACAAACCAATGAGTACCACTCTTCATATTTTCAAGCATGGTGGTGGCTGCAAATTTGTTTGTCATCAGCATGGACTAGGGAGTATTTTTTAAATAAATGAAACGGAAGAGAGCTAAGCACAGGCAAAATCCTAGAGGATAACCTGGTTAAGTCTGCTTTCTTGTGAGACAAATTCACCTTTCAGCAGGACAATAACCTAAAACAATAACCAATAACCTAAAGCCAAATTTACACTGGAGTTGCTTACCAAGACAACATTGAACATTCCTGAGTGGCCTAGTTACAGTTTTGACTTAAATTGGCTTGAAAATCTATGGCAAGACCTGAAAATGGTTGTCTAGCAATGTTCAACAACCAATTTGACAGAGCTTGAAGAATTTTGAAAAGAATAATGTATAAATATTGTACAATCCAGGTGTGGAAAGCTCTTAGAGACTTACCCAGAAAGTCTCACAGCTGCTATCGCTTCCAAAGGTGCTTCTACAAAGTATTGACTCAGTGGTGTGAATACTTATTTATGTAAATGAGATATTTCTGTATTTAATTTTCCCAAAATAATCTACAATTTCTAAAAACATGTTTCCACTTTGTCATTATGGGGTATTGCATGTAGATGGCTGATAAAAAAAATGAATTCAGGCTGTAACACAAGTAAATGTGGAATAAGTCAAAGGGTATGAATACTTTTTAAGGCACTGTAACTACATGCCCACCTAGTGACATCTTGGCACACCTGATCCAGGTATTGTAAAAAGAAAAAAAAAAAAAAAAGATCACTGTCATTATATCAAATTGTTAATCGAACTCTATGATGTTTGGCTGTAATGCCACATAGCACACATTTTTGACACAAATGTAAACAACCTTTGGGACAATCTCATTAGGTTTCAAAGCTATTGTAATTGCAGTTTGCACAATAACTTTAACATGTGACGCAGATGCACCAGGTTCAAATGTTTACTCACGTTGTGTCCCTTGGACCTTGGGAGGATGGGGTTGTATGAGATAGCTACTGAGTAGAGGGGACATTGACGGGTCACCATCTCAAATGGCAAGGGTGGGCAGTTCAATATTGGTTTCTTATGGTGTTATTATAGTTCACGTGTCCACTGTCCACCTAGGTAATTGTTTTGGAGGGTGGGTGCTCCATATGTTAAACAGCGAAGTTAACTATAGTGTATAGCCAAGTTTTGAGGATATATCCTTTAGAATGTAATTTAAATATCTTTACAATTAGTTTTAGAACACCTACTCATTCAAGGGTTTTTCTTTATCTTTACTATGAAATAACACATACGGAAAAAACTATGAAGTAACACATATGGAATCATGTAGTAACCAAAAATGTGTTAAACAAATAAAAACATTTTTTTTCACTCTTCAAGTGTGCAAAGCTGTCATCAAGGCAAAGGGTGGCTATTTGATGAATCTGTTTGTTTAACACTTTTTTTCATAGTTTTGATGTCTTCACTATTATTCTACAATGTAGAAAATAGTAAAAATAAAGAAAAACCCTTGAATGAGTAGGTGTTCTAAAACCTTTAACTGGTAGTGTACAGCTACAAAATTAATAGAAATCCAATAGGAGAAAAAAACATGTTAATCCTATAGGATCATATAGTATTCCAATACAAAGATCCAAATAGATTCCAATAGAAAAAAAAAATCTGCTTTTGGAACCAGTCCTATTGGACTCCAACAGGATTCTATCCTATAGGATTTTATTTACAAGGATATAATAGAAAAATCCTGGTATAGCGGTCTAAGTTTCTGCCTCAGGACAACATATGCACATTGTGCATGAAGGAATAGTGAAGACATGAGACCCACAGCTCAAAAATATCACCTATTGATCTTAAGGACAACGCCATATCCTACCTAGACTAGCCTACAACACCACAATGCAATGAATAATTCCATTATTGTTTTCAAGTGAGTACAAAATTCTACTCTAGGCTGCAGTAAAAATATCATTTGAATAACCCCACAAAAGCCTTGTAATTTGATTAGTTGTGGGTCTACTCTTTACAGTTTATAAGGTCTAGAAAGGCACAGTAGCAGGTCAGTCTGTCTGTTTTTTAAATTCTGATACTGAGATATGCTGTCTGTTGCGGATCATCATTTTCCCAAGTCGTCCTATAATACTGTGGCCACATATGCTCCAGGCGGGCCCAGTTATTCAGAAAAGCACACGCTCTGCCTCCTCTCCAATTCGAGCAGCTATTCCTCGCACACCTAGAACCTAATGCTTCAATATAAATATTTGTCACTTAACTTTTAAAATGTATTACTTTTTATAAGTGGTAAAAACACAACCAGACACAATGTTTTAACCTGATTAGGTTACATCAAAAGTCAACACAGTCCTCAAATGCATATTGCCATTACATTTGGAGAAAAACATAATGGGGATGATTTTCATGTTGTGGTAATATTAAGTAAAACTTAAATATGACATTTTCTAAATGTTCTTGAAATGTTCTGAGGACATCCAATACAAGGTAAAATTTATATTGTGTGAACATCAATGGAATATTATGTTAAACCTAAAACAACTATGCAATGAACATCATAAAAACGGACCTATTTCATTCTTACAACATTAAAGGCAATGTCCTGTGTAACATAACTTAAACATTGTATGAATGTCATCACAACTGAGCATATTTTGTGTTTTGGGAACCTAAACATGTTTATGTACCAACACTGTTCCCACAAACTAATTGCACTACCGTTCAAAGGCTACCGTTCACTTAGATATGTCCTTGTTTTTAAATGAAAAGCACATTTTTTGTCCATTAAAAGATATATCAGATAAGATGTATCATTACATTGGTAATGTTGTAAATGACTATTGTTGTAATTGACTATTGTAGCTGGAAACATCTGCTGGAAACAGCAGATTTTTTTAGGGGGTTATCTTCATAGGCGTACAGAGGCTCCTTTATCAGCATCCATCACTCCTGTGTTCCAATAGCACATTGTGTTAGCTAATCCACGTTTATCATCTCAAAAGGCTAATTGATCTTTAGAAAACCCTTTTGCAATTATGTTAGCACAACTGAAAACTGATGTTCTGAAGCAATAAAACTGGCCTTCTTTCGACTAGTTGAGTATCTGGAGCATCAGCATTTGTGGGTTCAATTACAGGCTCAAAATGGCCAGAAACAAATAACTTTCTTCTGAAACTCGTCAGTCTATTCTTGTTCTGAGAAATGAAGGCTATTCTATGCGAGAAATTGCCAAGAAACTGAAGATCTCGTACAACGCTGTATACTACTCCCTTCACAGAACAGCGCAAACGGGCCCTAACCAGAATAGAAAGAGGAGTGGGAGGCCCCGTTGCACAACTGAGCAAGAGGACAAGTACATCAGTGTCTAGTTTGAGAAACAGACACCTCACAAGTCCTCAACTGGCAGCTTCATGAAATAGTACCCGCAAAACACCTGTCTCAACGCAGGTAGCCTAGTGGTTAGAGCAGACTAGTAACCGAAAGGTTGCAAGATTGAATCCCTGAGCTGATAAGGTAAAACATTTGCCGTTCTGCCCCTGAACAAGGCAGTTAACCCACTGTTCCTAGGCTGTCATTGAAAATAAGAATTTGTTCTTAACTGACTTGCCTAGTTAAGTAAAGGTAAAATAAACTAAAAAACAGCGAAACTGGCAGCTTCATTAAATAGTACCCGCAAAACAACCGTCTCAATGGCAACAGTGAAGAGGTGACTCCGGGATGCTGGCCTTCAAGGCAGAGTTGCAAATAAAAAGCCATATCTTAGACTGGCCAATAAAAATGAAAGATTAAGATGGGCAAAAGAACACAGACACTGAACAGAGGAACTCTGCCTAGAAGGACAGCATCCTGGAGTCGCCTCTTCACTGTTGACGTTGAGACTGGTGTTTTGCGGGTGCTATTTAATGAAGCTGCCAGTTGAGGACTTGTGAGGCGTCTGTTTCTCAACGTTTTGGTAACATATCTTTTGTGATGTTACCACAGTGTTCCCACCAGACTGTTTCCACAACCTAATGACACATTTCCGGAACATTTAATGAACAGATTAAATGTGTTATAGGAACGTTCTTGCAACATCAGGTTTTATACAACAACAACAAAATATCTCCCTTTTGTGGAATGTTCTGTGGTGGTTGTTACAACATTTTTGTGAATGTTACAATAACATTCCAAGGATATTTCATATAAAACATTTTTGATAAATAAATAGATTTGATCAAAAACATTCTCTGAATTCTCTGAATGTTTTTGGGATGTTATAATCTTAATGTTAGATAACTTGAATATAATAGGAATATTAGCTAATGTTCTGGGAATGTTCCTGGTTTTCTGGAGAATATCTATTCATTTTTATATTTAAAGAGGACATTTGCCATTGGCTACGCCGATTCGCATTATGAGAAATCACCCGGATTTTAATGTCTATGGAAATCCCATGCAGCCAATGTTATCCTCACAAATAATCCTGATAGGTTTCTGCAATGACCTTAGTGATCACTGTTTTACAGCCTGTGTTCGAAATAGCTGCTCAGTGAAACGACCTGTCCTGATTTGTCATAGACGCTTGCTAAAAAACTTTAATGAGCAAGCCTGCCTTCATAAACTTGCCTCTGTAAAATAGTATAGAATTAGCTTGATTCCCTCTATCGAGGACGCTTGGACCTTTAAAAAAAATATATATATATTCAGTGGTATTGTTAACAAACACGCCCCCATAAAGAAAATTAGAATTAAAAACAGGTTCTGCCCCTGGTTAGACTGTGATCTTGCAGAGTTACTCCACCTCAAGAATTGCATTTGGTGAAAGGCTCGGCACATGCAAACTCAGGCTAACTGGCTATCGTTCAGGCAAATGAGAAATAAGTGCACTCAGGCTATCCGGAAGGCCAAAGTTATTTACTTTAAGGAGCAGTTCTCTCTTTGTGGGTCTAACCACAAGAAGACACCTGCCCATGTCCTTTAATGTTGATGATGTGGTTGTTACTGACATGAAGCACATAGCTGAGCTCTTTAATCACCACTTCATTAAGTCAGGGTTCCTATTTGACTCAGTCATGCCTCCTTGCCCGTCCAACATTTCCTCATCTCCTACCCCTTCTAATGCTACTATTCCTGATGCTTTACCTCTTTTTTCCCCTTTTTATTTTTTTACTTATTTAACCAGATAGACTAGTTGAGAACAAGTTCTCATTTGCAACTGCGACCTGGCCAAGATAAAGCATAGCAATTCGACACATACAACAACACAGAGTTACACATGGAATAAACAAAACATACAGTCAATAATACAGTAGAACAAAAGAAAACAACAAGTCTATATACAGTGAGTGCAAATGAGGTAAGTTAAGGAAATAAATAGGCCTTGGTGTCGAAGTAATTACAATATAGAAATTAAACACTGGAATGCAAGATCGGCAGAAGATGAATGTGCAGGTAGAGATAATGGGGTGCAAAGGAGCAAAATAAATAAATACCAGTATGGGGATGAGGTAGGTAGGTAGATGGGCTGTTTACAGATGGGCTATGTACAGGTGCAGTGATCTATAAGCTGCTCTGACAGCTGGTGCTTAAAGCTAGTGAGGGAGATGTGAGTCTCCAACTTCAGAGATTTTTTACAATTCGTTCCAGTCATGGGCAGCAGAAAGGGTTTAGACCCTTTCTTCTTTAAGGTTGCTGCCCCTATCATCGCCAAGCCTGTCTCTCCTTTCTGTGGAGGTTCCCATTGCCTGGAAGGCAGCCATGGTTCATCCTTAATTTAAAAGGGGAGATCAAGCTGATCCTAACTGTTATAGGCATATTTCTATTTTGCCCTGTTTATCAAAAGTGTTGGAAAAACTTGTCAATAAACAACTGACTGGCTTTCTTCATATCTATATGATATTCTCTCGGGCATGCAATCTGTTTCCGCTCAGGTTATGGATGTGTCACTGCAACCTTAAAGGTCCTCAATGATGTCACTATTGCCCTTGATTCTAAGCAATATTGTGCTGCTATTTTTATTGACATGGTCAAAGCTTTTGATACAGTAGACTATTCCATTCTTGTGGGCCAGCTAAGGAGTATTGGTGTCTCTGAGGGGTCTTTGGCCTGGTTTACTAACTACCTCTCTCAAAGAGTGCAATGTATAAAGTCAGAAGATCTGCTGTCTCAGCCACTGCCTGTCAACAAGGGAGTACCCCAAGGCTCGATCCTAGGCCCCACACTATTTGTAATTTACATCAACAACATAGCTCAGGCAGTAGGATGCTCTCTCATCCATTTATATGCAGATGAAACAGTCTTATACTCAGCTGGTCCCTCCCTGGATTTTGTGTTAAATGCTCTACAACAAAGCTTTCTTAGTGTCCAACAAGCTTTCTCTACCCTTAACCTTGTTCTGAACACCTCAAAAACAAAGGTCATGTGGTTTGGTAAGAAGAATGTTTCTCAAATGTAAGATTTCGAAGTTGTTCCAAACTTCAAATTTCGAAGTGTTTGGTTACTTCTCTGTATCGTTCCAAAGTTACATTTAGGCATTAACTCCGAATTCTTAAGTATAGGCATTAACTCAGAATTCTTAAGGTTAGGCATTGACTCAGAATGGTTAAGGTAAGGGTTAAGGTTGGGGATAGGCTTAAAACTCAAATAGTTTAAAACAACTTTCTATTGCTGGATTTGAACATACAACATTTACGCCCTAGCAAAACCAAAGCCAACTTGAAGGTAACACTGCTCACTGTTGCCACTTGTGGCCGGTTCCCAAGTCATCTCCAGACATCCTCAGACATGGATGGTTGTCTAATACTGACTTGTGTGATACAAGTCAGTACTCACCTGAGTGACCTTCCTGAAAACATCAGCTATGCAGGTGTCTTCTATCGCAGGTTAACACTTAATCTGATAAAATCTAGGTCTAAGTGTACACCTCATGTATTCCTACGCACTAAATGGATTTTGTACTCCCATTCCTGGTGTCCTCAGTAGGCCTCAGTCCTCAGTCCTCAGTATCTAATATAATACATTCTTTATCAAAACATTGTTTGTTTTTGTAGTTAAATGTCTAATTTGGCTGTTCATCATGGGTTTAAATGGGTGAAAAGAAGGCTTCAACTTCCTGTTCATTTTGTCTGTCCTTATTCAACAATAATACGTTCTTAGACCAAAGAGTGAAGGAATAAAAACTTCACATTTTGTGATGACAGCAATGATACTGGTGAGCAATGACCGTTCTGTGGGCTATAATAAACATAATAGATTTCAAGTCCATAGAAAGGAAGACAGAAGATACTAACCGAGTAAAAGAACTTTGATTTCTCTGCGTTCTCTCTTCTTCTGCTTTCGGAGAATCCTCTGAATCTCCTTGTCAATAGCAATAGTCTGCCTCTCTTCAATGTCCAGGAAACAAACGCAGGTCCGACGGCACCATTGCCAGCACGCCATGTCAAACTCACTAAAATAGGTAGATAAATAGATGTGTTTATAAATAGGCATACTATATTTCTCAGGCTAAACCCAATAAAGTTGGCAGACATGTGCACCGAATATAGTCATTCACCTGCGCACCAGGAAATTACGAGTGGTGTTTTTTCCCTCAGAATCAGAAACGTGATCATTGCATAATGTTTCTCAAACTGCTTCTTCATACCATTGAAACACAAATGAGTCTCAATCATCAGACACAGATTGATTTTACTCTACTTTTTATTGCCTTTTTTATAATGGTCGTTAAATCACAATTAACTTTCCCGTTAGAAACCCTATGACAATTCTTGTCACGAACAAACATGGAAGTTATTAAAAACAAATAAGTCATATGTTTTAATCAAAACGATTTACCTTCAATGTGTCACACGCCTTGTAAAGCAGATAGGCCTACACAAGACTTTCGTTGTGCCCGATCCATTCTTCCCGTGTCTCTAATATATTTATTTTAACTACATGAATTTTCCGTTGAAGCATGACAGACTATTTCCAGGTTTCAATAGCTTTTCATCTAAAACAAGTAAGCAGATCCGTGAATAGGTCTACGGTTTCCGTAGAATATGCAGAGTATGTAGTTTGATGAAACACTCTCAGTCAGTTGAGAACAGCAAATTGAGAAGTCCCTCGGGCACATAGCCTAGAATAAATACTTTCAGACTTTGCTGGAGCAGGTTACTCATCATTTTCCTATTTCTAACGAACATTTCTTATGTATAATTACAGTGTCAATAGACATATGAATCATTCTAAAAGTGTTTTTGGTGTGAAATTAATGGCACAACAGGTATTTGTCACTCCTCTCCCTATCCAACTCTCTGTAAATCAGTGAATCTTTTGTCTCAGCAGGCAGAACCGGTTAGTCAGGACATTCATGCACTCTCCAACAGGTATCAGATATTAAGATTGCCTGAGCTCCACATTGCCATGGGAACAAGGTGTGGTAAGCCACTGTTGAGAAAGGGAGGGGAAGTGAGAACGATATGGTGAATGGACAGAAAAAGGAAAGTTCCCTTCTTTCTGCTAAATAGAGTAAATTAGGTGATAATAGTGATAACCCAAAGTCAGGGATGAGTACATGGAAGAGGAAGCTCAGCTCAGGCAGTATGAGGTACAGCCCAGGGGAGCTGCCCAACCTATTTCTATCTGTGGAAAATTGAATGAGGTAGCCAATACAAGGCATTATCAATGATTAATCCCAGAACAAATAATCTGGTATTTCATGCATGTTGCTCCTGCCTCTGTCTGCAATCTATGTTGCTATTGCATAGCAGCCTACCCTACTGTTCTACTATGCCTGATTACCTATGGTTCAACTTTGCTTTGTTGCCCTCTACTTGCTCCGCCCCACTCTGTGTATTGAGTGGAGTCCATCCACACAGGTGAGGAGGTTGATGATGTCAGAATAAGGTTATGTTAAGGCATGTTGTGAAAACAATAAAATATGCATTAATTTATGCATTTATGCAGCAAATCATGCTTTTCTAAAATAGTGCTAGTAAGTGTGTGTGTGACATACTCAAGAAAGACACACCTGTTTAACTACAGCACCAGTCAAAGGTTTGGACACAGCTACTCATTCAAGGATTTTTCTTTATTTTTACTGTATTCTACATTGTACAATAATAGTGAAGACATCAACACTAATGAAATAACACATATTTAATCATGTAGTAAACAAGTGTTAAACTAATCAAAATATATTTTAGATTTTAGATTCTTCAAAGTAGCTACCCTTGATGACAGCTTTGCACACTCTTAGCATTCTCTCAACCAGCTTCACTTGGAATACCTTTCCAAAAGTCTTGAAGGAGTTTCCACATATGCTGAGCACTTGTTGGCTGCTTTTCCTTCACTCCAACACATCACTTCACTCCAACTCATCCCAAACCATCTCATTTGGGTTAAGGTCGAGTGATTGTGGAGGCTAGGTCATCTAATGCAGCACTCCATCACTCTTTTTCTAGGTCAAATAGCCCTTACACAGCCTGGAGGTGTGTTGGGTCATTGTCCTGTTGAAAAACAAATGATAGTCCCACTAAGCACAAACCAGATGGGATGGAGTAACACTGTAGAATGCTATGGTAGCCATGCTGGTTAAGTGTGCCTTGAATTCTAAATAAATCACAGACAATGTCACCAGCAAAGCACACCATGACACCTTCACTCCATGATTCGCGGTGGGAACCACCTTTATTGTCCACATGGTGTCACCTGGATCAACTTTATTAGAATACAGCAGTGGTGACGATGCATTGCTCCATTTAATCAATCAGCTGCATGAGTAAATTCTACACTGCAAAAAAACAAGATTGTTGTCAAATAAGGATAGTGGGAATGTGTGTGTGAAATACACTAGAATAAAGAAATCAATCAATCAACTAATCATGCACGTTGCTGCATCAAGTACCCTTTTCTTTGTGTTGCTCATCTGTATGCATGACTTTGCCTGGAATGCAAACTATTTCTGTTTCACTTTCACATTGTTTTAAAAAAGTGTGCAGACATAATACATGTATATGTGGGAAGCATGATACCCTAATAATGTACAGAATGTAAACTAAGTCAGTGGAACTGAGCCATACAGCACTCATAGTAGTGATGTGTCTCTGCAGTAGTAGGGCTATATCCAGTCCAAAGGTACAGTAGTTCATCAGTATCATCATCAGTGGAACATACAGTGCATTCTGAAACTATTCAGACCCCTTGACTTTTTCCACATTTTGTTAAGTTACAGCCTTATTCTAAAATTGATGAAATCGTTTTTTCCCCTCATCAATCTACACACCATACCCCATAATGACAAAGCAAAAACAGATTTTTAGAAATGTTTGTGAATTTATTTTAAAAAACAACAACTGAAATATCACATTTACATAAGTATTCAGACCCTTTACTCAGTACTTTGTTGAAGCACCTTTGACAACTATTACAGCCTTCTTGGGTATGACGCTACAAGCTTGCCACACCTGTATTTGGGGAGTTTGTCACTTTGTCACGTGCGCTGAATACAACTGTGAAATGCTTACTTACAGACCCTTAACCATCAATGCAATTCAAAAAGCGTTAAGAAAATATTTAACAAACTAAAGTAAAAAATAATAAAAAGTAACACAATAAAATAACAATAATGAGGCTATATACAGGGGGTTCCGGTACCGTGTCGATGTGCAGAGAGAGAAAGGTTAGTTGAGGTCATTTGTACATACAGGTAGAGGTAAAGTGGCTATGCATAGATAATAAACAGCGAGTAGCAGCAGTGTAAAAACAAATTAAAAACAAGTATCAAACCGGACAGCGGAAAACACACAATATAACGAACACCTTTACATAACAGAAACAAGCCCACACAAACACAAGGGGGCTAATCAAACTTAAATAACACCAACCCCAAAACCCCAACAAGGAACAAGTGAAAACAATTAGACAAAACCAAACGAAAAGGGAAAAAGGATCGGTGGCAGCTAGTAGACCGGCGACGATGACCGCCGAGCGCCACCCGAATGGGAAGGGGAGCCACCTTCGGGGATATTCATGACATCTCTATCCCCAACGCACTAGACGACCAGTTCTTATAGCCTTCAGCCGTACACTTATCCTACTCCTCCTCTTTTCATCTGGTGATGTAGAGGTTAACCCAGGCCCTGTAGCCCCAAGTTCCACTCCTATTCCCCAGGCACTATCATTGGTTGACTTCTGTAACCGTAAAAGCCTTGGTTTCATGCATGTTAACATCAGAAGCCTCCTCCCTAAGTTTGTTTTATTCACTGCTTTAGCACACTCTGCCAACTGTGATGTCCTAGCCATGTCTGAATCCTGGCTTAAGGAAGGCCACCAAAAATGTAGAAATTTCCATCCCCAACTACAACATTTTCCACCAAGATAGAACTGCCAAGGGGGGGAGTTGCAATCTACTGCAGAGACAGCCTGCAGAGTCCTGTCATGCTATCCAGGTGTGTGCCCAAACACTTTGAGCTTCTACTTTTAAAATCCACCTTTCCAGAAATAAGTCTCTCACTTTTGCCACTTGTTATAGATCCCCCTCAGCCCCCACCTGTGCCCTGGACACCATATGTGAATTAATTGTCCCCCATCTATCTTTAGAGTTTGTACTGTTAAGTGACCTAAACTGGGATATGCTTAACACCCCGGGCATCCTACGATCTAAGCTAGATGCCCTCAATCTCACACAAATTATCACGGAACCTACCAGGTACAACTCTAAATCTGTAAAAATGGGCACCCTCATAGATATCATCCTTACCTCTAAATACACCTCCGCTGTATTCAACCAGTATCTCAGCGATCACTGCCTCATTGCCTGTGTTCCTAATAGGTCCGCGGTCAAACGACCACCCATCATCACTGTCAAACGCTCCCTAAAACACTTCAGCAAGTGGGCCTTTCTAATCGACCTGGCCTGGGTATCCTGGAAGGTTGTTGACCTCATTCCGTCATTAGAGGATGCCTGGTTATTCTTTAAAAGTGCTTTCTTCACCATCTTAAATAAGCATGTCCCATTCAAAAAATGTAGTACTAAAAACAGATATAGCCCTTGGATCACTCCAGACCTGACTGCCATTGACCAGCACAAAAACATCCTGTGGCCTACTGCATTATCATCGAATAGCCCCAGTGATATGAAACTTTTCAGGAAAGTTTGGAACCAATATACACAGGCAGTTAAAATGCTAGCCTTTGCTTTCCTAGCGGAAATTTGCATCCTGTAGCACAAACTCCAAAACATTCTGGGACACTGTAAAGTCCATGGAGAATAAGAGCACCTCCTCCCAGCTGCCCACTGCACTGAGGTTAGGAAACACTGTCACCAACGATAAATCTATGATAATGTTTATGATAGCATTTTTCTAAGGCTGGCCATGCATTCCACCTGGCTGCCCCCACCCCGGTCAACAGCTCTGCACCCCGAACAGCAACTTGCCCAAGCCTCCCTATTTCTCCTTCACCCAAATCCAGATAGCTAATGTTCTGAAAGAGCTGCAAAATCTGGACCCCTACAAATCAGCTGGGCTAGACAATCTGGACCCTCTCTTACTTAAAATATCTTCAGCCATGGTTGCAGTCCCTATTACTAGAATGTTCAATCTCTCTTTCGTGTTGTCTTAGATCCCTAAAGATTGGAAAGCTGCTGCGGTCATCCGCCTCTTCAAAGGGGGTGACACTCTAGAACCAAACTGCTACAGACCTATATCTATCCTACCCCTGCCTTTCTAAAGTCTTCGAAAGCCAAGTTAAAAATCAGATCACCGACCATTTCGAATCCCACCGTACCTCCTCCGCTATGCAATCTGGTGTCCGAGCTGGTCATGGGTGCACCTCAGCCATGCTCAAGGTCCTAAACGATATCATAACCGCCACCGATAAAAAACAATACTGTGCAGCCGTATTCATCGACCTGGCCAAGGCTTTCGACTGTCAATCACTGCATTCTTATTGGCAGACTAAACAGCCTTGGTTTCTCAAATGATTGCTTCGCCTGGTTCACCAACTTCTTCTCTGATAGAGTTCAGTGTGTCAAATTGGAGGGCCTGTTGTCCGGACCTCTGGCAGTCTCTATGGGGGTGCCACAGGGTTCAATTCTCGGGTCGACTCTTTTCTCTGTATACATCAATGATGTCGCTCTTGCTAATGGTGATTCTTTGATACACCTCTACGCAGACGACACCATTCTGTATACTTCTGGCCCTTCTTTGGACACTGTGTTAGCAAACGTCAAGACAAACTTCAATGTCATACAACACTCCTTCCGTGGTCTCCAACTGCTCTTAAATGCAAGTAAAACTAAACGCGTGCTCTTCAACCGATCGCTGCCCGCACCTGCCCGCCCGTCTAGCATCACCACTGGACGGTTCTGACTTAGAATATGTGGACAACTACAAATACTTAGGTGTCTGGTTAGACTGTAAACTCTCCTTCCAGACTCCCATTATGAATCTTCAATCCAAAATTAAATCTAGAATTGGCTTCCTATTTCGCAACAAAGCATCCTTAAATCATGCTGCCAAACATACCCTCGTAAAACGGACTATCCTACCATTCCTCGACTTAGGCGATGTCATTTTCAAATTAGCCTTCAACCCTCTACCCAGCAAATTGGATGCAGTCTATCACAGTGTCATCTGTTTTGTCACCAAAGCCCCATATACTACCCACCACTGAGACCTGTATGCTCTCGATGGCTGGCCCTCGCTTCATATTCGTCGCCAAACCCAATGGCTCCAGGTCATCTATAAGTCTTTGATAGGTAAAGCCCTGCCTTATCTCAGCTCACTTGTCACCATTGCAGCACCCACCCGTAGCACACGCTGCAGCAGGTATATTTCACTCATCACCCCCAAAGCCAACTCCTCGTTTGGCCACCTTTCCTTCCAGTTCTCTAATGCCAATGACTGGAACGAATTGCAAAAATCACTGAAGCTGGAGACTTATATCTCCCTCACTAACTTTAAGCATCAGCTGTCAGAGCAGTTTACCGATCATTGCACCTGTACATAGCCCATCTGTAAATAGCCCACCCAACTACCTCATCCCCGGAATTTTCTGGAAATGTTCCATGGGAAGTTAAGCCAGGATTTGGGGAATTTTGCTTCAATTAATCAAAAAAGTTAGCATTTAACAGTGAACCTTTTTTTTGTGGGATACACATAAGGCAATTCTAGGTCTTGTGGCATATTTTGGTTACACTATCCCCAAATCAATGGAATTGCAACCCTCTGCATGCACAGTGCATTCTTCCATTACATGTGCAGTACACTCTTCCATCACATGTACAGCTGATTCTCAAGATCTTGCACACCAATGAGCCCACACTACTACAGTGTCTGTGCCAAGGACTACATACTTTCTCGTATGGTGTGATTGCAATACTGGGTGGGGTGAATATATTTTATATGACATACATGATTCTTTTCTTAACTAGTAAATAGTAGCCTACAGCAAAGTGTGTTTAAATAATTTCTAACTTTCTAACTTCTAACTCTAATTTATGCTAGTTAGGTTTTGCTATCATGTGGGTTTTAGCTTGCTTGAGCCTGCAAACTGAGGAGTGTTAATTCACCTGTTTCCATACATGTTTCATTTTGAAACATTTATCTTACAAAGGAGTTGTTTAATATAACTGCTTAACTATTTATCTGTAAATGGAATTGTATTTTGTTTGTTTTACTCTTTTTTTCCGAATCTTTACAGGAAAATGCAGCAGGCTCTATCTGATGGGTAGAGACATTTCACTGCAGCTAATGTAGAAGGAAAAGCTGTGTACATTTACAAATACTGTGCCAAATCATATTTGAAGAATGCAACAAAGATGCAGAATCATCTGGCCAAGTGCATAAAGTTCCCTCAGCGTTCACAACAAGCAACCTCTGAAAAAAAGTCCCTCTACTTCTATTCAATGTGAAAATTATTAATCAGACACCTTATCGATAGCAACAGCTCATGGTCTTCCTGGAATCAGAAGTTGTTTTTGACTCAATGGAGGAATGTAGTCAGAGAAATGCTGATGAATGTCTTGCTCAAGCTTTGTATGCCCCTGGTTCACCCCTGATGCTCACAGGCAATGTGTATTGGAAGAGATTTCTGAATGTTCTTCGCCCAGCATACACCCCTCCAATCAGACATGCTTTATCTACTAATTTGCAGGATGTAGAGTTCAGCAGAGTTCAAGTGAAGGTCAAGCAAATCATAGAGAAAGGAGAATGTATTGCAATCATTTCTGATGGGTGGTCGAGTGTTCGTGGGCAAGGAATAATTGACTACATCATCTCCACCCCTCAACCAGTATTCTACAAGAGCACAGACACAAGGGACAACAGACACACCGGTCTCTACATTGCAGATGAGCTGAAGGCAGTAGTTAATGACCTTGGACCACAGAAGGTATTTGCACTGGTGACAGACAATGCTGCGAACATGAAGGCTGCTTGGTCCAAAGTGGAGGAGTCCTACCCTCACCTAACACACCCATTGGCTGTGCTGCTCATGCATTGAATATGCTCCTCAATGACATCATGGCACTGAAAACAATGGATACACTCTACAAGAGAGCCAAATAAATGGTTAGGTATGTGAAGGGTCACCAAGTTATTGCAGCAATCTACATCACCAAGCAAAGTGAGAAGAATAAGAGCACCACATTGAAGCTGCCCAGCAACACCCGTTGGGGTGGTGTTGTCATCATGTTTGACAGTCTCCTGGAAGGGAAGGAGACTCTCCAAGAAATGGCCATATCGCTGTCTGCCGATATCGACAGCCCCATCAAGAGGATCCTCCTGGATTATGTATTTTGGGAGAGAGTGGTAAGCAGCCTGAAACTCCTGAAACCTATTGCAGTTGCCATCGCATGGATTGAGGGAGACCATGCCATCCTGTCTGATGTTCAGACTCTGCTTCCCGATGTAAGAGAAGAAATCCGTACCGCCCTGCCCACTTCACTGTTGCTCTAAGCAGAGGAAACTGCAGTTCTGAAATACATCAAAAAGTGTGAAGACTTCTGCCTGAAGCCCATACACGCTGTAGCGTACATGTTGGACCCCAAATATGCTGGCAAGAGAATCCTCTCTGGTTCAGAGATCGACAAGGCCTATGGTGTCATCACTACCGGGTCTCGCCACCTTGGCCTGGATGAGGGCAAGGTTCTTGGCAGTCTGGGAAAGTACACTTCCAAGCAAGGGCTTTTGGATGGAGATGCAATATGGCAGTCGTGCCAACATATCTCATCAGCCATCTGGTGGAAGGGACTTTGTGGATCTGGTGCTCTTTCCTTTGTTGCCTCCATTTTCCTCCAAATCCCAACAACATCAGACGCCTCAGAGACGCCTCAACTGGTCCTTGTTTGGGAACACACACACCAAAGCACGCAACAGGCTTGAAAAATTGGTGGCCATACAGGCAAATTTGAGGCTTTATGAGCCTAATGACGAGCCATCCTCAACAAGGTTGGAAAGTGACAGTGAAGATGAGGCCTCAGTCTGATGTTTAAGAGGTGGACATTGAGGAGGTCCAGGGAGAAGACATGGAAGCCTGAGAGGAAGACAACCAAAGCTTTAGTTTCTAGTCTATCATTTTACAGATGTACCCCCTCCCCGGCAGCTGAATGCCCCGGGCAGCAGGGTAGCCTAGTGGTTAGAGCGGTGGACTAGTAACCGGAAGGTTGCAAGTTCAAATCCCCAAGCTGACAAGGTACAAATCTGTCATTCTGCCCCTGAACAGGCAGTTAACCCACTGTTTCTAGGCTGTCATTGAAAATAAGAATTAGTTCTTAACTGACTTGCCTAGTTAAAAAAAAAAAAAAAACGTCACGTATGATCTCTCTCAGGTTTCCTGCGCCTCAGTGGAGGCGACTGGTCCGCTCCTGAACCACAGGATCTTCATTTTGGTCTGTGTCCTGCAGCTGGAGCCGCGAGTCGGAGAGCGGGTCCCTCTCCAGCCTGCTTGTAATGCTCGCACCTGGACTTAATCACCTCCCTGATTACCTTCCCTATATATGTCACTCCCTTTGATTCCTTCCCCAGGCGTTATTGTTTCTGTTCCAGTGTCATGTCGGTGTGTTGTTTGTGTTTATTGTTTTGCATTTAGTTGCGTTTTATTTATTAAAACACTCACTCCTTGAACTTGCTTCCCGACTCTCAGCGTACATCAACAGCTCGCAGATAGTATGGGTAGGCCTATAGCCTACATGATGAGATTATTGTGGACACAATAATTGCATCCTGGCACGCATCGATGCTCATGTCACCAGAATAAGACCCTCGATATTTATTGGAAAGGATAATCAAGGTCAGGCAGCTTGCACCTTCACCACCCTGTGAAGTTAATTTCATCTGTAGCCTAATAAACTGCATGGTTTCCAGACAAGTTGTAGTTGGAGGACCACACAACATGCCATGACTCAGAGCAGCGGTCTACCCTAAACCCTAAATCTTGTCATGAAAAATGTGGAAATTAAGCACGTTGAGACTAAACTGCTTGGTGTAACCCTGGATTGTAAACTGTCATGGTCAAAACATTGATGAAACAGTAGCTACAATGGGGAGAGGTCTGTCCGTAACAGCGCTGCTCTGCTTTCTTGACATTGCTGTCAACAAAACGAGTCCTCCAGGCCCTAGTTTTGTCACACCTGGACTACTGCCTAGTCATATGGTCAAGTGGGGCGGCAGGGTAGCCTAGTGGTTAGAGGGTTGGACTAGTAACCAGAAGGTTGCGAGTTCAAACCCCCGAGCTGACAAGGTACAAATCTGTCGTTCTGCCCCTGAACAGGCAGTTAACCCACTGTTCCCAGGCCGTCATTGAAAATAAGAATTTGTTCTTAACTGACTTGCCTGGTTAAATAAAGGTTAAAAAAATAAAAAAATAAAAATAAAAAAGTGCAATAAAGAGGGACATAGGCAAATTACAGTTGACCCAGAACAGAGCAGCATGGCTGTCCCTAAAATGTACATGGAGAGCTAACATCAATGACATGTCAATTTCTCATGGCTCAAAGTAGAGGAGTGATTGATTGCATCACTACTTCTCTTTATGATAGGTATTGACATGTTGAAAGCACCAAGCTGTCTCTTCAAACATCTAGCACACAGCTCAGACACCCAAGCATACCCCACAAAACATGCCACCAGAGGTCTCTTCACAGTCTCCAACAAATGCGGCCAAATATGTGATGAAAAAAAAGACTTTGCACGATTCCATGGTACAGGGTGTATAAGTTGATATATAAAACAATGCAAGATTGAAGACTTCGTGCTTTTCAGCTAAAATTATTATATAGAATTCTTGCCACCAACAAAATATTGAATATTTGGGGCATAAAATCATCGAAGCTCTGACGATTTTGTTGTGAGCACACAGAATCAATAGACCATTTATTTTGGTATTGCCCTTAGGTAGCCTGTTTCTGGTCTCAGGTTCAGGAATGACTGAAAATGCATAGCATTGATCTAAAATTGACCCTAGATGTCACGTTCTGACCTTTATTTCCTTTGTTTTGTCGTTATTTAGTATGGTCAGGGTGTGAGTTGGGGTGGGCAGTCTATGTTTGTTTTTCTATGATTTTGGGATTTCTATGTTTCGGTCTAGTATGGTTCTCAATCAGAGGCAGTTGTCTCTGATTGAGAATCATACTTAGGTAGCCTGGGTTTCACTGTTTGTTTGTGGGTGTTATTCACGTTACGTTTAGTGTTTTTGCATTTTAGTGTTCAGTTTGTCTTTAAAATAAACACCATGAACACTTACCACGCCGCATCAGATGAAGAGGAGGAAAACCATTACACTAGAAATCGAACTGTTCGGAGATCTGGAGAGACCGGGTCAGTCAATTACTAATATACTAATACTCCTGGTAAAGGTATTTATCTTCAACTTGCAATCTGTGGATTCCATTCGATTAGATAGATTGAAATTGTACGTTAAACATCACAGCATAATTAAAAGATATGTTGCGTAAAAATCCGAAGCGTGTGGCCAGCATAGATAGGTGGGATGGGCTGAGGGTTGGGATGTGGAATTGGAGACAAGTGGGAGTGGAGTTTCTGTGCGGGAGATATAATAATGGTCAAAGATAAGTCAAAAATAAAACATAATAAAAAGTATGTTTGAATGACACTGAGGGGCAGTGTTTTTACAGCTAATGCCAGTTTGCCTGAGGCTGACGCCGTGCAGGTGTTTGTACACATGCATATATGCACACTCTTGTTCAAATAAACGCATACAAGAACACACACACACGTAATAGTGCCAGATATGCACACAAACATACAGTTGAAGTCGGAAGTTTACATACACTTAAGGTGGAGTCATTATAACTTGTTTTTCAACCACTCCACACATTTCTTGTTAACAAACTATAGTTTTAGTCGGTTAGGACATCTACTTTGTGCATGACACAAGTCATTTTTCCAACAATTGTTTACAGACAGATTATTTCACTGTATCACAATTCCAGTGGGTCAGAGGTTTACAGACACTAAGTTGACTGTGCCTTTAAACAGCTTGGAAAATTCCATTATCATGGCATTCGAAGCTTCTGATAGGCTAATTGACATCATTTGAATTAATTGGAGGTGTACTTCTGGATGTATTTCCAGGCCTGCCTTCAAACTCAGTGCAAGTCTTTGCTTGACATCGGAAAATCTAAAGAAATCAGCCAAGACCTCAGTAAGAAAATTGTAGACTTGCACAAGTCTGGTTCATCCTTGGTAGCAATTTCCAAACGCCTGAAAGTACCACGTTCATCTATACAAACAATAATATGCAAGTATAAACACCATGGGACCACACAGCCATCATACCGCTCATGATAGGAGACGCGTTCTGTCTCCTAGAGATTAACGTACTTTGGTGCGAAAAGTGCAAATCAATCCCAGAAAAACAGCAAAGTACCTTGTGAAGATGCTGGTGGAAACAGGTACAAAAGTATCTATTTCCACAGTAAAACAAGTCCTATATCGACATAACCTGAAAGTCCGCTCAGAAAGGAAGAAGCCACTGCTCCAAAACCGCCATAGAAAAGCCAGACTACGGTTTGCAACTGCACATGGGGACAAAGATCATACTTTTTGGAGAAATGTCCTCTCATCTGATGAAACAAAAATAGAACTGTTTGGCCATAATGACCATAGTTATGTTTGGAGGAAAATTGGGGAAGCTTGCAGGCCGAAGAACAACATCCCAACCGTGAAGCACGGGGGTGGCAGCATCATGTTGTGGGGGTGCTTCGCTGCAGGAGTGACTGGTGCACTTCACAAAATAGATGGCATCATGAGGAGGTAAATTATGTGGATATATTGAAGCAACATCTCAAGAAATCAGTCAGGAAGTTCAAGCTTAATCGCAAATGGGTCTTCCAAATGGACAATGACCCCAAGCATACTTCCAAAGTTATGGCAAAATGGCTTAAGGACAACAAAGTCAAGGGATGGGTATGGCCATCACAAAGCCCTGACCTTCAGCCCACAAATGTTCTATAGGATTAACTGAAAAACCATGTGCGAGCAAGGAATCCTACAAACCTGACTCAGTTACACCAGCTCTGTCAGGAGGAATGGGTCAAAATTCACCCAAGTTATTGTGGGAAGCTTGTGGAAGGCTACCCGAAACCTTTAACCCAAGTTCAACAATTTAAAGGCAATGCTACCAAATACTAATTGAGTGTATGTAAACTTCTGACCCACTGGGAATGTGATGAAAGAAATAAAAGCTGAAATAAATAATCCTCTCTACTATTATTCTGACATTTCTTAAATTAAAGTGGTGATCCTACCTGACCTAAGACAGGGAATTTTTAGGGAAGTCAGGAATTGTCAGGAATTGTGAAAAACTGAGTTTAAATGTTTTTGGCCAAGGTGTATGTAAACTTCCGACTTCAACTGTATAGTTGGCATTGCTGTTATGATTTTAGTTGTCCTTGATTTCCTTTTGTTTTTTTTGCATTGTTTAATTTTTTTTGCATTGTTTGCTGTTTTCTTTTTCTTCTCTTTTCTCTTTAGTTCATTCTCTTGGTTGTTGGTGCATTGGGGGTGGGGAATGGAAATAATTGTATTTTATTTTTCTTCTTCGGGGGGGGGGGGGACTGTTGGACAGGTCTTGAATGGTTGAGAGACAGCTTTTGGGGAACTGTGGGGGGATCTTGGAGGTTTCGGGTTCACGTTTTTTGGCCTGGTGGGAGATCTGTCAATGTGCCCTTGAGCAGGGCATTGACCCTGGATGCTTCTGTGTGTCGCTCTGAATGGGAGTCTGTTGGATGACTGGTATTGTATAGTTGTTGAGCGGCTTCACTGCTAGTATATAGTATATTTCGGATATTCAATAAATATTTTTTTTTTTAAGTTTGCCGATGACACGACAGTGGTGGACCTGATCACCAATGATGCTGAGACAGTCTATAGGGAGGATGTCGGAGACCTGGCAGTCTGTTGCCCGGACAACAACCTCTCACTCATCGTGGACAAGACAAAGGAGCTTATTGTGGACTACAGTAAGCGGAGAGCTATTCTCTCTGCTACTGCACAGCAAACGGTACTGGAGCACTAAGTCTGGGACCAAAAGGTTCCTGAACAGCTTTTACCCCCAAGCCAAAGGACTGCTAAATAGTTAGTCTGGGTAGCTACTTGGTTATCTCAATTTCCTCGTACTGGTACCCCATGTATAAAGCCAAGCTATTGCTTGCTCATAATGTATTTACTCTTGTGTTATTATTATTATTATTATTATTATTATTATTATTAATGATGCCCACTGCCTTCTTTTGTTCCTCAGACACACAATTAATCACGACCTGGTCACTGATTGATCCCACTTTTCCCCGCACAAGATTCACCTTCTTCGAGACCCCAAATGGGTCTCACAGATTACCATCCTTATCAAAAATTGCGTCGGAACAAGGAACAAATCCTTGTCTGACATACACTTATCATCCCCTTCAGTTTAACACTTTCTTCATCATTCCATTATTTGATACTACTGTTCAATTCTTCTTCTTCAACTCCACTCAACTCACGTCTCGAAGTCTGATAGTCGAAATGGCGGCGAGTAGTGCGGACGAAATGGAGAAGGTTGGAGAATCAACAGCTGTGCTGGAATGTGTATGGGTGTCAGTATGGGTGTCCGTTTTGATGATATGGAAGGGGAGGATGAGGGTCAAGGACCAGAATGGTCTGTAGTGGAAAGACATAGGAAGAAGAGATATCATGATACTGAAAGCAGTGGAGCGCATAGTAAAGAAAGTATATAGAAAGCCAAGGTAGGAAGCAAGAGTAATAATGTTTTGGAGTGGAAAGTGGTGATGGTGTTTGATAAGACCACAGGGCCTCATTTACACCCTATCTGACTAACCAATGTTGTAGAGCAAGAGATCGGTGAAGTCAAATTAGTTAATTGGAAATGATAGATTGTTAATATGTTGTGTTAGCCAGGCTCAGCAAGGGAAGATTCTGCAAATGGAAAAGCTTAAAGTGAAGAAGATTAAAAGTCATGTTCTCTTATACTAGTGGAGTCATCACTGGGGTCCCAATATCTATTTCCATAGATAATATTAAAGAAAATTTGAATTGAGGCAGAGTTATTGAGGTTAAAAGGTTGATCAGTAGGAAAGAGGGTCAAAGAAGTGAAAGCTTATCAGTGCTGCTGAAGTTTGAGTAGGTTTTGCCTGGAAAAGTACAGACATATTTATTTTAGTTTAAATTCCTGAGAATTTGTTCAATCCCCATTGCGGTGTTTTAAATGCCAAATAATGGGACATATAGTTGTTCAGTGTAAAGGAAAGGAAATATGTGTGGAGGTGGACATGATTACGGTGAATATGGGAGCAATGTGAAGGTTAAGTGTTGTAATTGTTGAGGGGAACATAGTGCCGCATTTGGTGGATGCCAGGTGCAGAAAGAGGCTCACAGATATAGAATCAGTCATTATGTATTGTATGCAGAGGCTGTAAGATAGATAGGTGGAACTACAGTGTGGAATGATGGAGCTTCCATGGCGGCTCCTGTACTAAGTGGACCAAGTGTCGGGCTGGTGAATCTGCTGGTCCTGGCATGGTTTCGAGACCTTTTCAGCAATCTTGCACTCATTAATATGCCGTGTCAAAGGACACTTTGATAGTGAATGAAGTTAACCTTACCAATGAAAGCTATGAATTTATCAACACGACTTGGGTTGTGGAAATCAGAAATGCCAGGTTGAAGGTTATTGTGGATACGGCAAAATAGTTACTGGGGGTAACAGATGTTACTTTTGAAAAGGTTGCAGACATGCTGAATAATCCTAATTGTTTCAGCATGATATAGATTAAGTTTAATGGGTTGGGGGGCTTGGGAGGTTGTTGTTTCACTTTGGACATCCACTTCCGCCATGCTCCTTCACCTTGTATGGTGTCTTATTTTCCATTGTTAGAGTGGTAACTAATATCTTATAGGGTGTCCAATCAAAAATGCATTTTTTGACCAATGGGTAAAATAATATGTAAATTGTGTAGATACTCCTCTAGGAAAAACAAAGGTCTGAACCTCATGTCTTTACCATAATCCGTTCAAAAGTTATTGGAGTTTTAACCCTTTTAGGATGGCCAGAATTAAGGTGACTAAATCAATTGAGGCCAGAATGAAATCAGAAAAATTGCATCGCATCAGCTAGAATGGATTCTGTATGAGAATTAAGGCTAATGGCTACCTGACACACCTACTTTCCTAATGAACTCGTCATCTTACTTTACGAATCTGCAGAATACAAAACAGAGGTGAGATGGATATCGATTTTCAGATGTGACATAGTATTTTAGTAAACGCTTGTCCTACTAATTTGAAATTCCTGTTCTTTTTAGAAGATTTCTCACAAAAACAAGGGTCTCAGTGAAATGTCAACAGAGCACTGAGCATATCAAGCTTTTTATTTTCAAAGCCTTTTACATTTAATTCAGCTCCTGTCATGCTAATTTTGCTTTTTGCGACCCGCAGAAACAACTTTGAAGACGACGACTAAAAAGTGTAAAATGCTCAAAAGCTGTTACTAGAAACCTGCACCGCTACCGTCAACAGAGCTCCATGCTTATTTTCGGATGTATTCGGTTATGAAATGATTGCCCAAAAACACTTTTTGGATATAATGCTAATATGTTAGAGAAAGACCCCACTGAACGATTCAGAACCTTAATACTCATATCTTGCCAAAATTGATTTTATACCATAAGGAAGTTAAATTCCATTACTGAAGGTACCAGTACCATTCAAAGGTTTTTCTTTATTTAAAAAAAATAACTATTTTCTACATTGTGAATAATATTGAAGACATCAAAACTATGAAATAACACACATGGGATCATGTAGTAACCAAAAAAGTTCAAAGTAGCCACCTTTTGCCTTGATGACAGCTTTGCACAATCTTGGCATTCTCTCAACCAGCTTCATGAGGTAGTCACCTGGAATACATTTGCAACAGTCTTGAAGGAGTTCCCACATATGCTGAGCACTTGTTGGCTGTTTTTCCTTCCGTCTGCGGTCCAACTCATCCCAAACCATCTCAATTGGGTTGAGGTCGGGTGATTGTGGAGGCCAGGTCATCTGATGCAGCACTCCATCACTCTCCTTCTAGGTCAAATAGCACTTACACAAATTATAGTCCCACTAAGCACAAACCAGATGGGATGGCATATCACCGTAGAATGTTGTGGTAGCTATGCTGGTTAAGTGTGCCTTGAATTCTAAATAAATCACTGACAGTGTCACCAGCAAAGCACAATCCCTTCTCCTCCTCCATGCTTCACGATGGGAACCACACATGCGGAGATCATCCGTTCACCTACTCTGCAGTTCACAAATATACAGAGGTTGGAACCCAAAAAATCTAATTTGGACTCCGACCAAATAACAGATTTCCACCAGTCTAATGTTCATTGCTCATGTTTCTTGGCCTAAGCAAGTCTCTTCTTACTGGTGTCCTTTAGTAGTGGTTTCTTTGCAGCAATTCGACCATGAAAACCGGATTCATGCAGTCTCCTCTGAACAGTTGATGTTGAGATGTGTCTGTTACTTGAACTCCGTGAAGCATTTATTTCTGAGGCTGATAACTCTAAAGAACTTGTCCTCTGCAGCAGAGGTAACTCTGGGTCTTCCTTTCCTGTGGCGGTCCTCATGAGAGCCAGTTTCATCATAGCGCTTGATGGTTTTTGCAACTGCACTTGAAGAAAATTTCTAGTTCTTGAAATTTTCCGGATTGACTGACCTTCATGTCTTAAAGTAATGATGGACTGTCATTTCTCTTTGCTTATGAGCTGTTCTTGCCATAAGTGACTTGGTATTTTACCAAATAGGCATATTTTCTGTATATCAACCCTACTTTATCACAACACAACTGATTGGCTCAAACGCATTAAGAAGGAAATACATTCCATAAATGAACTTTTAACAAGGCACACCTGTTAATTGAAATGCATTCCAGACGACTACCTCATGGAACAGGTTGTGAGAATGTCAAGTGTGCAAAGCTGTCAAGGCAAAGAGTGGCTACTTTGAAGAATCTCAAATATAAAATAGATTTTTGATTTGTTTAACACTTTTTCGGTTACTACATGATTCCATATTTGTTATTTCATAGTTTGTATTCACTGTTCTAATACAATGTAGAAAATAGTACAAATCAGGAAAAACCCTTGAATGAGTAGGTGTGTCCAAACTTTTGGCTAGTCCTGTATATATAATAGACAATATGTTATTAAACAATGTTGTATTCCTGACATCACAACTAGGAAATAGTAACTTCGATGAGTATATGAACATGGGCGGTAGGTAGCCTAGTGGTTAGGTCTGTAACCGAAAGGTTGCTGGATCAAATCCCTGAGCTGAGAAGGTAAACATCTGTCGTTCTGCCCCTGAACAATGCCGTTAACCCACTCTTTCCCGGCTGGCCGTTATTGTAAATAAGAATTTGTTCTCAACTAACTTACCTGGTTTAAAAAAAAACGCGCCCCTGACTATCTACGTTTGACAGGGGGATGGGCGTTGTCCATCCAGTCATATCGGGAACCGTGGTTGCCGTTCCTCGAAAGAATATAGTTATTCACTAGTTGTCATAATGATATCTAAACCACGCCAATTTCTACAAATTACCGTCGTAAACTGATTTCAAACCTAACTATAACCACTGCTAACCTTATATAATGACCAAAAAGTAAATGTCTGATTTCATGAATTTGTACGAGCCAATTTCGACGTTGTGGCTGGGGTAACTAGTGACAACCAAAGGAAAGAGTTTGTAGGTTTCTCTAGAAACTTTTAAAAGCTGCCCGTAGACAGCGTAAACACCACCCTTTCACTTATGATTAACCACCTCAATTCTCCGTTTTGATTTGCTTTCGCTCTGTCAGTCACTTTTTCCCGAAGTGTCGCCAGCAACAAAGTAGTGTGTACATCACACCGAGGGATGAAGGAAAAAAATTCAAAGGGAGGCGAAAAACAGATAAGGTCATTTTTGCTGTCAGTTAGGTTTTTGATAGCTAGTTTGAGTCTACCTAGCTAGCTACGTTTTTGGAAAATGTTACCACAATGAAGAACGTTAGCTAGCCATATTTGGCGTTTTAGCTAGCTAAATGTAATATAAATGGCTAGCTATCCATTTTAGCCAGCTAGCTAACGTTACCGCTGGCGAGTAAGCCATATTTAGCTAGCAAAAGCAACACACGAGATAGCTAGCTTGCTATCCTAGCTAAATAAATAAAACGATTTAAGGATTATTTTTTTCGGCTTTTATTATTTTCTTAAATCCCCGTTGTGATTTGCCGCTTGACAACTAGTTACTCCTTTAGTTAGCTGATGGACAGTTTCACAGACGTTCTTTGTCACTTCTCGGGCGTTTTAAGGTATTGGTTCTGGGGCGGCTAGGCGAAGCAGGAGACTGTACAGATGTGGCAGCCAAGTTTGTCCCCTTGTCTCCGGGACCTGGGTTGGTAAGCACACGGCAATTTAGATGCGTTGGGGGAGTTGATGCTAGAGCTAACTACAACATTTGGCAAGAAATATATTGTTCGTTTTTGGAGAGAAACGAAAAATATCTAGCTAAGTTATCCAGATGACTGTCAAGTGTTAGCTAGCAACTTCAAGCTGGCTAGTTGCTGTCGAGTTTAGCAGAGCTAACTGGGCCTCCATTATCTATATTTGTGTCTGCTTCAACTATATTAACCCAAACTTGACAGTTGCACGAGACTTGCAGGCTGTGAAATATTCCGTGTAGCTGCTGCTAATGCTACAGTAGCTCGCACACAGGCGTCTTCGAAGGAGGGCAAACTTAATCGTAGGTAACTGACTACATTTGTTGCATCCACAACACTAATTTGTTTTTACCACTGGACTGTCCATTCTGATTTACAAAAGGGATCAGAACAATTATTTGCTACTAAGTGTGAGGCGTGGGCGCCCCATTCAAGTCGGGCTTTTAAATACTGCGGTGATGACTTTAGAATCCATGATGGCTTGTTGCCTGAGCGAGGAGGCGAAGGAGTCCAAACGAATCAACGCCGAGATCGATAAGCAGCTTCGCCGAGACAAGCGGGACGCGAGGAGGGAACTCAAACTGCTTTTATTGGGTACAGTAACATTAAACCATCCTTCCTCCATACACACCCCTAACCCATAGTTGAATTACGCAGAAAGATGCCTGAATTATTCAATTGCTGGAATTCGTATGTGATTGCTCTAAATGTCGGAGTCAATAAAGCATCATTGCTGAAGTGATACCATTCATCAGGGCATAAATTATGCTGTTGCTATGTCTAATGATATGACAGTGTATTTGCTGTATAAAGATTTATAGTATGCTAAGCAAGTTGCCCCCAATTACATAACGACTGCTGAAGTAAACCACAGTTTCCATATGTTGATAACGTTATCCGATAAATATAAAGCCGATTTAACTTTATGATTTGAATGGCATTGAGAAAAACACTGTACTCGAAATCCTGCTACTATATAGGCCCAACACCTATGATTCTACACAAATTATGGTAACATTGAAATGGCCCATCTGTCAAAGCTGTACATTCAACAACACCAGTGGTGGAGTGGTGCCTGGAGAAGTGTCTATACTGTAATTTTGCCAAAATCTTTTCCTATAGTTTCTTTTTTCTGATAGATCTTTCAGGTTTTCACTCTCTCTCACATGTTTGTTGTATAGAAAAGGGACATGTGATGTAAGTCCTCAACAATGCTTATTATCAGGAGACCATTTTTGAGGTCTGGGAAAAATTGGATTTTTTTTGGTGTGGTTGCTGTTTAATACAATTGCTCACCTATCAAGATACCCTTTGGCTAGCAGTGTTTTTGTGCTGTATTGTTGTCCCATTTTAATTTTTAAATGTAACCTTTATTTAACTAGGCGGCCTACCGGTGAACAGTGGGTTAACTGCATTTTTCAGGGGCAGAATGACAGATTTTTACCTTGTCAGCTCAGGGATTCAATCCAGAAACCTTTTGGTTACTGGTCTAACCACTAGACTACCTGCTGCCGTATGTGATGGCAGAGTTTGCAAATCTAATGCCATCCCGATTGATACATATCATATCATTCTACCAAGTAGGCCTACTTCGCAGTCAACATTTTAATTGAAGGTTATTTTGGGGAAGCCTTAAGACATTTTTATTCAAACAGAGGATGATGACTGAATTACGCATGGCAAAGATTCAACCAAGGCGTCGGACCAAATTTATTCAATACCTGGTTAGCATATCCTTAGTTACCATTTACTGGTAGATATCATAAGTTCAAATTACTTTCCTACCAACCCTACTGGCTACCGATGTCGTTCTTCTGCGAGCTGCTCCATGCAATGAGAGCTGTGCACTCTTGCTGCCTAGATGCTAGTCTATTCCACTGAAACAGTGCGCATGTGAATGTATATTTCACGTGGTTTGTGTAGGCTACTTTGTGCATGATTTCTCTCGTGTACTACATTTTTAATATGGCGTATACCTCCACTACACTACTTTGGGATTAAGAAGTGCCCACTGGAAGAAAAAGTGGGTATACAGCGTATAGCCTCAATGACACCACTGAACAACACACTGGCTCAGTTGACCTTAGTTCACTCTAGATTTCTACTCTGTTTTTTATCAAAGATTAATTATGTTATCATAGATTAATTATGTTATCATAGATGTCTATAGTTTGAATGGCAAACTGAAATCAATGTTGCATGCATTACTAGAGCATAAGCTAGTTTACGCTGTTCAGTAAGTAAGCTACAGTGGGTTAAGTCTCATGGGTTCTGTAGTCAGAGCTAATGTCTCTTCAGATCGTTCTTGTGTTTTTATAGTTGGGGGGGGAAAGGAGCAGCAATTAAGAAAATAATTAGATCAGAGACATAATCTGGAGCTTGGGTCACAAAATCAGACATCCTCGTGGTGGGCCTTTTGTGCCTCCAGGGCTGACATAACTAAGCTCTATCACAGTGACTGTCAGGTTGATGACATGGTTGTAAAATAATACAACATAGTGGCTTCTTGGACAACATAGATTCATCACACAACTGACTTCACCTTGTTCATACTTTTCTCTTACACGCAGAGGAGTGTAGTATGGAGCGAAGTTGCATAATTTAACCCATTGGTGATGGTAAGTAGGGCCTTAAGTTTTCCCTGACCTTATAACTAGAAACCAGAGTTTCTTGGTGGGTTAGGAAAAACGAATGGCCCTAGTATGGCTGGTTTAATCCTGATGGTTGCTGTAATAGTAGCAACTGATTTCTATAAGGAGTGACCAATGTACAGTATGAATACCAGCATGGACATAGTTTACTCTTACACAGCACTAAAGCTTGGCTCAGCACAAAAGCTGGTGGAGTGGACATTATTGTGGCGCTTATACCGAAACTGGTACTTTTTCAGTAAATGGTTTGGTAGTAGAATTTGTTACGTTCGGCACTTCAGTCAAATGTGTCTCACGTGAAAGACAGACTTGATCCTCTCAATCTGTGCAGCCCCTTTTATAGTGCAAAGTGTCTACTCTACTTACTAATTCATTGCTAGAGCTGTCTGGGCTGCATTGTTAGCTCCCCACTCATGCTGCACAGAAGTTAACACACTTCAATAAATGCAACACGGCATGTAGAGATGTTGAAACTGTTCATTACTGTTTTCGAAACAATGTCCATACAGGATAGAACACTTTTTATAAAATTCAAGACGATACCAGTAGCTTCCAACTTTAATTGTAGGCTAACTTTCCATGCTAGTTTAGAGATGAATTCACTAACCTAGTACTTTCTTTGTGATAATATTTCAACCGTAATGCAAAATGTTCTGATTTCTAAGATTGTCACCAAAAAATTATTAATTCACTTAGTCTCTCTCAACAAACTCATTCATGTCTTTGTCTCAGTCTCTCTCCTCCTGTCTGGTTTCCACCAGATTCCATAGCCACATTCTGCCTTGGAAATGACATCATTACTTTCTTAAAGAGACAGCGCACACTTTTATAAAATAGCTTTTTTATGCAAATGTTGTTGATCAGTACAATAAAAATGTTCTATCAGTTGCCTATCAAATAAGTCCTAAATGGAAGGGATTGTCATCTCTAGTCCAATGAAATCACCTAATACAAGCTCAATAACTCTGCAGGCACACACTCCTATTGAATAAGCAGCATTCACCTGTATTGCTACATCTTGATTTACCCAGTTTATGAATAGAGATTTACCATTGTTATGTAGTTAGATTCGTAAAAAACAAAGTCAAATTTATTCATTAATGCATACATGGCTGTCTCAACAAAATGAACATACAATTTTTAAAGTGTAGTGATGTGGAACTCAAGATGCCCAACGATTGAACAGAGCAGTTGCTGTCTGGATCAAGTGCCATTCTATGACTTTGGCTAATCAACTTTTTTTTTCTTGTGGTATCGCAAAGGTCTTCCGTTAGAGTTCAGATGTCAGCATTTTCAAAACGCGGACATCTTTTTTTTGGTCCAAAATAGGGATCAGGGATATGCAAATATAGTTTTTATTTTACAGAAAATACATTAGTGCAACACATTAGGCAGAAAATAGCTTAATTGTCATCAGATGATGACAGAAATGCAACCCTGTTTGGCTAGCAGCCACAAATTAATTGATAGTTAAAAAGCAAGGTAGTTTGTGCAAAATTGATGCGTGGCCATCATATTTAATGGTTATCATAATATGATAGTATGATATATATTTGTAATAATGCAAATTACAAGAATACTGACTGAACAATTATTTTAACTTAATACATCAATAAAAATCCATTTAGTCTCAAATAAATAATGAAACATGTTCAATTTGGTTTAAATAATGCAAAAACACTGAAGAAAGTAAAAGTGTGATATGTGCCATGTAAAAAAGCTAACGTTTAAGTTCCTTGCTCAGAACATGAGAACATATGAAAGCTGGTGGTTCCTTCTTCAATATTCCCAGGTAAGAAGTTTTAGTTTGTAGTTATTATAAGAATGAAAGGACTATTTCTCTATACCATTTGTATATCATATACCTTTGGCTGTTCTTATAGGCACTATAGTATTGCCAGCCTAATCTCGGGAGTTGATAGGCTAGAAGTCATAAACATCGCTGTATTCAAGCATTGCGAAGAGCTGCTGGCAAACGCAGTAAAGTGTTGTTTGAATGAATGCTTACGAGCCTGCTGCTGCCTGCTGCTTTATAAAATATCAAATCATAGACTGCAATGTTATGTCATAACTATGTAGAATTCTGGAAAATTTATTACGGTCTTTGTTAGGAAGAAATGGTCTTCACACAGTTCGCAATGAGCCAGGTTACCTAAACTGCTGCATATACAGTGCCTTGCGAAAGTATTCGGCCCCCTTGAACTTTGCGACCTTTTGCCACATTTCAGGCTTCAAACATAAAGATATAAAACTGTATTTTTTTGTGAAGAATCAACAACAAGTGGGACACAATCATGAAGTGGAACAACATTTATTGGATATTTCAAACTTTTTTAACAAATCAAAAACGGAAGAATTGGGCGTGCAAAATTATTCAGCCCCCTTAAGTTAATACTTTGTAGCGCCACCTTTTGCTGCGATTACAGCTGTAAGTCGCTTGGGGTATGTCTCTATCAGTTTTGCACATCGAGAGACTGACATTTTTTCCCATTCCTCCTTGCAAAACAGCTCGAGCTCAGTGAGGTTGGATGGAGAGCATTTGTGAACAGCAGTTTTCAGTTCTTTCCACAGATTCTCGATTGGATTCAGGTCTGGACTTTGACTTGGCCATTCTAACACCTGGATATGTTTATTTTTGAACCATTCCATTGTAGATTTTGCTTTATGTTTTGGATCATTGTCTTGTTGGAAGACAAATCTCCGTCCCAGTCTCAGGTCTTTTGCAGACTCCATCAGGTTTTCTTCCAGAATGGTCCTGTATTTGGCTCCATCCATCTTCCCATCAATTTTAACCATCTTCCCTGTCCCTGCTGAAGAAAAGCAGGCCCAAACCATGATGCTGCCACCACCATGTTTGACAGTGGGGATGGTGTGTTCAGGGTGATGTGCTATGTTGCTTTTACGCCAAACATAACGTTTTGCATTGTTGCCAAAAAGTTAAATTTTGGTTTCATCTGACCAGAGCACCTTCCTCCAGCAGGTGTATCTCACTGATCATCCCTAAAGCCAACACCTCATTTGGCCGCCTTTCGTTCCAGTACTCTGCTGCCTGTGACTGGAACGAATTGCAAAAATCGCTGAAGTTGGAGACTTATCTCCCTCACCAACTTCAAACATCAGCTATCTGAGCAGCTAACCGATCGCTGCAGCTGTACATAGTCTATTGGTAAATAGCCCACCCTTTTCACCTACCTCATCCCCATACTGGTTTTATTTATTTACTTTTCTGCTCTTCTGCACACCAATATCTCTCCCTTTACATGACCATCTGATCTTTTATCACTCCAGTGTTAATCTGCAAAATTGTAATTATTTGCCTACCTCCTCATGCCTTTTGCACACATTGTATATAGACCCCCCCTTTGTTTTCTACTGTGTTATTGACTTGTTAATTGTTTACTCCATGTGTAACTCTTTGTTGTATGCTCACACTGCTATGCTTTATCTTGGCCAGGTCGCAGTTGCAAATGAGAACTTGTTCTCAACTAGCCTCCCTGGTTAAATAAAGGTGAAAAAAAATAAAAAAATAAATAAAATGTTTGGTGTGTCTCCCAGGTGGCTTGTGGCAAACTTTAAACGACACTTTTTATGGATATCTTTAAGAAATGGCTTTCTTCTTGCCACTCTTCCATAAAGGCCAGATATGTGCAATATACGACTGATTGTTGTCCTATGGACAGAGTCTCCCACCTCAGCTGTAGATCTCTGCAGTTCATCCAGAGTGATCATGGGCCTCTTGGCTGCATCTCTGATCAGTCTTCTCCTTGTATGAGCTGAAAGTTTAGAGGGACGGCCAGGTCTTGGTAGATTTGCAGTGGTCTGATACTCCTTCCATTTCAATATTATCGCTTGCACAGTGCTCCTTGGGATGTTTAAAGCTTGGGAAATCTTTTTGTATCCAAATCCGGCTTTAAACTTCTTCACAACAGTATCTCGGACCTGCCTGGTGTGTTCCTTGTTCTTCATGATGCTCTCTGCGCTTTTAACGGACCTCTGAGACTATCACAGTGCAGGTGCATTTATACGGAGACTTGATTACACACAGGTGGATTGTATTTATCATCATTAGTCATTTAGGTCAACATTGGATCATTCAGAGATCCTCACTGAACTTGTGGAGAGAGTTTGCTGCACTGAAAGTAAAGGGGCTGAATAATTTTGCACGCCCAATTTTTCAGTTTTTGATTTGTTAAAAAAGTTTGAAATATCCAATAAATGTTGTTCCACTTCATGATTGTGTCCCACTTGTTGTTGATTCTTCACAAAAAAATACAGTTTTATCTTTATGTTTGAAGCCTGAAATGTGGCAAAAGGTCGCAAAGTTCAAGGGGGCCGAATACTTTCGCAAGGCACTGTACCCTGACTCTGCTTTCGCTGAACACGAGAAGTGACACAATTTCCCTAGTCAATATTGCCTGCTAACATGAATTTCTTAACTAAATATGCAGGTTTAAAACATATGCTTGTGTATTGATTTTAAGGCATTGATGTTTATGGTTAGATACATTGGTGCAACGACAGTGCTTTTTTTCACGAATGCGCTTGTTAAATCATCACCCGTTTGGCGAAGTAGGCTGTGATTCGATGATAAATTGATTATTTGCAACGCACAACAAGCTAGTTAAACTAGTAATATCTTTTTTCTTCTTCTTAGTTTTTCGTGGTATCCAATTGTTTTAGTAGCTACTATCTTGTCTCATCGCTACAACTCCCGTACGGGCTCGGGAGAGACGAAGGTTGAAAGTCATGCATCCTCCGATACACAACCCAACCAAGCTGGCGCTGCAGTACAGCGCCCTTAACCACTGCACCACCCGGGAGGCTAAACTAGTAATATCATCAGCCATGTGTAGTTAACTAGTGATTATGTTAAGATTGTTTTTTTTATAAGATAAGTTTAATGCTAGCTAGCAACTTACCTTGGCTCTTTGCTGCACTCACGTAACAGGTGGTCAGCCTGCCACGCAGTCTTCTCGTGGAGTGCAATGTAATCGGCCATAATGGGCGTGCAAAAATGCGGATTACCGATTGTTATGAAAACTTGAAATCGTCCCTAATTAATCGGTCATGTCTCAAGTCCACAGTGCTCATTTGTGAATAAAAAAATATTTAATTATTTATAGTAAAATAAATGTTGCAGTAGATGTTTTCTCAGTATTTCTGCCATTTTCTTCATAGCTGGTAAATTAATCACACGGAGTCTAAGAATTCTATATAGCCTATTCCACCTCTCGCTGCAACACTGCCTGGCTGGGGCTGTGTGCAAGTGAAGAACTGCCCACTGGTGTAAAAGTTGGTCTAATTTACTTGAAACGGAAGTCTACTAATGTGAAACTTTGTCCTTGTGTTTCTTGCCCATTCACATTTTGTTCATAAGCTAGGTAGTTTTTCTATGTTTGAGTTTCAACTGCTAGGGAAAAGAAGACAGCACTTCTACTAGTCAAGATTCAAATCTCGCAGGCACAAACATGACTGAGTCGTGTTACCATAGTAACCTCCCGCCCTTAAAGGGGAAGGTGAACATTGTCTCATCTGTGATATCTTGGTTAAAATAATCACATCACAAAAAATGAAATTAAACAATATACCACGTTACTTCTTACTACTAATACATTTGTTTTAGAAACATTAAAGCATGCTCATGTTTTTTTTGTGTTTTGTTGATGTAATTTTACCTGCAAGAAAAATTGTACCTAGTAAAAAGGTCTTAGTGGTAGGTTTTTAAATCTACCTGCCGCAGTGGCTGGTAGACCAAAAATGTAATTTTATGCCCTGGTGATGATATCGGGTATCGTGATTAGGGTTGCAAAAGGTCGGAAACATTCCGAAATGTTCCATGGAAGTTAAGCCCGGGTATTTTGCTTAAATTCATCAAAAAAGTTAGCTTAAAACAGTGACCGAGAGACGGAAGCTGTTTTTCAATCTCAAGGCCGTCAGACTGTTAAACAGCCACCACTAACATTGAGTGGCTGCTGCCAAAATACTGACTCCACTCCAGCCACTTTAATATTTGAAAAATGTATGTAAAAAATGTATCACTAGCCACTTTAAACAATGCCACTTAATTAAATAACCTACATTACTCATCTCATATGTATATACTGTACTCTCATCGGTCGACCTCTAGTATATTTTTCAACGCCGATACCGATTATTGGAGGACCAAAAAAGCAGATACCGATTAAAAAAATAAAAAATAAATAAAATAACAAATATAAAAAAATACATAGATATATATAGATATTTTTTAATAATGACAATTACAACAATAGTGAATGAACACTTATTTGAACTTAATATAATACATCAATAAAATCTATTTGGCCTCAAGTAAATAATGAAACATGTTCAATTTGGTTTAAATAATGCAAAAACAAAGTGTTGGAGAAGAAAGTAAAAGTGCAATATGTGCTTTGTAAGAAAGCTAACATTTCAGTTCCTTGCTCAGAACATGAGAACATATGAAAGCTGGTGGTTCCTTTTAACACGAGTCTTCAATATTCCCAGTTAAGAAGTTTTAGGTTGTAGTTATTATAGGACTATTTCCCTCTTTCATTTGTATTTCTGTATACTTCTGACCCCTCCTTGGACACTGTGTTAACTAACATCCAGACGATCCTTCAATGCCATACAACTCTCCTTCCGTGGCCTCCAACTGCTCTTAAATGCAAGTAAAACTAAATGCATGCTTTTCAATCGATCGCTACCGCACCTGCTCGCCCGTCCAGCATCACTACTCTGGACGGCTCTAACTTAGAATACGTGGACAACTACAAATACCTGGGTGTCTGGTTAGACTGTAAACTCTCCTTCCAGACTCACATTAAGCATCTCCAATCCAAAATTAAATCTAGACTCGGCTTCCTATATCGCAACAAAGCATCCTTCACTCATTCTGACAAACACACCCTCGTAAAACTGACCGTCCTATCTCACTGGTCACCCCCAAAGCCAATTCCTCCTTTGGTTGTCTTTCCTTCCAGTTCTCTGCTGCCCATGACTGGAACGAATTGCAAAAATCTCTGAAGCTGGAGACTCACATTTCCCTCACTAGCTTTAAGCACCAGCTGTCAGAGCAGTTTAGTCAGAGCAGTTTACAGATCACTGCACCTGTACTTAGCCGATCTGTAAACAGCCCATCTATCTACCTACCTCATCCCCATACTGGTATTTATTTATTTTGCTCCTTTGCACCCCAGTATCTCTACCTGCACATTCATCTTCTGCCGATCTACCATTCCAGTGTTTAATTGCTATATTGTAATTACTTCGCCACCATGGCCTATTTATTTCCTTAACTTACCTCATTTGCACTCACTGTATATAGACGTTTTGTTTTCTTTTGTTCTACTGTATGTTTTGTTTATTCCATGTGTATGTGTCGAATTGATACGCTTTATCTTGGCCAGGTCGCAGTTGCAAATGAGAACTTGTTCTCAACTAGCCTACCTGGTTAAATAAAGGTGAAATAAAATAAAAACATTTAATTAACCTTTGACTATTGGATGTTGTTATAGGCACTTTAGTATTGCCAGTGTAACAGTATAGCTTCCATCCCTCTCCTCGCTCCTCCCTGGGCTCGAACCAGCAACACAATGACAACAGCCACCATCGAAGCAGCGTTACCCATGCAGAGCAAGGGAAACAACCACCCCAAGGCTCAGAGCGAGTGATGTTTGAAATGATATTAGCGCGCGCTAACTAGCTAGCCATTTCACTTAGGTTACACCAGCCTCATCTCGGGAGTTGATAGGCTTGAAGTCATAAACAGCACAATGCTTGATGCACAACGAAGAGCTGCTGATAAAACGCACGAAAGTGCTGTTTGAATGAATGTTTACGTACCTGCTTCTGCCTACCACCGCTCAGTCAGATGCTTGTATGCTCGGTCAGATTATATGCAACACAGGACACGCTAGATAATATCTAGTAATATCATCAACCATGTATAGTTAACTAGCTGTTATGATTGGTTGTTTTTTATAAGATTAATGCTAGCTAGCAACTTACCGTGGCTTACTGCATTCGCGTAACAGGCAGTCTCCTTGTGGAGTGCAACGAAAGAGAGGAAAGTCGTTATTGCGTTGGACTAGTTAACTGTAAGGTTAACTAGTTGCCACCAATTGTGCAAGTTCATCTACTTTGTGCATGACACAAGTAATTTTAACAACAATTGTTTACAGACAGATTATTTAACTTATAACTCACTGTATCACAATTCCAGTGGGTCAGAATTGTGATTTTTCTGGATCTTTTTTTTTCAATCATAGGTACACTTCAACTATGATAAATTACAGGCCTCTCATCTTTTTAAGTGGGAGAACTTGCACAATTGGTGGCTGACTAAATACTCTTGCCCCACTGTATAGTGGGGAGAACAAATATTTGATACACTGACGATTTTGCAGGTTTTCTTACTTACAAAGCATGTAGAGGTCTGTAGTTTTTATCATAGGTACACTCAACTGTGAGATGGAACCTAAAACAAAAATCCAGAAAATCATTGTTTGATTTTTAAGTAATTAATTTGCATTTTATTGCGTGACATAAGTATTTGATCACCTACCAACCAGTAAGATTTCCGTCTCTCACAGTCCTGTTAGTTTTTCTTTAAGAAGCCCTCCTGTTCTCCACTCATTACCTGTATTAACTGCACCTGTCCACACACTCAATCAAACAGACTCCAACCTGTCCACAATGGCCAAGACCAGAGAGCTGTGTAAGGACATCAGGGATAGAATTGTAGACCTGCACAAGGCTGGGATGGGCTACAGGACAATAGGCAAGCAGCTTGGTGAGAAGGCAACAACTGTTGGCGCAATTATTAGAAAATGGAAGAAGTTCAAGATGACGGGCAATCATCCTCGGTCTGGGGCTCCATGCAAGATCTCACCCTGTGGGGCATCAATGATCATGAGGAAGGTGAGGGATCAGCCCAGAACTACACGGCAGGACCTGGTCAATGACCTGACGAGAGCTGGGACCACAGTCTCAAAGAAAACCATTAGTACAACACTATGCCGTCATGGATTAAAATCCTGCAGCGCACGCAAGGTCCCCCTGCTCAAGCCAGCGCATGTCCAGGCCCGTCTGAAGTTTGCCAATGACCCTCTGGATGATCCAGAGGAGGAATGGGAGAAGGTCATGTGGTCTGATGAGACAGAAATAGAGCTTTTTGGTCTAAACTCCACTTGCCGTGTTTGGAGGAAGAAGGATGAGTACAACCCCAAGAACACCATCCCAACCGTGAAGCATGGAGGTGGAAACATCATTCTTTGGGGATGCTTTTCTGCAAAGGGGAGAGGACGACTGTACCGTATTGAGGGGAGGATGGATGGGGCCATGTATCGCGAGATCTTGGCCAACAACCTCCTTGCCTCAGTAAGAGCATTGAGGATGGGTCATGGCTGGGTCATGGCTGGGTCTTCCAGCATGACAACAACCCGAAACACACAGCCAGGGCAACTAAGGAGTGGATCCGTAAGAAGCATCTCAAGGTCCTGGAGTGGCCTAGCCAGTCTCCAGACCTGAACCCAATAGAAAATCTTTGGAGGGAGCTGAAAGTCCGTATTGCCCAGCGACAGCCCCGAAACCTGAAGGATCTGGAGAAGGTCTGTATGGAGGAGTCGGCCAAACTCCCTGCTGCAGTGTGTGCAACCCTGGTCAAGAACTACAGGAAACATATGATCTCTGTAATTGTAAACAGGTTTCTGTACCAAATATTAAGTTCTACTATTCTGATGTATCAAATACTTATGTCATGGAATAAAATGCAAATTAATTACTTAAATCATACAATGTGATATTCTGGATTTTTGTTTTAAATTCCATCTCACAGATGAAGTGTACCTATGATAAACATTATAGAACTCTACATGCTTTGTAAGTTGGAAACACTGCCGATTTTGCAGGTTATCAAATACTTGTTCTCCCACTATCTTTATGTACATATTCTTCATCCCTTTACACTTGTGTGTATAAGGTAGTTGTGAAATTGTTCGGTTAGATTACTCGTTGGTTATTACTGCATTGTCAGAACTAGAAGTACGAGCTTTTCGCTACACTCGCATTAACATCTGCTAACCATGTGTATGTGACAAATACAATTTGATTTGAACCTTTTGTGGGATACACAAGGCAATTCTAGTTTTGTGGCACATTTGGGTTAAACTATCCCCAAATCAATGGAATTGCAACCCTCTGCATGCGCAGTGCATTCTTCCATCACATGTACAGCTGATTCTCAAGTTCTTGCACACTAATGAGATGCTATTGAGCCCACACTACTACACTTGTCAAAATAGTATCCTAAAGCAAAGTGTGTTTAAAGTGTGTTTAAATCATTTCTAACTTGTTAACAATTTCTGCTAGTTAGTTTTTGCTTCCATTTGGGTTTTAAGTTGCTTGAGCCTGCGAGCAGAGGAGTGTTAATTCACCTGTTTCCATACATATTTCATATAAAAAATGTATCTTAAAAAGGAGTTGTTTAATCTAACTTCTTAACTTCACTGCTCAAAATAATAAAGGGAACACTTAAACAACACAATGTAACTCCAAGTCAATCACACTTCTTTGAAATCAAACTGTCCACTTAGGAAGCAACACTGATTGACAATGTCACATGCTGTTGTGCAAATGGAATAGACCACAGGTGGAAATTATAGGCAATTAGCAAGACACCCCCAATAAAAGAGGGGCTCTGCAGGTGGTGACCACAGACCACTTCTCAGTTCCTATGCTTCCTGGCTGATGTTTTGGTCACTTTTGAATGCTGGCGGGGCTTTCACTCTAGTTGGTAGCATGAGACGGAGTGTACAACCCACACAAGTGGCTCAGGTAGTGCAGCTCATCCAGGATGGCACATCAATGCGAGTTGTGGCAAGGTTTGCTGTGTCTGTCAGCGTAGTATCCAGAGCATGGAGGCGCTACCAGGAGACAGGCCAGTGCATCAGGAGACGTGGAGGAGGCCGTAGGAGGGCAACAACCCAGCAGCAGGACCGCTACCTCCGCATTTGTGCAAGGAGGAGCAGTGCCAGAGCCCTGCAAAATGACCTCCAGCAGGCCACAAATGTGCATGTGTCTGCTCAAACGGTCAGAAACAGTATGCGGGCCTGACGTCCACAGGTGGGGGTTGTGCTTACAGCCCAACAGCGTGCAGGACATTTGGCATTTGCCAGAGAACACCAAGATTGGCAAATTCGCCACTGGCGCCCTGTGCTCTTCACAGATGAAAGCAGGTTCACACTGAGCACATGTGACAGTCTGGAGATGCCGTGGAGAACGTTCTGCTGTCTGCAACATCCTCCAGCATGACCGGTTTGGCGGTGGGTCAGTCATGGTGTGGGGTGGCATTTCTTTGTGGGGCCGCACAGCCCTCCATGTGCTCGCCAGAGGTAGCCTGACTGCCATTAGGTACGGAGATGAGATCCTCAGACCCCTTGTGAGACCATATGCTGGTGCGGTTGGCCCTGGGTTCCTCCTAATGCAAGACAATGCTATACCTCATGTGGCTGGAGTGTCAGCAGTTCCTGCAAGAGGAAGGCATTGATGCTATGGACTGGCCCGCCTGTTCCCCAGACCTGAATCCAATTGAGCACATCTGGGATATGATGTCTCGCTCCATCCACCAACGCCACGTTGCACCACAGACTGTCCAGGAGTTGTCGGATGTTTTAGTCTAGGTCTGGGAGGAGATCCCTCAGGAGACCATCCGCCACCTCATCAGGAGCATGCCTAGGCGTTGTAGGGAGGTCATACAGGAACGTGGAGGCCACACACACTACTGAGCCTCATTTTGACTTGTTTTAAGGACATTACATCAGTAATCAGTTGGATCAGCCTGTATTGTGGTTTTCCACTTTTAATTTTGAGTGTGACTCCAAATCCAGACCTCCGTGGGTTGATAAATTTGATTTCCATTGATAATTTGTGTGTGATTTTGTTGTCAGCACATTCAACTATGTAAAGAAAAAAGTATTTAATAATTATCTTTCATTCATTCAGATCTAGGATGTGTTATTTTGGTGTTCCCTTACATTTTTTTAGCAATGTATTTATCTGTAAATGGAATTGTATTCTATTAGTTTTTTACACATTTTTTCCTAATCTTTACAGGTAAATGCAACTGGCACTATCTGATGGGTAGACATTTCACTGCAGCTAATGTAGAAGGAAAATCTGTATAACGTTTGCAAATACTGTGCCAAATCATATGTGAAGAATGAAGCAAAGATGTAGAATCATCTGGCCAAGTGCATAAAGTTCCCTCAGCACTCACAACAAGCAACCTCTGACAAAAGTCCCTCTATTTCTATTCGAGGTGAAAATTATGAATCGGACACCTTATCGATAGCAACAGCTCATGTTCTTCCTGGAATCAGAAGTTGTTTTTGACTCAATGGAGGAATGAATCAGAGAAATGCTGATGAATGTCTTGCTGAAGCTTTGTATGCCACTGGTCCACCCCTGATGCTCACAGGCAATGTGTATTGGAAGAGATTTCTGAATGGTCTTCGCCCAGCATACACTCCCCCCAACCAGATTTACTGGATACAGAGTTCAAGTGAAGGTCAAGCAAATCATAGAGAGAAGTATAGGAGAATGTATTGCAATCATCTCTGATGGGTGGTCGAATGTTCGTGGGCAAGGAATAATTAACTAAATAATCTCCACCCCTCAACCAGTATTCTACAAGAGCACCGACACAAGGGACAACCGACACACCAGTCTCTACATTGCAGATGAGCTGAAGGCAGTAGTCAGTGACCTTGGACCACAGAAGGTATTTGCACTGGTGACAGACAATGCTGCGAACATGAAGGCTGCTTGGTCCAAAGTGGAGGAGTCCTACCCTCACTTCACACCCATTGGCTGTGCTGCTCATGCATTGAATCTGCTCCTCAAGGACATCATGGCACTGAAGACAATGGATACATTCTACAAGAGAGCCAAATAAATGGTTAGGTATGTGAAGGGTCACCAAGTTATTGCAGCAATCTACATCACCAAGCAAAGTGAGAAGAATAAGAGCACCACATTGAAGCTGCCCAGCAACACCCATTGGGGTGGTGTTGTCATCATGTTTTACAGTCTCCTGGAAGGGAAGGAGTCTCTCCAAGAAATGGCCATATCGCAGTCTGCCGATATGGACAGCCCCATCAAGAGGATCCTCCTGGATTATGTATTTTGGGAGAGAGTGGTAAGCAGCCTGAAACTCCTGAAACCTATAGCAGTAGCCATTGCAATCATTGAGGGAGAGCATGCCATCCTGTCTGATGTTCAGACTCTGCTTCCCGATGTAAGATAAGAAATCCGTACCGCCCTGCCCACTTCACTGTTGCCCCAGGCAGGGGAAACTGCAGTTCTGAAATACATCAAAAAGTGTGAAGACTTCTGCCTAAAGCCCAAACACGCTACAGCGTACATGTTGGACCCCAAGTATGCTGGCAAGAGTATCCTGTCTGGTGCAGAGATCGACAAGGCCTATGGTGTCATCACTACCGTGTCTTACCACCGTGGCCTGGATGAGGCCAAATTTTCCGCCGTGCCAAATTTGAGGCTTTTTGAGCCTAATGACGAGCCATCCTCAACAAGGTTGGAAAGTGACAGTGAAGATGAGGCCTCAGTCTGATTTTCAAGAGGTGGACATTTAAGGAGGTCCAGGGAGAAGACATGGAAGCCTGAGAGGAAGACATCCAAAGCTTTTGTTTCTAGACTATCATTTTACAGATGTATGTTGAAAATGTTTGTGGGATATCATTCAGTATTCCCTTTTGTTCAGTGAAATCATCCAATTTCATTAATGTTCAATTTGTAACTACATTTTATTTTTCTAATGGAAGGATTTAATCATTTCAATTATGTCGACTTATGTTATATGGTAAATATATCCAATACAAAAAAAATAATGGTATTTATATTAATTTGCATATTTCCGTTAATTCCCATATTCCTTTTTATTCCCACGGATTGTTTCCACCTGAATTTTCCCACAAAATGTGCAAACCTAATCGTGATACTGAACCTGGTATCGAAGTCAAAATTCTGATATTTTGACACTACTTGTGTACGTAATGTGAATTTAAAAATCAGTCTTTTGTTCTTTACCAGGTCATATTTTTGGTGCTCAAGAATGAAGTTTTAGGCTTATTGTAGATTACTATTTTATACTGGGAAATGTACAGTATTTTGAAGGTGTTACTGAAATGTTAGACAAATTGGCTATGTTTTGCTACATTATCAGGTAGATTTTCCCTGATCCAGAATGTGTTAAACTTGTTCAGAAACTCTGTCCATGTCTCTACACACACTTGGAACTGCCAGTTTCCCTCTGTTTGCTGCTCATAATTGCATATCTTAATTGGTTCTTCTCAGTGTTAATGAGATTTGTTTGGAAGCCTATTTCTTAGTCTGTTTAAACCATAGGCTTTAATCCGGAAAATCTGGATCATCAAGGTCTTTGTACAAGCTGATCTCTGTCAAGGGGCATTGATTAAGCATACTAATAGTTTAATATAGCCAGCCGTGCTTTCTTTTTTGACCACTGCCTTATTAATTCTGCAACAGTTATTGCCAATTCATAAAAGCCAACTAAGGCATGATGGCCTTTTATGAAAGGAAATGCGAAGAACAAGGCCTAGCTGCTACACTAGCAGTGTGTGAACGGAGGCCAGGAAACCTGGGCATTCTGGGAGAGTCTAGCGACTCAAATCATTTCTGTGTTTTTATGTTTCAGGTTAATTTAGGAGAGAATATAGTGTTTGGCCTATATCTGGATTAAGGGTGTCTTTTGGGAACAAATGGGTTTCCAGGGATTTGGACAAAGTTGGGCAAATTGTACATATTTTAATGAATGGCCTTAGGCTGAGTCCACACCTGACATTAAAAATAACTTCTGAAATCCAATTACATTAACAAACCATTCAGATGACAATCCATTCATGGGCTTTGTTCTGCAAATGTATCCCATCTCAAATATACACAGACCTGCCAACATGCACTCATTTTGCGTACCAACTACCCAATTCTCTGTCCATGTACGCATGTATGAGATCTGAGTTAAAAGTACGCAGAAATGAATAGGACCTGATTTAAAAAAAAAAAAAAAAAAAAAGTTGTTGCTTCTTTGTACAAATGAATCCACTGAGTAAGTCGAACATCCCGATTCTAGAGCTGCAACACACAGACATGTATGGAGTTTGTGTCAACGGAAATGGAGGTTAATACATTGTTATTCGACATAACTACCCAGTGTCTCCCCTCCTACTGTTTGATGTGATATTGAGTTTGCCGACTGTCAGCTGTACGGACAAATCCTTTTCCCACGCCGTGGAAAGGTAAACCCCAATTCGGTGCGTGCTACATCTCCAATTTTCCTCGTGTCTGGTACTCTAAAAAATTGGACAGGGTTGGCAGATCTCTATACAAATACATCTATGTTGTGATCGGCTCACACACCTAGAAATTGCTACAAAGCAGATTTAAAACATCCATGTCCATCAGTGGAGGTGGTCAATCACTATTAGATCCCAAGTAAGTCTGACGATTATAGCATTTTGGGTAACGATTAGGGCTAGGTTTAATTGTCATGCATATGCGCACAGTTACTGTCATAATTATCATTTTTGCTGAAACATGTTTTGAGCTTGTAATATATCATAATGCACCTTTTCAAAATTAGCTATGACATACCTAATGAATACAACATCGTTTTGGTGACACCCCTGTCTCAAAAACAAATAGTTTTTACCGTTTGGAACTTTTGGAAATGTAGCTTCTCCTCCTGACTGTGCCATACTGCTGGTAAAATTATTTTACCAACTTTACACTCTTCATGTAAAAATGGAAAACTGCTATTGGGTAAACTACACTTAGTGTACAAAACAGGAACACCGTTCTAATATTGAGTTGCTCCCCCTTTTAATTTTTGTATTTTTTAACCTCCGAACTGCCTCAATTTGTCGGGGCATGGACTCTACAACGTGTCGAAAGCACTCCACAGGAATGCTGGTCCATGTTAACTCCAATGCTTCCCACATTTGTGTCAAGTTGGCTGGATGTCCTTTGGGTGGTGGACTGTTCTTGATACACACCGGAAACTGTTGATTGTGAAAATCCCAGCAGCTTTTCCCTGTGGGACTCCCGGTCACGGCTGTTTGTGACACAGCCTGGGATTGAACCCGGGTCTGTCGTGACTCTTCAAGCACTGCGATGCAGTGCCTTAGGCCTAACATCCGATCTCATTGAATTTGGCAACTCTCCAATCATAATGGTGCAGTTTCATACAAGGGTAACTTAAATAAGGCTTTAGACTGGCAAGCAGTGGACTGATTGTCATGTCAGATAAGGTTTTGAGAGACACAGGTTGAAATATACTCAACAAAAATATAAAAGCAACATTCTACAATTTAAACTATTTTAATGAGTTAGTTCAAATAAGGAAATCTGTGAATTTACAAATTCATTAGGCCCTAATATATGAATTTCACATGGCTGGGAATTCAGATATGCATCTGTTGGTCACAGATACCTTAAAAAAATAATAATAGGGGCGTGGATCAGAAAAAGTCAGTATCTGGTGTGACCACCATTTGCCTCCATGCAGCATGACACCTTCGCATAGAGTTGATCAGGCTGTTGATTGTCGCCTGTGGAATGTTGTCCCACTCTTCAATGGCTGTGCGAAGTTGCTGGATATTTTGGCGGGAACTGGAACAAGCTGTCGCACACGTTGATTCAGAGCATCCCAAACATGCTCAATTGGTGAGTATGCAGGCCACTGGAACATTTTCAGCTTCCAGGAATTGTGTACAGATCCTTGCAACATGGGGTTGTGCATTATCCTGCTGAAACATAATGTGATGGGGTCGGATGACTGGCATGACAATGGGCCTCCAGAATCTCGTCACAGTATCTCTGTGCATTAAAATTGCCATTGGTAAAATGCAATTGTGTTCATTGTCCATAGCTTATGCCTGCCAATACAATAACCCCACCACCACCATGGGGCACTCTGTTCACAATGTTGACATCCGCAAACAGCTCGCCCACACAACACCATACACGTGGTCTTCGGTTGTGAGGACGGTTGGACATTCTCTAAAGTGATGTTGGAGGCAGCTAATGGTAGAGAAATTAACGTTCAGTTAACTTGCAACAGCTTTGGTGGACATTCGGGTCAATTACACGCTCCCTCAACTTGAGACATCTGTTGCATTGTGTTGTGACAATTGTCCCCAGCACAAGGTGCTCCTGTGTAATGAGCATGCCATTTTAATCAACTTCTTGAATGCCACACCTGTCATAGTATCTTGGCAAAGGAGAAATGCTCGCTAACGGATGTAAATTTAAATATACACTACCATTCAAAAGTTTGGTCACTTAGAAATGTCCTTGTTTAAAACATTTTTTAAAATAAAATAAAAAAACGTCTGTTAAAATAACATCATTGATCAGAAATACAGTGTAGATATTGATGTCGTAAATTATTATTGTAGGTGGAAACTGCAGATTTGTATTTTTATGGAATATCTACATATGCGTACAGGGGCCCATTATCAGCAACCACCACTCCTGTGTTCCAATGGAATGTTGTTAGCTAATCCAAGTTTATAATTTTAAAAGGCTAATTGATCATTTAGAAAACCCTTTTGCAATTATGTTAGCACAGCTGAAAATTTTTGTGCTGATTAGAAGCAATAAAACTGGCCTTCTTTAGACTAGTTGAGTATATGGAGCATCAGCATTTGTGGGCTCGTTTACAGGCTCAATGGCCATCTGAAACCCGTCAGTCTATTCTAGTTCTGAGAAATTAAGGCTATTCCATGTGAGAAATTGCCAAGAAACTGAAGATCTCGTACAAAGCTGTGTACTACTCCCTTCACAGAGTAGCGCAAACTGACTCTAACCAGAATAGAAAGAGTGGGAGGCCCTGGTGCACAACTGCGCAAGAGGACAAGTACATTAGTGTCTAGATTGAGAAACAGACGCCTCACAAGTCCTCAACTGACAGCTTCATTAAATAGTACCCGCAAAACACCAGTCTCAACGTCAACAGTGAAGAGGCAACTCTGGGATTTTTTAAAATTTTTATTTCACCTTTATTTAACCAGGTAGGCTAGTTGAGAACAAGTTCTCATTTGCAACTGCGACCTGGCCAAGATAAAGCATAGCAGTGTGAGCATACAACAAAGAGTTACACATGGAGTAAACAATTAACAAGTCAATAACACAGTAGAAAACAAAGGGGGGGTCTATATACAATGTGTGCAAAAGGCATGAGGAGGTAGGCAAATAATTACAATTTTGCAGATTAACACTGGAGTGATAAATGATCAGATGGTCATGTACAGGTAGAGATATTGGTGTGCAGAAGAGCAGAAAAGTAAATAAATAAAAACAGTATGGGGATGAGGTAGGTGAAAAGGGTGGGCTATTTACCAATAGACTATGTACAGCTGCAGCGATCGGTTAGCTGCTCAGATAGCTGATGTTTGAAGTTGGTGAGGGAGATAAAAGTCTCCAACTTCAGCGATTTTTGCAATTCGTTCCAGTCACAGGCAGCAGAGTACTGGAACGAAAGGCGGCCAAATGAGGTGTTGGCTTTAGGGATGATCAGTGAGATACACCTGCTGGAGCGCGTGCTACGGATGGGTGTTGCCATCGTGACCAGTGAGCTGAGATAAGGCGGAGCTTTACCTAGCATAGACTTGTAGATGACCTGGAGCCAGTGGGTCTGGCGACGAATATGTAGCGAGGGCCAGCCGACTAGAGCATACAAGTCGCAGTGGTGGGTGGTATAAGGTGCTTTAGTGACAAAACGGATGGCACTGTGATAGACTGCATCCAGTTTGCTGAGTAGAGTGTTGGAAGCCATTTTGTAGATGACATCGCCGAAGTCGAGGATCGGTAGGATAGTCAGTTTTACTAGGGTAAGCTTGGCGGCGTGAGTGAAGGAGGCTTTGTTGCGGAATAGAAAGCCGACTCTTGATTTGATTTTCGATTGGAGATGTTTGATATGAGTCTGGAAGGAGAGTTTGCAGTCTAGCCAGACACCTAGGTACTTATAGACGTCCACATATTCTAGGTCGGAACCATCCAGGGTGGTGATGCTAGTCGGGCATGCAGGTGCAGGCAGCGACCGGTTGAAAAGCATGCATTTGGTTTTACTAGCGTTTAAGAGCAGTTGGAGGCCACGGAAGGAGTGTTGTATGGCATTGAAGCTTGTTTGGAGGTTAGATAGCAGAGTGTCCAAAGACGGGCCGAAAGTATATAGAATGGTGTCGTCTGTGTAGAGGTGGATCAGGGAATCGCCCGCAGCAAGAGCAACATCATTGATATACACAGAGAAAAGAGTCGGCCCGAGAATTGAACCCTGTGGCACCCCCATAGAGACTGCCAGAGGACCGGACAGCATGCCCTCCGATTTGACACACTGAACTCTGTCTGCAAAGTAATTGGTGAACCAGGCAAGGCAGTCATCCGAAAAACCGAGGCTCCTGAGTCTGCCGATAAGAATATGGTGATTGACAGAGTCGAAAGCCTTGGCAAGGTCGATGAAGACGGCTGCACAGTACTGTCTTTTATCGATGGCGGTTATGATATCGTTTAGTACCTTGAGTGTGGCTGAGGTGCACCCATGACCGGCTCGGAAACCAGATTGCACAGCGGAGAAGGTACGGTGGGATTCGAGATGGTCAGTGACCTGTTTGTTGACTTGGCTTTCGAAGACCTTAGATAGGCAGGGCAGGATGGATATAGGTCTGTAACAGTTTGGGTCCAGGGTGTCTCCCCCTTTGAAGAGGGGGATGACTGCGGCAGCTTTCCAATCCTTGGGGATCTCAGACGAGATGAAAGAGAGGTTGAACAGGCTGGTAATAGGGGTTGCGACAATGGTGGCAGATAGTTTCAGAAATAGAGGGTCCAGATTGTCAAGCCCAGCTGATTTGTACGGGTCCAGGTTTTGCAGCTCTTTCAGAACATCTGCTATCTGGATTTGGGTAAAGGAGAACCTGGAGAGGCTTGGGCGAGGAGCTGCGGGGGGGGCGGAGCTGTTGGCCGAGGTTGAAGTAGCCAGGCGGAAGGCATGGCCAGCCGTTGAGAAATGCTTATTGAAGTTTTCAGTGGTGACCGTGTTACCTAGCCTCAGTGCAGTGGGCAGCTGGGAGGAGGTGCTCTTGTTCTCCATGGACTTCACAGTGTCCCAGAACTTTTTGGAGTTGGAGCTACAGGATGCAAACTTCTGCCTGAAGAAGCTGGCCTTAGCTTTCCTGACTGACTGCGTGTATTGGTTCCGGACTTCCCTGAACAGTTGCATATCACGGGGACTATTCGATGCTATTGCAGTCCGCCACAGGATGTTTTTGTGCTGGTCGAGGGCAGTCAGGTCTGGAGTGAACCAAGGGCTGTATCTGTTCTTAGTTCTGCATTTTTTGAACGGAGCATGCTTATCTAAAATGGTGAGGAAGTTACTTTTAAAGAATGACCAGGCATCCTCAACTGACGGGATGAGGTCAATGTCCTTCCAGGATACCCGGGCCAGGTCGATTAGAAAGGCCTGCTCACAGAAGTGTTTTAGGGAGCGTTTGACAGTGATGAGGGGTGGTCGTTTGACTGCGGCTCCGTAGCGGATACAGGCAATGAGGCAGTGATCGCTGAGATCCTGGTTGAAGACAGCGGAGGTGTATTTGGAGGGCCAGTTGGTCAGGATGACGTCTATGAGGGTGCCCTTGTTTACAGAGTTAGGGTTGTACCTGGTGGGTTCCTTGATGATTTGTGTGAGATTGAGGGCATCTAGCTTAGATTGTAGGACTGGCGGGGTGTTAAGCATATCCCAGTTTAGGTCACCTAACAGAACAAACTCTGAAGCTAGATGGGGGGCGATCAATTCACAAATGGTGTCCAGGGCACAGCTGGGAGCTGAGGGGGGTCGGTAGCAGGCGGCCTGCTAGGCAGAGTTCCTCTGTCCAGTGTCTGTTCTTTTGCCCATCTTAATCTTTCATTTTTATTGGCCAGTCTAAGATATGGCTTTTTATTTGCAACTCTGCCTTGAAGGCCAGCATCCCGGAGGCACCTCTTCACTGTTGACATTGAGACGGGTGTTTTGCGGGTACTATTTAATGAAGCTGCCACAAAAAATATGGTTCTCTTTCAAAAACAAGGACATTTCTAAGTGACCCCAAACTTTTGAACGGTAGTGTGTAATTGTTTTTATTTAACCTTTATTTACCTAGGCAAGTTAGTTAATACCAAATTATTATTTACAATGACAACCTGCTGTTCCCCGGTAGGCCAACTGCCTTGTTCAGGGGCAGAATGACAGATTTTTACCTTGTCAGCTCAGGGATTAGATCTAGCAACCTTTTGGTTACTGGCCCAATGCTCTAGCCGCTAGGCTAACTGCCGCCCCATGTAAACAAATATGTGCACAATATTGAGAGAAATGAGCTTTTTGTGTGTATGGAACATTTCGGGAATCTTTTATTTCAGCCCATGAAACATGGGACAAACACTTAACATGTTTTTTTGTTTTTTTCAATGTATATCATTTCTGAACGTTTACCTTGTGGCTTCATAGAAGAAATGACCTCCCTACCACCATGTCACAGTTCTTCTGTCTGTAGTTCACATAAGTTCTTGTCATGACTAGATTAGTCAGTCATGCTAGTTAGCAGCTGGCTTTAAGTGTATGGTCCCAGTCATGAACACTGCTTCATACAATATCTCTCCTCAGAGATAACAAGCCTGGCCTTCCTCACCACAGTTGGCCTTGGTGAGGTCTCTGCTGAAAAGGAGGAAATTAATCAAGATTAGACTTCACTGGCCCTTCTATAAGACCATAAAGTCAGGTTTCTTGTCGGTTGAAATGTGATGGGGAATTTCAAAAACCTCATTGGAGTTTTTCCTGATCATGTGACTTGTTTAGGAAAGCTCCAGGCTGCATAGCTGATTCCTGGCCCTTCCCACTGTTTAATACAGATGGAGAAGGTGCAAGGAAGACATAAGGTAGGCCAAGGTAGTCTTGCCAGAAGTGTGAAAGGTTTTAGCAGCTCTGTTAAGAGTAAGGCTTCAACAACTCCCCAGTTCAGTGGCAGTGCTCAAGCAGGAATCTGAATTGGCAAGGATATTGATAAACATTGACTAAAAATATCAGAGGAGAAGGGAAAAATATTGCCCTGCTTTTCCTCCTAAATAAATGAGATGGTAAAATGAAAATGTTGAAAGAAACTCTAAATTGCTGTAATCTTTCAGTTAGGGGATGGAAAAGGATGTCAAATGATATTAGTATTCAAAGAATGACAGTGTGAAGCAATATTGCATCAAATGTAGTTTATGGAAGTTCAATCTTTTAAGAATGGTCTGAATGCTCATTTAACTTCATCCAGTAAGCATAACACAATTCACGGTGTTTCCTATTCTATGAGCATAGTGGGAATGAATATTTTTTTTCTCTTTCCTGTTATCCATGTGCACATTGTTATTTACCTTATAGCCTCTTAAGCACGGCATAATAATGCACATTCCTCATGCTAGCTGTTTAATCTATGGGCTTTTGCAATCATCACCTTTGTCTCTCATCCAATGTGCATAAATCTTGATGTATTTATGTCAAATTACCCTCGTTCTCTCATAAGGTGATTTTCAACAACAGTTTTCGAAAACCATCCACCTCCCCACCAGCAGCAGCTATAATAAATAACCTTAAGGCTTGTCATTGGAACTCCTTTCCCCCTCAAGGCCATTCCCTAAACTATTTTTATAATGTCATATTGCATTGCTTCTTTGTTTGTTCATTTAAACCTGAACTCGATTGAACTTGAGTTATATCTAATTCATTCTCACTTCATTTGGGATCTATATTTACTACTGTTGATTCTGTAGTGCACTGTGCTTTGTCGTTACGGTGGCATTTGTGTCACTCGACTTTGCAACCATTAAAAACACGTCATGTGTTTTTGTTTATATTGAACGGTTTATGATTAAACGATGCAATTCCTTTATACTGCAATTTTTTTACATTATTTTAAGGTACTGCAAGCGAATTGGGTTGTTTTTGAGATTTTAGCATTAAATTTTTTTGAATGCTAGAAATGAAAGGTATTTTATATATTGTATAGATCAATAAAAACAAACGCTATTAAAATACGTGTCCCTAAGTTGTATGTCATTCAGGGCTCAATATTCGGCTAGAGGAAATGTCTGAATTCAAAGTAGGCTGTTCCATGATGACTGAGTTGCGCATTGCTAATGTTCCAAGACTTTTAAATAATTGGTTTGCATACCCTTTCTGTCCCTAATATTTACTGGTAGATATAACTTGCAACATTTTCCCTACCCCTACCACTGTCTGTCTTTAGTGAGCTGCTCCACTCAACAACCATTTTTTTGAGCGCTGCGCTCTCTCTGCCCTACCGATTATCGAGGTATATGTGTGGCGCACGTGTAATAAACAGTCGACATAATGAACTAACCGCTTCGGAAATTCATATTTTTAAAATTTAAATAGCCTAGATAAAAAATTGCAATATTTGTTTTACTGACTGGGATAATTGACTGGCCCGAAACATTTCTAAATCTTCCACGGGCCAGCGGGCAGCCCTGAATGTCGAGCCCTTTTCATTGGTGTTACTGCCTTGAAAATCACTAATTGCAAAGATGAACAAGGACCTTGAGGTTTCCCTCCAGTGGCAAACTGTTATCAGGGGAGGGGTCTATATTACTATACATTTGTTTTAGCTAATCACAGTCACATTTGAGAATTACATTGATAATTTGTCTGAAATAGTGTTCACTACACACAGGTTGACAGTCTTTGTTACTCATTTTTAATGAGGGAAATTACATTGTGAGCAAAATGATTAATCATTTCACTTTCATAAATTGTTTTTAAAGGGTTAATGACCTTGGATTTGAGCATCTGTGGCCTCCATTTAAGAACGCCAATGTAGTGGTGGTTTTGTCGTGTTTCAGAACAAAATAAATGTGCTGTTCCTTTGTGCTCTTCTCAGGGGTGTGGCTGATTGTGTTAGCTGTTTAGAGGAGCTGGCAGGCCGGCTTAGGAGGTGCACTCCTCGTTGTAGCCAATGAAAGTCACAAGTGAATAAATGTGCACCGAACTGAGCTGGAGAGCAGCAGCAGCAACAGCCGTGTATGAGGTTTCCTCTGTTACACTTTCATTCATGCCAGACTGTGTGTGTGTGTGTGTGTCGGAATGCATGTAATGTTCTTGTACACATGCCTTTTTAGTTAGGTAGCTGTAATTATAGGTCAAGACAGATGGTCACCTAGCCACCTAACCCCCCCTGGTCCTAAATTTTTGGTGTTTTGAAAGACCCTGCTCTCTGGAACAGAAGGAAGTGTATTTAGGCTGCTGAGCTCCAGATTCAGATCCCAGGCAGCTCAACTTGTTGATGTCCAGGACGAGCTCTCCTCTGGCTAATGAGGCTGCTCTGCTGTGAGTGGATTTGTGTCTCCAGCCCCCTCTGCCTCCCACTGGGTGGCCCACCTCTACCTCCCTCCACCGCCACTGTGCCAGGCAGCACATCCACTGACACACTCAGTCCCTGTGCTGAAATCCTCCAAGATATATATGTGTGTGTGTGTGTGTGTGTGTGTGTGAGAGAGCGGAGTGCCAGGACTCAGAAGTGTGCGTGTTCTCATCTCTCGGCTCTGTGTTCCAGCTGACACATCGACTGCAGAATAGGGATGTAGAGATTCGCCGATATGTATTGGTCCCCGATTTAGACATTTTAAAAGATGCAATGCCTCAGTCTGCAGACCCCAAACCAATCTAAATGTAGCATGCATCTGTCAGAAAAGCGATTTTCATTGTACCTTCCCAAATACCTAATATTTTGTGACAACTGATGCGTCCTCTCCGTTCTCCTTCAGTGTCAAACTGCGTGTAATTGTGTCGAGTCATTGATCTACAAGTCATTTTGTATGTCGAACAGACCCAGGCAATATCAGTAGGCTAGTCAAACTGTGCTCAGCTTCAGGAGCTGAACAATGTGAGGTAGGTTGCCTGTTCCTGATCTGCATGGTACTTTCAGCTAAAATGGCTTATGTGATATCGGGCTTTATTAGTTGAGAAACATGTGTAATTTGCTAGGTTATCTACAGTGGCATGAAAAAGTATGTGAACCCTTTGGAATTATCTGTATTTCTGCATAAATTGGTCATAAAATTTGATCTGATCTTCATCTAAATCACAGCAATAGACAAACACAGTCTGCTTAATCTAATAAAACACAAACAATTATATGTTTTCATGTCTTTATTGAACACACTGTGTAAGCATTCACAGTCCAGGGTGGGAAAATTATGTGAACCCTTGGATTTAATAATTGATTGACCCTCCTTTGGCAGCAATAAGCTCAACCAAACGTTGTATGTAGTTGCGGGTCAGACCTGCACAACGGTCAGGAGGAATTTTAGACCATTCTTCTTTACAAAACTGTTTCAGTTCAGCAATATTCTTGGAATGTCTGGTGTGAACTGCTCTCTTGAGGTCAGGCCACAGCATCTCAATCGGGTTGAGGTCATGGCTCTGATTTGGCCACTCCAGAAGGTGTATTTTCTTCTGTTGAAGCCGTTCTGTTGATTTTAATTCTGTGTTTTGGGTCATTGTCCTGTTGCATCACACAACTTCTGTTGAGCTTCAATTGACTGACAGATAGCCTTACATTCTCCTGCAAAATTATAAACGCAGGAATTAATTTCTATCGATGATTGCAAGTTGCCCATGCCCCGAGGTAGCAAAGCAGCCCTAATCATGATGCTCCCTCCACCATACTTAACAGTTGGGTGTGCTGTGCCATTTTTTTTTTCACACATAGTGTTGTGTGTTCCTTCCATACGACTCAACTTTAGTTTCATCTGTCCACATAATATTTTGCCAGTAGCGCTGTTGAACATCCAGGTGCTCTTTTGCGAACTTCAGACGTGCCGCAATTTTTTTTTTTGACAGCAGTGGTTTCTTCCATGGTGTCCTCCCATGAACACCATTCTTCATTGGTGTTTTGCGTATCGTAGACTCGTCAACAGAGATGTTAGCATGTTCCAGAGATTTCTGCAAGTCTTTAGCTGACACTCTAGGATTCTTCTTAACCTCATTGACCATTCTGCGCTGTGCTCATGCAGTAATCTTTGCAGGACGGCCACTCCTAGGGAGAGTAGCAACAGTGCTGAACTTCCTCAATTTAAAGACAGTTTGACTCACTGTGGACTGATGAACATCAAGGCTTTTAGAGATCCTTTTGTAACCCTTTCCAGCTTTATGCAAGTCAACAATTCTTAATAGTGATGCAACAACAACATTTTTGCCGATACTGATATCCAATATTTTCCTTGCCCCCCAAAAAACGATACCGATATAGAAAATTGGACTTCTTTTTTAGCATTCTTTACAGTTAAATAGTTAATACACACGGATGCAGCGGTCTAAGGCACTGCATCTCAGTGCAAGAGGCATCACTACAGTCCCTCCCAGTCCCTTGGGAGTCCAATAAGGAGGCGCAAAATTGTCCCAGCGTTGTCCGGGGTATGCCGTCATTGTAAATAAGATTTGTTCTTAACTGACTTGCCTAGTTAAATGAAGGTTACTGACCAAAAAGTTATTTTGTTGGCATTTACGTATGTCCCCATTACCAGTAAAACATAATCAGAACTCATTTCTTTCACTTAGTTCTTTCACAGCAGGTCTGTTTCTTTGTTCAGTCATTTCATATTCAACCTGGATTTCTATGGAATGCCATTTGGGTCTTTGCATGTAAAAATAAAACCACGTCAAATAGCACTGTCATGTCAGATAAGCTTGTTGACCAATCAGGACCTGAAAATGACTGCACGTCACAATAATAATTTAACGCGTTCATCATTTTTTACGTAATTACTGCACATTGATTACACTCGTATTTCATATGCCACAACGATTCATTGATACGTATGCTATGAACCTGGTAAAGTTTTTCCGCGCACCTACAGTTAAAAAAATGCAGAACTAAGAACAGATACAGCCCTTGGTTCACCCCAGACCTGACTGCCCTCGACCAGCACAAAAACATCCTGTGGCGGACTGCAATAGCATCGAATAGTCCCCGTGATATGCAACTGTTCAGGGAAGTCCGGAACCAATACACGCAGTCAGTCAGGAAAGCTAAGGCCAGCTTCTTCAGGCAGAAGTTTGCATCCTGTAGCTCCAACTCCAAAAAGTTCTGGGACACTGTGAAGTCCATGGAGAACAAGAGCACCTCCTCCCAGCTGCCCACTGCACTGAGGCTAGGTAACACGGTCACCACTGAAAACTTCAATAAGCATTTCTCAACGGCTGGCCATGCCTTCCGCCTGGCTACTTCAACCTCGGCCAACAGCTCCACCCCCCCCGCAGCTCCTCGCCCAAGCCTCTCCAGGTTCTCCTTTAACCAAATCCAGATAGCAGATGTTCTGAAAGAGCTGCAAAACCTGGACCCGTACAAATCAGCTGGGCTTGACAATCTGGACCCTCTATTTCTGAAACTATCTGCCACCATTGTCGCAACCCCTATTACCAGCCTGTTCAACCTCTCTTTCATATCGTCTGAGATCCCCAAGGATTGGAAAGCTGCCGCAGTCATCCCCCTCTTCAAAGGGGGAGACACCCTGGACCCAAACTGTTACAGACCTATATCCATCCTGCCCTGCCTATCTAAGGTCTTCAAAAGCCAAGTCAACAAACAGGTCACTGACCATCTCGAATCCCACCGTACCTTCTCCGCTGTGCAATCTGGTTTCCGAGCCGGTCATGGGTGCACCTCAGCCACACTCAAGGTACTCAACGATATCATAACCGCCATCGATAAAAGACAGTACTGTGCAGCCGTCTTCATCGACCTTCCCAAGGCTTTCGACTCTGTCAATCACCATATTCTTATCGGCAGACTCAGGAGCCTCGGTTTTTCGGATGACTGCCTTGCCTGGTTCACCAATTACTTTGCAGACAGAGTTCAGTGCGTCAAATCGGAGGGCATGCTGTCTGGTCCTCTGGCAGTCTCTATGGGGGTGCCACAGGGTTAAATTCTCGGGCCGACTCTTTTCTCTGTGTATATCAATGATGTTGCTCTTGCTGCGGGTGATTCCCTGATCCACCTCTACGCAGACGACACCATTCTATATACTTTCGGCCCGTCTTTGGACACTGTGCTATCTAACCTCCAAACAAGCTTCAATGCCATACAACACTCCTTCCGTGGCCTCCAACTGCTCTTAAACGCTAGTAAAACCAAATGCATGCTTTTCAACCGGTCGCTGCCTGCACCCGCATGCCCGACTAGCATCACCACCCTGGATGGTTCCGACCTAGAATATGTGGACGTCTATAAGTACCTAGGTGTCTGGCTAGACTGCAAACTCTCCTTCCAGACTCATATCAAACATCTCCAATCGAAAATCAAATCAAGAGTCTGCTTTCTATTCCGCAACAAAGCCTCCTTCACTCACGCCGCCAAGCTTACCCTAGTAAAACTGACTATCCTACCGATCCTCGACTTCGGCGATGTCATCTACAAAATGGCTTCCAACACTCTACTCAGCAAACTGTATGCAGTTTATCACAGTGCCATCCGTTTTGTCACTAAAGCACCTTATACCACCCACCACTGCGACTTGTATGCTCTAGTCGGCTGGCCCTCGCTACATATTCGTCGCCAGACCCACTGGCTCCAGGTCATCTACAAGTCCATGCTAGGTAAAGCTCCGCCTTATCTCAGCTCACTGGTCACGATGGCAACACCCATCCGTAGCACGCGCTCCAGCAGGTGTATCTCACTGATCATCCCTAAAGCCAACACCTCATTTGGCCGCCTTTCGTTCCAGTACTCTGCTGCCTGTGACTGGAACGAATTGCAAAAATCGCTGAAGTTGGAGACTTTTATCTCCCTCACCAACTTCAAACATCAGCTATCTGAGCAGCTAACCGATCGCTGCAGCTGTACATAGTCTATTGGTAAATAGCCCACCCTTCTTCACCTACCTCATCCCCATACTGTTTTTATTTATTTACTTTTCTGCTCTTTTGCACACCAATATCTCTACCTGTACATGACCATCTGATCATTCATCACTCCAGTGTTAATCTGCAAAATTGTAATTATTTGCCTACCTCCTCATGCCTTTTGCACACATTGTGTATAGACTCCCCCTTTGTTTTCTACTGTGTTATTGACTTGTTAATTGTTTACTCCATGTGTAACTCTTTGTTGTCTGCTCACACTGCTATGCTTTATCTTGGCCAGGTCGCAGTTGCAAATGAGAACTTGTTCTCAACTAGCCTACCTGGTTAAATAAAGGTTAAATAAATAAATAAATAATAATAAATAAAAAAAAGCTAGCTAATTCATGGATGCAAACAATGTTCTTCCCCAAAAACATAGCAAAACGACATTGTTTCAATAGCTATATAGTTGGCTAGCTAACTATATAGCTACTGAAACAATGTCGTTTTGCTATATAGTTAGCTAGCTAGGTGTCATGTAAAATAACCTTAATTTATAAATGTTCTTATTTGATTAATGGCGGTCGGCCCCGTCTGTGAAGCTAGCCACAATAGTGGACAAATCTGGATGTATTATACTTTAGAATTAATTGCGTTGGGGGCATACTTATTTCACTGTACAGTCTTACCTATGGCTTGTGGCTCAATGACATGGGGTTTCGGTCTACTCCGTGACACCCAGAGAAAATTAGCATTGTAGCAGGACTGTGAATTGACACATTTATTGTCAACCTATGTGTATTGATAACACTATTCCAGAGGAAAAATAATACTGCATGGTTGTTTGAGTCTGATAACTCTGAGGACGTTAGGAAAAAATATATTGGGTATTGAGTAGACTGATACCGCATTTCATTGTTCCCCAATCCTTAGGCAAAGCTGTACAGTGCAATATGAATGTCAATTGTAACCTTCTGCATCACTTTCAAAGAGGTACTTTTATTTTGAATGCAAACCGCAAATTCCACTATTGTGCCTAATCCTTATTATGGCTAGCTTCACAACACAACCCGGTCAGGTCGAGCCTCACTATCCAGGTGAAGCTAGCTGGCTGCTTATAACGTTAGCTTTGGGCAACAGGGTTAAGTATCTGGCTAGCCATTTATTTTTATGAACTGAAGTTCAATTTCAATAGGCAAACAACAAGTGGCTAACTAGCTAATACTTAGTCACAAGGATTCTTAAATCATTGCTAAGAATAGTGAAAATGACTGCAGCTTCTACTGGACATTGTTTTCAGGCTGGTTGTATTGGTGCTAGCTAGATACCAAGCTAAAGCTAGCTAGCTACCCCAGAAGTTGCGGTCGAACAAATAATGCTTTATTGCCAACGCGGTATTGTAAACCCATCGTTCGTGGCCGGTGTTTGCTTGTTTGCAGACTTTTTTTGTACAGCTTTGACAGTGGTACTGATAGCAGTGATGGTGCTTGGCTTGCACTTGCAAATTCAGAACACACAACATTCTATAATAGAATGGTGTTTGACGTGTCAAATTTTTCAAGAGCTTATTTAACATGTATCTTTTTTGACACGCAAAGACCCAAACGGCATTCCATAGTATGTTGTGTAGCTAATAGCAGTGACACTTACTGTCTAACTATGGTAGGGCAACATCTGAACAATAGCGCACTTGGTAATGTTAGTGTGTATCGGTGCTCGACCAGTCGCGAAAGCCAACATCACCCATGACAGAGAACGGTTGATTATCAAGGGCAATGAATTCTGTTATCTTGGCATTTAATGGATTTTGCCTTTTGAATTGTCTCACTGAAATTATTTTACAAATGACATCTCGACTTGTTGACTGCTCGATCCATACAGCAGACATTGTGGGTTAGGTTAGGAATGCTGTGTTGCACGTGTAGTGCAACATTTTAACATGTAACATGTACCTATGTTATGTAGGTATGTACGTCAGCTTTGACATCGGGTTTTCACATTGGCGTTAAACTAGACATCGGGCCGATACTGATGTTTGCATTTTTAGCTAATATCGGCCGATTTCCGATATGTTCACTGATTTTTATATCGTGCATCCCTAATTCTTAGTCTTAGGTCTTCTGAGATTTTGTTCGAGGCATGGTTCACGTCAGGCAATGCTTCATGTGAATAGCAAACTTTTTATATTACAGGGCAGCTCTAACCAACAGGGGGGTTAAATCCAAAGTTGTGCTATAAGTCAAATGAAATGTGATTGGTCGTGTACACATTTTGTACCAGGTCAGACCCCCCTTAGCCTCCAGAACAGCCTGAATTCTTCAGGGTATGGAAAAGTTTCACAGGGATGTTGGTCCAGTGGTACACTACCACCACCAGCCTGTACCATTGACACCAGGCAGGATGGGTCCATGGACTCATGATGCTTATGCCAAATCCTGACTCTGCCATCAGCATGACACAACGGGAACCTTTATTTGTCGGACCGGGCAACGTTTTCCACTCCTCAATTGTCCAGTGTTGGTGATTGCGTGCCCACTGGAGCTGCTTGTTGTTTTTAGCTGATACGAGTGCAGCAGGGAACCTGGTGTGGTCGTCTGCTGCAATAGCCCTTTTGTGACAAGGATCGACGGGTTCCGAGATGCCTTTTTGCACACCACTGGTGTACTGCCGTATTATTTGTCTGTGGCCACTGTTAGCTTGCACAATTCTTGCCATTCAATTCAAGGGGCTTTATTGGCATGGGAAACATGTTAACATTGCTAAAGCAAGTGAGGTAGATAATATACAAAGGTGAAATAAACAAAAATTCACCGTAAACATTACACATACAGAAGTTTCAAAACAATAAAGACATTACAAATGTCATTTGTGTTGTAACAATGTACAAATGGTTAAAGTACACAAGGGAAAATAAATAAGCATAAATATGGGTTGTATTTACAATGGTGTTTGTTCTTCACTGGTTGACCTTTTCTTGTGGCAACAAGTCACAAATCTTGCTGCTGTGATGGCACGCTGTGGAATTTCACCCAGTAGATATGGGATTTGATCAAAATTGGGTTTGTTTTCAAATTCTTTGGATCTGTGTAATCTGAGGGAAATATGTGTCTCTAATATGGTCATACATTGGGCAGGAGGTTAGGAAGTGCAGCTCAGTTTCCACCTCATTTTGTGGGCAGTGTGCACATAGCCTGTCTTCTCTTGAGAGATATGTCTGCCTACGGCGGCCTTTCTCAATAGCAAGGCTATGCTCACTGAGTCTGTACATAGTCAAAGCTTTCCTTAAGTTTGGGTCAGTCACAGTGGTCAGGTATTCTGCCACGGTGTACTCTCTCTTTAGGGCCAAGTAGCATTCTAGTTTGCTCTGTTTTTTTGTTAATTACTTGACACATTGGAAATAATTATCTTTTTGTTTTATCATGATTTTCTTGGGTCTAATTGTGCTACTGTCCTGGGGCTCTGTGGGGTGTGTTTGAACAGAGCCCCAGGACTAGCTTGCTTAGGGGACTCTTCTCCAGGTTCATCTCTCTGTAGGTTGATGGCTTTGTTATGGAAGGTTTGGGAATCGCTTCCTTTTAGGTGGTTGTAGAATTTTCTGGATTTTGATAATTAGTGGGTATCGGCCTAATTCTGCTCTGCATGCATTATTTGGTGTTCTACGTTGTACACAGAGGATATTTTTGCAGAATTATTCATGCAGAGTCTCAATTTGGTGTTTGCCCATTTTGTGAAATCTTGGTTGGTGAGCGGACCCCCAGACCCCACAACCATAAAGGGCAATGGCCACTGACTGATTCAATAATTTTTTGCCAGATCCTAATTGGTATGTTGAATTTTATGTTCCTTTTGATGGCATAGATGTACCTACCATAGGAGTCCCCTCAAAGCCTACCATTGACTATGTACATACCCAGCGTGCTGCAGGAGTTGTGACCCGTTTTTGTTGGTTATGTTGTCATAGTTGTGCCTAGGGGGGCATATGGGGGAGGAAATGCTGTCACCTGCAGGCAGGTGTTTGTCCCCCTGTGTGCTGAGGGTGTCAGGTTCTTGTCCTGTTCTGGCATTTAGGTTGCCACAGACTAGTACATGTCCCTGGACCTGGAAATGATTGATTTCCCCCTCCAGGATGGAGAAGCTGTCTTCATTAAAGTATGGGGATGCTAGTGGGGGGATATAGGTAGCACACAGGAGGACATGTTTCTCTGTTAAGATAGTGGGTCTCTTTCAACCACTCTCATCAAAGAGATGTTTTTGCCCACAGGACTACCACTGACGGGATGTTTTTTATTTGTCGCATCATTCTCTGTAATCTCTATGCACTGCTGTGCGTGAGAAGTCCGACAGGGCGGCCGTTTCTGAGATACGTATGCGTTGCGCCTGGCACCAACAATCATACCCCACACAAAGTTGAAGGTGCAGAGCAGTGTACTGGGTGGAGGCAAGCTAGTGGTGACAATTTTAAGTCTGATGGCCTGGAGATCGAAACTGTTTTTCAGTCTCTCAGTCCCAGCTTTGATGCACTTGTACTGTCTCCGCCTTCTAGGTGGTAGTGGGGTGAACAGGCAATGGCTTGGGTATCTGAGGTCCTTTTGCTCTTCATGGCCTTTCTGTGACACCGGGTGTTGTAGATGTCCTGGAGGGCAGGCCCAGTGATGTGTTGAGCTGACTGGACCACCCTCTGGAGAGCCCTGCGGTTGGTGCAATTGGCGTACCAGGCGGTGATGCAGTACAGCCCGACAGGATGCTCTCAAGGGTCATCTGTACAAATTCGTGAGGGTCTTAGGGGCCAAGATGAATTTTTTTCAGTCTTTGTTGTGCCTTCACCACACTGTCTGTGTGAATGGAACATGTAGCTTTTCACCCTCTCCACTGTTGATGTGGGCTTGATGACTCTGCTGTCTCCTGAAGTCCACAATCTGCTCCTTTGTTTTTATTGACGTTGAGGGGGAGAGATATTCATTGGCTATGACACAGCTAATTTGTAAACAATCAATATTAATACATTAGTAGCTAAAACACTTGGGAAGGTAGTGGGGTGAAGGTGATTTCAGAACCAAAGTGTGCTACATTCCCCCCAATCTGTTAGTGGGGTGGTAGATGCCTGGTCTCCCTTATGGTTCAACTCATAGTGCAGTACATACAACATTTACACACAGTGTCAGCTTAGACTGATTCAACTCAGAGGCAGCTTTTACACAATCAGCCAAATTCTGTTTTTTTGTGTGTTTTTTTCTCCACAAATTGTCATTTTGACCAATCAGATCCATTTTAGACAGTTTGAAAACTGAGCTAATTTGGGAATCCCGTCTTGTGTGAGTCATTTTAGGGGAACACTGGTGCAAGTCCCGAGATCCACACCTATTGGATGTGGTTGCTGCTGTGTCAATGATGACCAGTGCATTTATGTGAGTGAGTCAGGTCTATCCTAGACATTTCTAGGGGTGTGTCATTCTGCTCAGGGAAATAATAGACTAACTTTGTTTGTACCCCCTCTCCCCCCCCACAAGCTATTCATATTTACTTTGATAGGGCATATGTTAATTCTGTTATTTTATGGCTGGTTTTCTGTTTTAATTTGCACATACAGCACCTGTTGAGATGCAGAGGAGATTGGGTGGTAAGACGAAGTGTTTGTTTTTCGGCGCACCCAAATAATTGTCTTTGATTTGACACCCATTTTGTATTACCAGCAACTGTACTGACTAAGGCACACCACTATTGAGCACCTGGCTGCCACTGAACTACCTAATTTACTGATCCATAGCTGCTAATGTCCCACACACAGGCCCGGTCCTGGCTGTTCTGCTGCCCCCACGTGAGACAAAACAAATTGCCGCCCTCATGACATTGTCATAAATTTGATCTCCAGCCTATAGGCTACAGAAAGCATTAGTCTTTCTATTGTAGGCTATTAGCTACATGATTTGTAAATTTGGTGGAGAGGTGTGTCTTTCCAACAGAATGCTGTTAGAGAGGAACACTGAGCATGGACAATATTTTGTGCCCCTGCTTTTGATAGTGGGTAGACCTACTGCTTACCCAATCGATAGTTTCATATCGGGAAATGTATTTTTGACAATGTATTGTTTGGACAATATTGCAATATTATTTTTGAACGTAGCTTTAGTTTAAGTTCAAATATACATGTGAACTTTCTTTGAAATCATACAGCTACTTTGCTGTACCTGCACCAAATTCCAGTATTTTTACTTCATAGCTTTTTCTCCATCTTCTTTTTAAATAGGGAGACAATTTGTTTTCAGCACTTATTTCCATGACATTTCAAAACTTGTTTTCTCATGGCTCTCTTCCCATCTGCAGCAGACATATGGTGAGCATTATGTCTTGAACATTGAATTGCAATCAAATCACAGTATCAAATCGCATTATGTAGAATCACAACATATAGGTGGCATAGCAGTTCAGACGTCTTTTGTCTTCGTCTTGTCGTGTCCTGTATATATATATATTTACAACTTTTTCACATACATTTTATTTTTATTTTCCATCAACTCATCTTCAAAACACTCTCCTGCAACCCGCCTCACCAATGTATATTTATAAAAAAGTATTATTTACCTCAGATCTGTAATCCTCCAAGAAGCTAGCCAGAAACTCCAAGAAGCTAGCCTGAAACTAGCCAGAAGCTAATCCAGAAGCTAGTTCAGAAGCTAGTTAGCTCCTTTACTGGCAAATCGTTAATATTCAGCTAACCACGGTTTGTGGTCATCAGCTGTCCTTTGGCTCGAAAATCTATCGCCAGTTCTGTGCGGCGCAGCGCGGCTCGGAACGGAACATACCGGACCAATTTTTCTCTCCATGTCCCTGGACATTCATGCCCGGATCTCACAGCTAGCTAGCTGCTATCCGTGTGACCATCGGCCTTCGTCGATTCCGGAGCAAACATCAATTATTCCGGAGCTAGCAAGCTCCGTCAATCACTCCTGAGTTCCATCAATCACACCTGGGCTGCAGTCACCTATCCGGACCCGTTTTGCTGCCTTCGCGGAGCCCCACCGGGCCTTCACGGCTGGACTGCCGACGTTATCTGCCCGAGGGAGTTATTCGGCCGGCTCCTCCGTCGCGACGTTACCTGAACGCCCATCTGCGGCCTGCTAACCGTTAGCTGTCTTACCGGCTGCTATCTGAATAGACAATCGGACAATTTTTTATTATTATTTTTTTTTTTAAATTATTTTTAAAATTATTATTATTATCTTTTCTTCTTGGGCCTCTATAACTATATCTATTGTTTTTATTTTTGTTGTTGTTGTGTGATTTGGATTAATCCCCTCTACCACACGGAGCCCCACTAATCTACTGACGGAGCGTAAGGGGTGGCTGACAGACCTCCATCCTATGCTAGCTTGCTGCCGATGCCCTGGCTAGCTGTCTAAATCACCAACCAACCTCTCCACTCACCGGACCCTTTTGATCACTCGACTAAGCATGCCTATCCTTAATGTCAATATGTCTTGTCCATTTCTGTTCTGGTTAGTGTTTATTGGCTTATTTCACTGTAGAGCCTCTAGTCCTGCTCACTATACCTTATCCAACCTATTAGTTCCACCACCCACACATGCTATGACATCTCCTGGTTTCAACGATGTTTCTAGAGACAATATCTCTCTCTTCATCACTCAATACCTAGGTTTACCTCCACTGTATTCACATCCTACCATACATTTGTCTGTACATTATACCTTGATGCTATTTTATCGCCCCCAGAAACCTCCTTTTACTCTATGTTCCAGACGTTCTAGACGACCAATTCTCATAGCTTTTAGCCGTACCCTTATTCTACTCCTCCTATGTTCCTCTGGCGATGTAGAGGTGAATCCAGGCCCTGCAGTGCCTAGCTCCACTCCTATTCCCCAGGCGCTCTCTTTTGACGACTTCTGTAACCGTAATAGCCTTGGTTTCATGCATGTTAACATTAGAAGCCTCCTCCCTAAGTTTGTTCTATTCACTGCTTTAGCACACTCTGCCAACCCGGATGTTCTAGCTGTGTCTGAATCCTGGCTTAGGAAGACCACCAAAAATTCTGAAGTTTTAATTCCAAACTACAACATTTTCAGACAAGATAGAACTTCCAAAGGGGGCGGTGTTGCAATCTACTGCAAAGATAGCCTGCAGAGTTCTGTCCTACTATCCAGGTCTGTACCCAAAAAATTTGAACTTCTACTTTTAAAAATCCACCTCTCTAAAAACAAGTCTCTCACCGTTGCCGCCTGCTATAGACCACCCTCTGCCCCCAGCTGTGCTCTGGACACCATATGTGAACTGATTGCCCCCCATCTATCTTCAGAGTTCGTGCTGCTAGGCGACCTAAACTGGAACATGCTTAACACCCCAGCCATCCTACAATCTAAACTTGATGCCCTCAATCTCACACAAATAATCAATGAACCTACCAGGTACCTCCCCAAAACCTTAAACACGGGCACCCTCATAGATATCATCCTAACCAACTTCCCCTCTAAATACACCTCTGCTGTCTTCAACCAAGATCTCAGCGATCACTGCCTCATTGCCTGCATCCGTAATGGGTCAGCGGTCAAACGACCTCCACTCATCACTGTAAAACGCTCCCTGAAACACTTCTGCGAGCAGGCCTTTCTAATCGACCTGGCCGGGGTATCCTGGAAGGATATTGATCTCATCCCGTCAGTAGAGGATGCCTGGATATTTTTTAAAAATGCCTTCCTAACCATCTTAAATAAACATGCCCCATTCAAGAAATTTAGAACCAGGAACAGATATAGCCCTTGGTTCTCCCCAGACCTGACTGCCCTTAACCAACACAAAAACATCCTATGGCGTTCTGCATTAGCATCGAACAGCCCCCGTGATATGCAGCTGTTCAGGGAAGCTAGAAATCATTATACACAGGCAGTTAGAAAAGCCAAGGCTAGCTTTTTCAAGCAGAAATTTGCTTCCTGCAACACTAACTCAAAAAAGTTCTGGGACACTGTAAAGTCCATGGAGAATAAGAACACCTCCTCCCAGCTGCCCACTGCACTGAAGATAGGAAACACTGTCACCACTGATAAATCCACCATAATTGAGAATTTCAATAAGCATTTTTCTACGGCTGGCCATGCTTTCCACCTGGCTACTCCTACCCCGGACAACAGCACTGCACCCCCAACAGCAACTCGCCCAAGCCTTCCCCATTTCTCCTTCTCCCAAATCCATTCAGCTGATGTTCTGAAAGAGCTGCAAAATCTGGACCCCTACAAATCAGCCGGGCTAGACAATCTGGACCCTTTCTTTCTAAAAATTATCTGCCGAAATTGTTGCCACCCCTATTACTAGCCTGTTCAACCTCTCTTTCGTGTCGTCTGAGATTCCCAAAGATTGGAAAGCAGCTGCGGTCATCCCCCTCTTCAAAGGGGGGGACACTCTTGACCCAAACTGCTACAGACCTATATCTATCCTACCGTGCCTTTCTAAGGTCTTCGAAAGCCAAGTCAACAAACAGATTACCGACCATTTCGAATCTCACCATACCTTCTCTGCTATGCAATCTGGTTTCAGAGCTGGTCATGGGTGCACCTCAGCCACGCTCAAGGTCCTAAACGATATCTTAACCGCCATCGATAAGAAACATTACTGTGCAGCCGTATTCATTGATCTGGCCAAGGCTTTCGACTCTGTCAATCACCATATCCTCATCGGCAGACTCGACAGCCTTGGTTTCTCAAATGATTGCCTCGCCTGGTTCACCAACTACTTCTCTGATAGAGTTCAGTGTGTCAAATCGGAGGGTCTGCTGTCCGGACCTCTGGCAGTCTCTATGGGGGTGCCACAGGGTTCAATTCTTGGACCGACTCTCTTCTCTGTATACATCAATGAGGTCGCTCTTGCTGCTGGTGAGTCCCTGATCCACCTCTACGCAGACGACACCATTCTGTATACTTCCGGCCCTTCTTTGGACACTGTGTTAACAACCCTCCAGGCAAGCTTCAATGCCATACAACTCTCCTTCCGTGGCCTCCAATTGCTCTTAAATACAAGTAAAACTAAATGCATGCTCTTCAACCGATCGCTACCTGCACCTACCCGCCTGTCCAACATCACTACTCTGGACGGCTCTGACTTAGAATACGTGGACAACTACAAATACTTAGGTGTCTGGTTAGACTGTAAACTCTCCTTCCAGACCCATATCAAACATCTCCAATCCAAAGTTAAATCTAGAATTGGCTTCCTATTTCGCAACAAAGCATCCTTCACTCATGCTGCCAAACATACCCTTGTAAAACTGACCATCCTACCAATCCTCGACTTTGGCGATGTCATTTACAAAATAGCCTCCAATACCCTACTCAACAAATTGGATGCAGTCTATCACAGTGCAATCCGTTTTATCACCAAAGCCCCATATACTACCCACCATTGCGACCTGTACGCTCTCGTTGGCTGGCCCTCGCTTCATACTCGTCGCCAAACCCACTGGCTCCATGTCATCTACAAGACCCTGCTAGGTAAAGTCCCCCCTTATCTCAGCTCGCTCGTCACCATAGCATCTCCCACCTGTAGCACACGCTCCAGCAGGTATATCTCTCTAGTCACCCCCAAAACCAATTCTTTCTTTGGCCGCCTCTCCTTCCAGTTCTCTGCTGCCAATGACTGGAACGAACTACAAAAATCTCTGAAACTGGAAACACTTATCTCCCTCACTAGCTTTAAGCACCAACTGTCAGAGCAGCTCACAGATTACTGCACCTGTACATAGCCCACCTATAATTTAGCCCAAACAACTACCTCTTTCCCAACTGTATTTAATTTGTATTTATTTATTTATTTTGCTCCTTTGCACCCCATTATTTTTTTATTTCTACTTTGCACATTCTTCCATTGCAAAACTACCATTCCAGTATTTGACTTGCTATATTGTATTTACTTTGCCATCTTGGCCTTTTTTGCCTTTACCTCCCTTCTCACCTCATTTGCTCACATTGTATATAGACTTGTTTATACTGCATTATTGACTGTATGTTTGTTTTTACTCCATGTGTAACTCTGTGTCGTTTTATCTGTCGAACTGCTTTGCTTTATCTTGGCCAGGTCGCAATTGTAAATGAGAACTTGTTCTCAACTTGCCTACCTGGTTAAATAAAGGTAAAATAAATAAATAAATATATCGTATCGTGATCATATTGTATCGTGAGTTTACTGGCAATTCCCAGCCCTACTAAATGGTAAGGTAGCCTATATGTGTTGTTGGAGGTGCGTCTTGGTCAGTTTAGCTCGGGAAATGCCGCTCCGTCTAATCCTGCCTAATGGGCCCTGCCCACTCATGAGCTTATATGAATTGGCTTGTACAGCCTGACCTGTCATTCTAGTTTATGGCGCATAACATAGAGAATCCTAGATTTGTATTTAATACATCTGCTTCAGCTAACCACATGCATTTGTTTTGTGTACCAGTAGTCTCACTTGCCATTAATTATGGCCCCATCTCTCTTGAATTCTCTGAATTGTTTATCATGTGTGAGCTGACTGCTGCTGCCATCAAAATGAATCACCTGATTTGATCTATACAGAAGCTATCAATGGGACGTTCAAGACAATCTCCACCCAGCTATTAATGGGATGTAGGAAATCTTAGCAACATGTTAATCCTGACCCCGGGATAGCTCAGCTATGTCTAGAGTACACCTTTGCCCACAGTTGGGTGAGCTCAGTCTTCCACAGAGGGATAACGCAATCTGTTGCAGATACAGAGGCGTGCCTCTCTTTTGAGATGGGAAGCAGTGGCATTGTTTTTTTCAAAGTGGTTTATTATCGCTGTGTTAATGTTAACTGGTGGTGAGTGAGATGAGACCAGTGTTTTTTGTACCATTTGAAATTCTTTGGTGGCCCGGCTAAGCATTTTTATTCGGGTCGCGTAAAGTGTACTAAATGGTTTCAATATTTTTAGCATTTTCGGGATGGAAAATGCTTTGTCCACTTAAACTTAAAAGTTAACCAAAATAAAAGCTATACAGTCAAGGAGAATTGGAAAAATCCCAAAGCAATGATTTTAAGAGTATAGATGTTATGTTTGAGCAAAAAAATACTGCATTAGCCATGGCAAAATGTGTAGAATTGCAGGAAATGTGCTGTAAAACTGCAACCTTTCTCTCAGCTGCATAGCACAATGAGTCGAATTGCAGGATATTGGCTTAGAAATAAATGTTTCTCCACACCGCCATGATGGGGACTTCTAAAATTCAGCTGTGCTGACCGCACCCCCTGCCACGCCCACCACATTTTTGATCCAGAAAAACCCTGGAGACTAGAGGGTGTTTGCATTGGAGCTTTATTGCCATGCAAACTAGTGGCCACAGGATTTCCATGTATAATAATCATAATAATAATCATATTAATCACTAGCGTCCTAGACAGAGCTGAGACTGACTGGCATAGAACAGTTAGTGGTGGAGGCTGTGAGGTCTGCTCTGCTGCTGCTGAGGTAATGACCGTTCCAGTGGCTTGAAATGAGGTGTCAACAGCTGGCAAGTTGTGGCAACACCATGTCACCAAGGTTGTGTGTTTAATTCCTGCCTGGGCCTCCTACTCAAAATACTGTACAGTATCACTTTTGATAAAATCGTCAGGTAAATGTTAACCATATTATAGGTTCACACACATAGGTATAGGCATAAAATATATTCACTCACCTTATGGGCCACTGTGACCACAGTGCTTCATCAATGGAGTTATTTTCATTTTGTTCTAATGAGATGTAGACCAAGCAATCTAGAAGTGTCACATTAGACATGGCTGTGATTTACACACTAACACTGAGCACCTAGGCCATCCTGAACGGCACAGAAGTGCATAGAGTGGGGCAAAAAAGTATTTAGTCAGCCACCAATTGTGCAAGTTCTCCCACTTAAGATGAGAGGCCTGTAATTTTCATCATAGGTACACTTCAACTATGACAGACAAAATGAGGGGGGGGAAATCCAGAAAATCACATTGTAGGATTTTTTATGAATTTATTTGCAAAATATGGTGGAAAATAAGCTTTCAAAACCTGGGGCACTTCCGGATTGGATTTTTCTGAGGCTTTCGCCTGCAACATCAGTTCTGTTATACTCACAGACAATATCTTTACAATTTTGGAAACTGTGTTTTGTATCCAAAGCTGTCAATTATATGCATATTCTAGCATATTTTCCTGACAAAATATCCCGTTTAAAACGGAAAAAAAAAAATTCTCTCCAAAAATTTAAATACTGCCCCCTAACACCAAGAGGTTAATCCGCTTCTTGATATGCCACACCTGTCGGATGGGTAGATTACCTTGGCAAAGGAGAAATGCTCACTAACAGTGATGTAAACAAATGTGTACACAAACTGAGAGAAATAAGATTTTTTTGCGACAGGAACATTTCTGGGTTCTTTTATTTCAGCTCATTAAACATGGGACTAACCCTTTATATGTTGTTCATATTTTAGTTCAGTATAGTTCTAACCTGTGTTTGACTGCTCTGTTGGTTGAGCAAACAGTGATATTGACACACCTGAGTTTCATCAGTTCTGTGGCAGCTTGTGAAAGCCTTAACCAGATAACCCTCTCCTATGTCACTCCCAGACATGGCATTGCTGCACACTTGTGTGTCCCGTTCTGATCCTCCCTATTGGATCTAAGGTGAGTGAGTCTATCCAAATGTTAAATTCATTAGGATTATGATGATGCTATGATACCAAAACACTATTACACGACATGTAAGATATGGGGCTATAGGCCACCCCTTGTGGCCTAGAAAGGCCTAAACCTTTAAGACCGTGTCTGATGTGTGTCTGCTGCGTTGTCAGGTGTCACCAGCGTGGACTTCGCTTGCTCAGTCCCTGTGTTGCTTTCTCTAAGTTCCAGAAAGAGAAGTTAGATGGTCGGGGCGCATTTAGATTAACCCAAGGAGAGATTGCAAAGCCCACTAGTCCTTTACCCAGGGGGAAATATGTCTATTCCAGTACTGCTAGTTCTGATTAGATGGGAACCAAAATAGGCAAAATATTAGATAGACGTCTAAGTCCTTTAGAAGGAAAATATTGTTGGGAACGCTCTCCAAACTGGAATAGAGCTGCTCTCCACAGAGAGAGATGCTCTCCCTCTCTGTCTCGATCTGCCCACTCAGTGGATACTCAGATTACTCCTCTGATCAGTCAGCGGAACAAACAGAATCTGCTGAAGACAGACGAATCCACCCGGATGGCGATTTCTCCTCTCCGACCCACTCCCTCCCTCCTACTCTCCTGATGCTTATCATTGTGTGGGAGGCACGAGAGAAATGACTGTCATTTGGTCTTGTGGTAAGGCTGCAGCCTGTAGGATCCATGTCCAGGGCCTGAGGAAGTGCCGTGGCAGCGGGTGGTGAGGCCGAAGCTGCATCTTAAGTCCTAAATGGAGGATGTCTACCAATTTGGTTTAGCCTGTCTAGGTCTTTTGACCTTCGTGCATATGAAGGAAAGGAGACAAGAAGAGGACACAACGGAAGACTATTGAGATGTAGGCTACCTAGTGCCTACAAGTCTGCTCCATGCAGGCAGGGACAGGAAGCAGCCTTGACCAAGCTGCTGCTGATACACTAGCACAGACAAAGAGGGAGAGGAGGGACTGGGGGAGGGAGGGATCATTTTGTGACAGGGTCACGGGAAATGAATAAGTAAGAATTGTATATATCAGTACTGCAAAACTTGTTTGGAGCAGCTGTCCAACATTAAGATGATAATCTTAAATGCAAATCTCCCTGTTGGGTGGGTCCCCAAGAGTTAGGGTTTTGAGTTCCTTTAAAACCTGGCCTGCTAACCGCCAAACCCATTGAAGCCTCCCTGTGAACACAGCCTGGGGCCTCGTATCCAGCCAGTGTCCTGATGACATTCTGTTGAACTGGCTGCCTCATCGCTTCGCAGGGGAACATTATGGGAATAATTTACAAAAGGGGGCCTTACTCCTCTACTCTGTCAAATTTACTGCCAACCGCAGCCTCAAGTTATTACCCTCCGTTAGTTTGGAGCAGAAAAGCATCCCTTTGCCTTTGGCCACCACCACAAAATGAAATGGATCTGTTTTGCCAGATTTTTTTTTTTAATCACTCCGAGCTCATGGTTATCAGAGGTTGAAGCCCGGTTCTGTGGTTAGGCATGATGCGTCTCTGCTTCACTAATCTCTGTTAACCCCGAAGTAAAATCTTGCGTAATTTGGTCAGCTGCGTGATTAACTTCTGTGCTCATAAGTGTTAGAAATTGAGAGAACTGGCAACAGTCTCTACCATCACACAATAATCCTTCCTCCTGATTCGTTTGATTGCTCATGCCTTGTCCAGTTCTTCTAATCGCTGACTCTCACACAGTACCTGGTATGACATCTGGACATTTTTACTAGGTCCCTTCACTTCACCCTGTCTCCCTGGGCTGCCTCCAGGGTTCCATTGAGTATCTGAGGTTCTTCTTCATTCAGTAGGATTCAGTGAGAGGGCGCTTTCAAGGTCAGTGCGCATGTGAGACTAATTGTGGCCCTCATTGAAATCAGACCGTCTGTAGGAAACACTGTCTAGCCTGAAAACAAGTTAACTGACCAGCAGAGCTCTCTGAGGAAGACAAACTCCAGTCAGGGCTTTGACACATCAATGCAGCTTTATCACAGAGAGGAGAGTAAAGCATACAGCACTACAACGCACGCACGCACAAAAGTATATGTGGACACGCCTTCAAATGAGTGCATTCGGCTATTTCAGCCACACCTGTTGCTGACAGGTGTATAAAATCACAGCCATGCAATCTCCATAAACGAACATTACCAGTAGAAGGGCCTTACTGAAGAGCTGTGACTTTCAACGTGGCACCGTCCAACTTTGTGCAACAGTTTGGGGAAGGTTCTTTCCTGTTTCAGCATGACAATGCCCCCATGAACAAAGCGAGATTCATGCAGAAATGGTTTGTCGAGATCAGTGTGGAAGGACTTGACTAGCCTGCACAGAGCCTTAACCCAATCCAACACCTTTGGGATGAATTGGAACGCCGACTGTGAGCCAGGCCTTATCGCCCGACCTCACTAATGCTCTTGTGGCTGAATGGAAGCAAGTCCCTGCAACAATGTTCCAACATCTAGTGGAAAGCCTTCCCAGAAAAGTGGAGGCTCTTATACCATCAAAGGGTGGACCAACTCCATATTAATGGCCATGATATTGGAATGAGATGTTTGACGAGCAGGTGTCTACATACTTTTGGTCTTGTAGTGTACACACACACATTATATGCCTACTGATCATTCCTTTATTAGAGGCTGTAAAAAAATATTCCAGATTAAATACAAGAGGCCCTGGTTGGCACATGGTCAAAAGGACAATGTCCTAAAAAAAGGCATATGTCCTCAATCCATCCACCTATCACTAGGCCTATCCTTTGTTAGCCTATATGTTTTTTGTATTTTTTTCTCAGTGCATGAAATGGCCTCGTTTCGAACGGTAGCTACTATCTGAAGAACTTGAGAGGGGCCTTCCTCTGACACCGCCTGGTATAGAGGTCCTGGATGGCAGGAAGCTTGGCCCCAGTGATGTAATGGGCCGTTCGCAATTCCCTCTGTAGGCCGAGCAGTTGCCAAACCAGGCAGTGATGCAACCAATCAGGATGCTCTCGATGGTGCAGCTGAAAAGCCTTTTGAGAATCTGAGGACCCATGCCAAATCTTTTCAGTCTCCTGAGGGGGAATTGGTTTTGTTGTGCCCTCTTCACAACTGTCATGGTGTGCTTGGACCATGTTAGTTTGTTGGTGATATGGACACCAAGGAACTTGAAGTTCTCAATGTGCTCCACTACAGCCCCATCGATGAGAATGGGAGCGTGCTCAGGCCCCCTTTTCCTGTAGTCCACAATCATCTCCTTTGTCTTGATCCCGTTGAGGGAGAGGTTGTTGTCCTGACACCACACTGCCAGGTCTCTGACCTCCTCCCTGTAGGCTGTCTCATCGTTGTCGGTTGTCATTGGAAAACGTAATGATGGTGTTGGAGTTGTGCTTGGCCATGCAGTCATGAGTGAACAGGGAGTACAGGAGGGGACTGAGCATGCACCCCTGTGGAGACCCTGTGTTGAGGATCAGCGTGGTGGATGTGTTGTTACCTACCCATATCACCTGGGGGCGGCCCATCAGGAAGTCAAGGATCCAGTTGCAGAGAAAGGTGTTTAGTCCCAGGGTCCTTAGCTTATTGATGAGCTTTGAGGGCACTATGGTGTTGAACGCTGAGCTGTAGTCAATGAATAGCATTCTCACATAGGTGTTCCTTTTGTCCAGGTGGGAAAGGGCAGTGTGGAGGACAATAGAGATGACAACATATGTGGATCTGTTGGGGCGCTATGCAAATTGGAGTGGGTCTACAGTTTCTGGGATAATGGTGTTGATGTGAGCCATGACCAGCCTTTCAAAGCACTTCATGGCTACAGTTGTGAGTGCTACAGGTCAGTAGTCATTTAGGCAGGTTACCTTAGTGTTCTTGGGCACAGGCACTATGGTGGTCTGCTTAAAACATGTTGGTATTACAGGGAAGACACTTGCCAGTTGGTCAGCGCATGCTCGCACTACACGTCCTGGTAATCCGTCTGGCCCTGAGGCGTTGTGAATGTTGACCTGTTTAAAGGTCTTACTCACAACGGCTGAGCAGAGCGTGATCACACAGTCTTCTGGAACAACTGGTGCTCTCATGCATATTTCAGTGTTATTTGCCTCGAGGCGAGCATAGAAGTAGTTTAGCTCATCTGGTAGGCTCGTGTCACTGTGCAGCTCTCGGCTATGCTTCACTTTGTAGTCTGTAATGGTTTGCAAGCCCACTGCTTGCCTTGTCTTGCTGCTCGGGCTTCTGAGGTCTGAAAGGAGCAGCAGCAGCCGCCATGCAGCCAAGTCTACGGAGACAAAGAGAACAGGTGTTAATGGGCTGTTTCATGTTGCTCCCCAGCCTGGCATGTGTGCAACGATGGCAGAACAAACAGGGTGAGCGGGTAGCACTCAACTGAAGAGGCAGAAGGACAGTGGGAGAGAGTGAGTGGAGGAAAGGATGGGTATTGAAGAGGAGACTACGTAGAGGGAGAAAGGAGAACAGAGAGCGAGGAGAGCTGCTGAAGCGGTGGAGACAGCCTGGGTACTGGGAGTGGAGAGGATGGCTTGTTGGAGTGGGTGAAGGGCTGACCCTGCCCACTACACGTTTTCATTTGAGGAGGCTTTCCTGACAGAGGTGCGACTGTTTCTGTCATATGGATTCTAAATCTCTGGTGGAATGGGGGTGTCTGGTTTGAAGCATGTCTGTTTAATGAAAATATATTCCCAAATATTTTATCTTTTTAAGCTGTGTCCACAGAACTGACATGCATGATAGTTACTGACACTGATGTTCAGATGAAGGGAATTCTTTAATACCCAGTGGCCCTCAACTCAAACAGGGGTGTGAAGAATACTGTAGCTGCTGGTAAAGTAATTAAAAACGTATAAATTATCACTCCAGTCAGGATGCAACTTTTCAGTGCTACTGTTTTTGCCATGTAATGTTGTATAAAACAGAATCAGACAACTGCGTAGTAAAATAGTTTACCTAGTAGGCCTGTTTGTTCTATGTGAGAGATTCTTCTTGCGGCGTATTCAAGTTACAATAGGGAGGGAAACACGTATTCTGACAAGCAGTCCATGCACAACAATTCAATATGCAATTGCGAGATTAAACTTTTGAATGCAGTTTTGGAAAATCTATTAGACTTTTGGACTTTTAAATAATTGGGGTCCCAGTTTTTTTTCCCATTGCTACCATTTTATTTATTTACTCTTGCAAGTGGCAGCGTTTTACAAATTCAGTTACTACTGGATTTTCAAGCCTGGTTTAGAAGCAGGTGCACAACAATAGTGATGGTCGTTCATGAACGAAAGGCTTTTAAAGTTTCTTTTTGGGGAAAGTGCAGGAACAATATAGTGAGGTGAGAGCCTCATTCTGTTCCACACTAATTTTTTCAGTGCGTACATTTTTGCAAGGCATCTGATTTTGTCAGGTAAAAATGTTTTAACTCACATTTCACCATCTGACATAATGGTAGGCAATGGTTTAGGCTTTAAATTTACCATGTTTTTTAAGTTCTAAGACTGAAGGAAGAGCTGTTTGAAAGCTAAATGATCCGTCTCACAGAAAAGATTCAGAATGCCATCGCTACCCATCATAGCTCAAAGGGGACAATGGCGTCTTAAAAGGGCAATGACATACTTTGTAGTAAACCCCAAAAATCTAATTTTTAAAGTGAATAACAATTACATATTTAGAGTAAAATTACTAATAATCACAATCAGATGTGTACAATGGGGTAAATGTAGATGGACAATCCCCATGCTTCAGCTTACAGTGCATCCGGGAAGTTTTCAGACCACTTTCTCCACATTTTATGTTTACATCCTTATTCTAAAATGTATTAATTGTGTTTCCCTCATCTACATACACTACCCCATGAGGACAAAGTGAAGACAGGCTAATTTTTTTTGCAAATCTATTTAAAATAAAAAACAAACTTTATTTACATAAGGATTCAGACCCCTTGCTGTGTTACTCGAAATTGAGCTCTGTTTCTATTGATCATCCTTGAATTTCCACACATTGGAGTCCACTTGTGGTAAATTCAATTGATTGGACATGATTTAGAAAGGCACACACCTGTCCTATGTAAGGTCCCACAGTTGACAGTGCATGGTCAGAGCAAAAACCAAGTTGTGAAGTCAAAGCAATTGTCCATAGAGCTCCGAGACAGGTTTGTCGAGGCACAGATCTGTGGAAGGGTACCAAAATAATATCTGCAGCGTTGAAGGTCCCCAAGAACACAGTGGCCTCCATTCTTAAATGGAAGAAGTATAGAAGCACCAATACTTTTCCTAGGCCAAACTGAGCAATTGTGGGAGAAGGGCCTTGGTCAGGGAGGTGACCAAGAACCCGATGGTCACTCTGACAGAGCTCCAGAGTTCCTCTGTGGAGATGGGAGAACCATCCAGAAGGACAACCATCTCTGCAGCACTCCAGCAATCAGGCCTTTTATGGTAGAGTGGCCATACGAAAGCCACTCCCCAGCAAAAGGCACATGACAGTGCTGTTGGAGTTTGCCAAAAGGCACCAAAAGACTCTCAAACCATGAGAAACAAGATTCTCTGGTCTGATGAAACCAAGATTGCCTAAATGCCAAGCGTCATGTCTGGAGGAAACCTGGCACCATCCCTACAGTGATTCATGGTGGTTGCAGCATCATGCTGTGTGGATGTTTTTCACTGGCAGGGACTGGGAGACTAGTCAGGATCAAGGGAAGGATGAACAGAGCAAAGTACTTGAGAGATACTTGATGAAAACTTGCTCCAGAGTGCTTAGGATCTCAGCCTGGGGCGACGGTTCACCTTCTAACAACCCTGAACACAGCCAAGACAATGCAGGAGTGATTTCGGGACTACTCTCTGAATGTCCTTGAGTGGCCCAGCCAGAGACTGGACTTGAACCTGATTGAACATCTCTGGAGAGACCTGGAAATAACTGTAGCAACACTCCCCATCCAACCAGACAGAGCTTGAGAGGATCTGCACAGAACAATGGGAGAAACTCCCCAAATATAGGTATGCCAAGCTTGTAGCATCATATCCAAGAAGAGTCGAGGCTGTAATTTCTGCCAATGGTGCTTCAACAAAGTACTGAGTAAAGGGTCTGAATACTTATGTTAATGTCATAACCTATTTTTGCTTTGTCATTATGGGTTATTGTGTGTAGATTGAGGGGGGGGAAAAAACTATTTAATCAGTTTTAGAATAGGGCTGTAACGTAACAATGTGTAAAAAGTCCAGGGGTCTGAATTCTTTCCGAAGGCACTGTAACTAGGAATAAAGTGGCCTATTCTGCCCTTTAGTTTTGCATGGGAACGCAATTCGACAGATAGCTAACAACTAAGTCTTCAATAAAACTCCCACGGCGTGACATTTCTTGAATTAACATATTGAAAACATTTGTGAAACGGTAAAATACAGAAAATATACTTTATTATTCCATTCACATCGACATACTGTAGCTGGACATTATACATTTGAAGTTGCATAAATACAAAGCACATGCTAAGGCACCATGTATCTGGCACAATGCCAAACCATATAACTAATTGTTACTCATTTGGTAATTGGCTAACTATTTTAATTACTCATGTGCAACCACCTCCATACAATAACAAAGCATATTACACTAGAAACAGTAACAAAACTTCAGTATGTTTTACAATTAGTTTACATGACGCACGAGCAAAGTAATACAGCTGACGGCATACATGAAAGGCAAGGCAATTTGTGTGAGTAAATGCAACCAACTAACATTGATAAGTAAGCAATTCTATTAATAACAAGATTATCATCACTAGCAATATGCTTGAATCGAACTTACAAACAAATATTTTCCGAGGCTGAAGCCTGACAACAAATAACTGCACTGAAAGACCTGCACCGTAGCGTTGTTTTTAGCTGCTTCTATGCTTACAGAACAAATTCTCTACTACTTGTTTTCGTACAGTTCTTCTAAATACCAGAAAGCTCCACTAGGGGGCGATAAACACTGTGGAACACAATGAAAATCCATCTTAACCTGTTATGGCTTTAATCCCGATACCGGGATCGATATGACAACTACCAGTGAAAATAGAGGGCGCCAACATTCAAACCACAGAAATCTCATAATTACAATTCCTAAAACATACATGTGTGTTCTCATTTTGAATCTATTTTCGTTGTTAATCCCACCAAAGTGTCCGATTTCAAATAGGCTTTTCAGCGAAAGCACTACAAATGATTGTTAGCTCTCCACCAAACCACAATAAGCACAGCCATTTTCCAGCAAAATATAGCATTCAGAAAAAACAGAAATAAAGATAATTCAAGGTTAGTGATTAATTTTATCTTCATCAGATGACACTCATAGGACTTCATGTTACACAATACATGCATGTTTTGTTTGATAAAGCTCATATTTATATTTAAAAAATCTGGGTTTACATTGGCGCGTTAGATTCACCAGTTCCAAAAACATCAAGTGATTTTGCATAGCCACATCATTCAACAGAAATACTCAGCATAAATGTAGATGATAATATAGTTATACACATGGAATTATAGATATACCTCTCCTTAATGCAACCGCACGGCCACATGTCGTAAGGATATGTACACAAAAAAACTTTACGGAAAAAGAAATACATGCAATAATCTGAGACGGAGCTCAATTTAAAAACACCACAGCCACAAAGATGGCGTCAACATAAACAAGAAATTACATGATAAATATTCCCTTACCTTTTGATGATCTACATCAGAAAACACTCCAGGAATCCCAGGTCCACAATAAATGTTTTGTTTTGTTCGGAAATTTATTGTTCGGTTATTTATGTCCAAATACCTTCTATTGTTAGAGCGTTTGGTATACATATCCAAACGCTAATTCTGGTCAACTTCAAAAAGTGATATTACCGGTCGAAGAAACATTTCAAACTAAGTACAGAATCAAACATTAGGATGTTTTTAACATATAGTTTCAATAAAGTTCCAACCGGAGTATTCCTTCTAGTCTTCGTGAGCCATGTAACGCAAGTGGGTACCATGAGGAAAAAGTGCAATCACAAAATGGCTGCTTGATGGACAGCTGATATGTTTTGCTCTCATTCACTCCCACAACAACATAATTTCTATTGATGGTTGACATCTAGTGGAACCCCTGGGCAGTGCAACATCATTCATATCTCAAGGGGATTTCATTGGGGACTCTGGTGAATACATACAAAGCCCAGATATCTAACTTCCTGTTTTGATTTCTCCTCAGGATTTTGCTTGTCATATGAGTTCTGTTATACTCACAGACATCATTCAAACAGTTTTAGAAACTTTAGAGTTTTCTATCCAACACTAATAATAATATACATATATTAGCAACTGAGACTGAGGAGTAGGCCGTTTACATTGGGAACCTTATTAATCCAAGCTACTCAATACTGCCCCCCAGCCATAAAAAGTTAACCACTGTAATAAAATAATCTGTTACCTTCTAACAGGTTGGTAGCACATGGCCGATAGTAAACAGTAGCAGCAACATATGTATGTTTAAAAAAAAAACTACTGCAGGTAGTCCGGGTAGCAATTTGGTTAACTATTTAATTAACGATTTAGCAGTCTTATAGCTTGGGGGGTAGAAACCGTTCAGGATCCTTTTGGTTCATGACTAGGTGCAGCGGTACTGCTTGCCGTGGCGGTAGCAGAGAGAACAGTCTATGACTTGGGTGGCTGAAGTCTGAGTAATGTACTGGACTGTCTGCACTACCCTCTGTAGCGCCTTTAGGTCGTGCCAAGCAGGGATGGAGCCAGTCAAGATGCTCTCAATGGTGCAACTGTAGAACTTTTTGAGGATCTGAGAGCCCATGCCAAATTTTTCAGCAAATGTAATCATGGTGTTGGAGTCGTTCGCAGCCACGCAGTCGTAGGTGAACAGTACAGGAGTGGAGTAAGCACGCACTGCTTAAGGGCACCCTTGTTGAGGGTCAGCGTGGGGAATGTGTTGTTGCCTACCCTGTGTTGTTGCTGCCCTCACCTGCGTCCCATCAGGAAATCCAGGATCCAGTTGCAGAGGGATGTGTTCAGTCCCAGAGTCTATATCTTAGTGATGAGCTTTGAGGGTACTCTGGTGTTGAATGCAGATCTGTAGTCAATGAACAGCATTCTCACGTAGGTGTTCCTTTTGTCCAACTGGAAAAGGGCAGTGTGGAGTGCAATAGAGATTGCGTCACCTGTGGATCTGTTTGGGCGGTATGCGAATTGGAGTGGGTCCAGGGTTTTTGGGATGATGGTGTTGACGTGAGTCATGACCAGCCTTTCAGAGGATTTCATGGTTAGAGATGTGAGTGCTACGGGGCGATAGTCATTTAGACAGGAAATATGGTTCTCTGCTTTAAACATGAAGGTATTACAGACTGGGTCAGGGAGAGGTTGAAAATGTCTGTGAAGATATGTGCATGTGCTGAGTATGTCTCCTGGTAATCCATCTGTCCTTGTGAATGTTAAGCTCTTTAAACATCTTAATCACATCAACCAAGGAGAGCATAATCACACTGTCATCTGGGATAGCTGATACTCACCAATGTCTGTAGCACCTTGCGGTCAAGTGCCTTGCAGTTGCCTTACTAAGCGGTGATGCTGGCAATGGTTCAGCTGTAGAACTGTGAGGATCTGAGGACCTTCTGCTGGGTACAATAAAAGTTCACTCTAAAATGTGCACACAGTACAATGCCACAGATGCCTCAAGTTGGGGGAGCATGCAATTGGCATGCTGACTGCAGTAATGTTCCACAGAGCTGTTTCCAGGGAATTGAATGTTCATTTCTGTACCATAAACCACCTCCAAAGTCGTTTTAGAGAATTTGGCAGTAAGCCTACCGGCCTCAACAACAAACCATGTGTAAGACTGATATGCCAGCCTAGGACCTCCAATATCTGGCATCTTTACCTGTGGGATCATCTGAGACCAGCAAACTGGACAGCTGATGAAACGGAGTATGCACAACCGAAGTATTCCTGCACAAACTGTCAAACCGTCTCAAGGAAGCTCATCTGCATGGTTGTCATCCTCACCTGGGTTTTGACCTGACTGCAGTTTGGCGTTGTAACCGACTTCGGTGGGCAAATGCTCACATTCGATGTCCACTGGCATGCTGGAGAAGTGTGCTCTTCACAGATTAATCTGGGTTTTAACTCTTCAGGGCATGTGGTGTCATGTGAATGAGTGGTTTGGTGATGTCAACGCTGTGAACAGTGGCGGTGGGGTTATGGTATGGGTATGCATAAGCTACGGACAAGGAACACAATTTAATTTTATCAATGGAAATTTGAATGCAGAGATATCGTGGCGAGATCCTGGGACCCATTGTCGTGCAATTCTTCCACCGCCATCACCTCATGTTTTAGCATGAAAATGCACGGCCACATGTCGTAAGGATATGTACACAATTCCTGGAAGCTGAAAAATGTCTCAGTTCTGCATACTCAACAGACATGTCACCCATTGAGCATGTTTGAGATGCTCTAGATCGACGCGTTCCAGTTCCCGCCAATATATAGCAACTTCGCACAGCCATTGAAGAGGAGTGGGACAACATTCCACAGGCCACAATCAACAGCCTGATCAAGTCAATGCAAAGGTAGATGCCAACTGATTTTCTGATTCACGCCCCTACTTTTTTAAAACGTTACCAACAGAAGCAGATCAGTATTGCCAGTCGTGAAAACTGATGCATTTTTTTCAATTGACTGATTTCCTTTTATGAACTGTTACTCAGTAAAATTTGAAATTATTGTGTGTTGTGTTTTATTTTTGTTCAGTGTAATACTTGTTTTAACTCTATATAGTTGTGTTTTGTGGGTGGCACTGAGTAGGCTGATACCCCATTTCATAGGTAAGAGTGCAATATTAATATCCAATGTGGACAATAGACTGACTGGGAAGGTTATTTTCCATAGTCGTCAGTCCTTCAATAAGGGCTAATGTTAATATTTGTGTAAACTTTTGAGAATTGTTTTCTGTGGGTGTCAATGAGTAGGCTGATACCCAGTTTCATCAATGCACAAGCCATAGGTAAGGCTATACAGTGCATATAAACTCAACTGCATTTAATTTCAGAAAACTTAACATGTGTAAATATTTGTATGAACATAAGATTAAACATCTGAGACACAAACTGAACAAGTTCCATAGACATGTGATTAACAGAAATGGAATAATGTGTCACTGAACAAAGGGGGGCTCAAAAGTCAGTGTTGCATTAAGGACTGCAGTGCATCTCATCCTCATGGACTGCACCAGATTCGCCAGTTCTTACTGTGAGATGTTACCCCACTCTCCCACCAAGGCGCCTGCAAGTTCCCGGACATTTCTGGGGGGAATGGCCCTAGCCCTCACCCTCCAATCCAACAGGTCCCAGACGTACTCAATGGGATTGAAATCCGGGCTCTTCGTTGGCCATGGCAGAACACTGACATTCCTGTCTTGCAGGAAATCACGCACAGAACGAGCAGTATGGCTGACGATCAGTCATGCCAGATGGTCATGTCAGGTTGAGCCTG